>NW_005370380.1:20214-22318 GCF_000412655.1 Myotis brandtii
AAGTGAAATAAGCCAGTCAATGAAAGAAAAATACCACATGATCTCACTCATTTATAGATAATTAAGACCATTATAAACTGATGAGCAAAAATAGATACAGAGGCAGAGCAACATCGAACAGACTGTCAAACTACAGTGGGAAGGCCGGGGAGGGTTGGGGGGGGGTGGTTAAGAGATCGACCGAAGGACTTGTATGCATGAATATAAGCATAACCAATGGACACAAGACACTGGGGGGTATGGGAGGCTAGGGGAAGGTCAAGGGGAGAAAAAAAAGGAGACATATATAATACTCTTTGTAATAAGCAATAAAACAATTTTTTTAAAAAAGTGCCCACCCTGAGGAGAGTGGCAAAGATTAAAGGAGAAAAAAATAGAAATTTAAATTTTGACATTCCCCAGAGTTTTGTTGCCTGCATTGTCTTCTCCTACTTTTTTTTTTACTCCCATACAGTTCCGCATCATCAATTATTATTCATACAGTGTGCCTACAAATCCTTCTATACTGACCAGTCTTGTTTCCTGATCTCCAGGATCATTTTTATCATCCTGTTTGGATGGTTAGTAATTTTATCTAAGCAGGTAAAAAAGTGGGGCTTTAGGGTTAACCAGGGAGTCCTGATTGTGTGAAGTATTGAAGGCACTGGAATGAACTGTTTCAAACAGATACTTTGTATGAGGTTGTTACTACTTTTGTTGTTTACAGAGCTAACCAAGAACAAAGTAGATAAACCCAGGTTTCTGCCTGGTACATAGAAACTTGCATTTGAAATGTCTAATAATATATAATATATAATATATAGTCCTTAGTGAGGATTCCTGACAGCCAATGCTTGTTATTCTTCCTTGGGCAGTAGGCAGATCTATTAACTTAGAAGGAGTATTCCAATGATGTTTTACATAGAGATTGCTGCCATGACTGTAGATCAGGTAAATAATTTACAAACAGCATATGACCTACACATTTAGGAAGTAATAACTTTATTAGCAGGTCTTGTGTTAAGGAAGAGTTTAAACACAGGATGACAGTACTTCATAAAAGGGTCAGTACACACTTATAAATCTCTTGGATATAATTTAAGAGGGGCTTCTGGTGAGGTAACATCAAGCTTCTTCTGAACTTCCTGAATAGGGGCTGCCTGAGGAAATGCACCCATCCATGAGACTGTCCCCTCTAGAAAAACTTAGATTTGGTGAGAATCAAAACTTTTAGAAGATACTGCAGTCACAAGCATCTGAAATTACAGCATCATCTCTTGACAAGTCATGAAGAGCATGACTGTATATTTACAAAAGCATAATAATAGAGGTTAAATTCTTCACTGAAGTCACCAATGCTTCTAGTAGTAAAGGACTTCATAAGATTGGCGAGACTATTTAGGAGTTTGCTGATGTTAATGGTGGAAGGAGGAGGTGTGAGGGATTGGTAGAATAGAGAGAAAATATAATATGCAAAAGCCCACCAGCCGAAATGAACAAGTTGTGTTGAAGCCAGTTCTGGACAGAGGGAAAACATCAAGAAATGGAATATTGAGAGTTGCCATGGATTTTGTGGACCATGAGCTGCATTTTGAAGGATAAGTTTGATTTGCAACACTAGAGAGTGTGTATGTAGGGGTGACGGAAGTTGACTGAAGAGGAGCTCAAGCAAGGGTCTAGAAGTCAGAATAAATATGGCTTCCTGAATGGACAGTTACCTAAAATTATATAGTACTACATGCCATAACAATCCATTTCTGTAATCAAGTCTGAGAAGCCAAGTACATGGCTACCAAGATTGACAGAAATTAAGATTATATATATATATCTACACTAATAAAAGAGAAACATGGTAATTAGCATACGACCGCTACCCTTTTCATTGGCTAATCAGTGAGTATATGCAAATTAACTGCCAGCCAAGATGGCGGCCGGCAGCCAGGCAGCTGATGTGAACAGGGAGGCTTGCTTCCTTCAGTGACAGAGGACTCCAACGTTCCCCACCTGCGCTGCCCGCCTCTGAGCTTCAGTTGGAAACATTGTAACATTTATAGAAGATAAACAAAACCCCAGAAACCTCCTGTCAGTCAGCCGGGATCTCAGAGCTGGAGTCGCAACATTGTTT
>NW_005370380.1:23933-31141 GCF_000412655.1 Myotis brandtii
ATTCCTCGCATCACCTTTCAACATCTCGTGGAGTCAATGCCAAGAAGAATTGCCGCAGTATTGAAGGCAAAAGGTGGCCCAAGGAAGTACTGATGGGGTGGGTGGCCATAATAATCTGGCCACTCAGTATATATATATGTATCCCATGTTCAAAGGCTGTTAAATCGCGTTGTTTACCAATATCTTCAGAAAAAAATTCACTTCTACTGTCGTGGTAAACAACCTGCTTCCCTGTTTATAATGATTTGGCCCTTTAGCAACTTCAGCTTGAAATTATAGCTAATTTGCCTACAAACGTCAGGTGGTCATAATAATCTGGCCACTCAGTGTATATATAAATATAATATAGATATAATAAAGATATTGTGGCTATTAGTACATATTTCATGGTCTCAACCTCCATGGAGTCTTTCCCTGTTTTTTATTTTTTCTCAATCCCTCCACCCACCCAAATCCTACCCTTAGAGCTGTCATCCTGTTCTCTATCTATGAGTCTGTCTCTATTTTGCTTAGTAGTTCAGTTTGTTTATTAGATTGCACATAAGATTCTCCACTTTTAATGACCTATGGAATTACATGAAACCAACCCAAATAATCTAGGATAACATCATCTCTTAAAATCCTCAAATCATATCTGCTATATCCCTTCTGCCATGTAAATAACACAATCACTGGCTTTGGGGATTTTAAGGCATGAACATGTTGATGGGTCCATTATTCTGCATTTCACAGGTACATGGTATTATATAGATGAACAATTGGGTTCAAGGAAGTTTAGTAGCTTACCCAAACTAGGAAATATTGAGACTGAGATTCAAACACAGTCTGGTTCTATAGGCCTTAAGTATTTACCCACCTATCAGGATCCCCTAGAGAAGACAGCATTGTTACTAGCACATAGTTGCTTATTGTGTATTCACATAAGTGTTTGCAGCATAAATATGGCATGGTAATAATTTGGAGGTGAGAGAATAATGAGGGAATCATAAACCTGCCCACCTACTCTCATTCTTCCTTGTTCCTGATTCTCCTTGTCACTACTAAGAGTTCTTTTAGTTTTCTAATAGTTATATGTATTTCCTTGTATTTTAGCATGACAACTTAATGTGGATTTCATTCCAGCATAACCTCTAGCATTTGTGTAAGCTCAGTATGATTCCTGAGGAATATTTCAAAATGAAAGCAGGTCTAGACAGGTACACAAGCAAAATATGTTTCTTTGGGGGCTTCAGAGTAGGTTTCCAACTGCAAAAAGATCTACGAGGACCCAGAATAAATAGAACATGGGCTCCGGCTCTGAGTTTCCTGAAGCCCTCAGATAAGATTATCAGTTTTCTTGGTCTTTAACATTACCCTAATGCCTGTGTTAGACTATTGAGGCAGAGGACAGACATGTGGAATATCATTGTCTATTGAAATGTGATTTAAAAATATGGAATAGTCTTCACATGTGTATCTCTATTTAATATTCTTTAGGGCCCTTTTACCAACCAGAATATAAGCTCTTGGGTGTCTTCTGAGTAAAAGCTACAATTAGAATATTTATGTATTTTTAGGGCAATAAAAAAATAATTGAACTAAACTAGAATGACTAAATAACTGAACTAGAAACACAATATTTGCATAATGAAGGCTTGTATGTATCTCAGTCCTTGGGTAGCATTCTTTATGTCTTGATAGTTGTATTCCCTGGATGTCAGCCATCATTATAAATTTAAAGTGACTTTTACAAGAACTCAATTAAAAACAAACTCAGAAGTTAGTGCACATGTAATATATGTATTAACTTGGTTACACAAGTAACATAACAATGACTAAGAAGTGTAGTTTTGAAAGATAAAGCACTACAAACTTGACAGTAGTTCTGTTAGCTGAACAAATGTAAATAGAAATTAATCACTAACTCTTTATCCAGAAGAAGCCTCCTGGGCTTCCTTGTCCACCTTTATTATAAGGCTTAAAGTATGCAGGATTTCAGGTCCAACAATATTTTTTAATGATTTGGGTACCTAAATATGGACATAGGAAGGAAACCTATTTGGCACTGAGGACTGGTAGAAGAAGTATAGGAACTGTGGTTAATATATTTGCTTTGGAATATCTGAATATTAAGATAGATATTTTCAAATTTAGTATCCATAAAGCAAATCTGACTTTCTTGCTTCACAGTATAAAATCAGAGAAGTAGTCTACTTGGAAAAGAACAAAAGAGTAAGTTATTTTTTGGTTTTGGATTTTTAAAAAAATGATGACAAAACTGTGATCTCCACCTATCTTCTCTAGTTCTTCCTCCTTTTCCTGAATGACAAAAGTTTTCCAGAGCTTAGTGCTTCATTCATTTCTCTTTGTTCTCTACACTCACAACCTTGGTGATTTTAGTTTTGTTATATTTAACTATCCTCAATTGGTATTATTTTCTAAATTTATATCTGTGCCTTTTATAACCCTTTTTGAACTTCACACTCATATATGAAACTGCCTACTTAACATGTATTTTTTCCAAACTGAACTTTGTGTTGCTCCCCAAGAACTGCTTCTTCACCACAGTAGATGATATTCACCCAGTTGCTCAGGACAAATCCTTGATTTCTTTCCTTACCATTACACTCATCCAGAGCATCAGAAAATCCTGTGGACTCTACCATCAAAACATATCCCAAATGATATTGCCCCAAATTATAAATTTATCCAAAAGTTATCACTCCTATAACCATTTCTACTGTGACCACACTAGTTAGAGCAATTATCATATTTTGCCATAACGACTGTAATAGCCCAAACTGGATGATCTGTGTAAATTCAGTTTTTGGAGTGAAGCAGTTACAGAGATGACAACTTTAAGGCTAGTATTGTAACTTCACAAAGGTGAAATGGAGGCCAAGTATACATTGGAAGTGAAACGGCCAAGGAACTAAGAAGCCAAGGTGTGCAAGGATTATCTATGACATAAATTCTATGTCAACTTTGAAGTTGCCAAATTGATGACAATATATGGCTAGAAAGCAACAAGGGGATTTAGGTGCTAAAATCTATATGAATGTGGGGGAAATCTTTGATCCTAAGTATTTTCACTTAGTTTGTAATTCCACTATAACTATAGTTTCTGCTTTCTCATAAATCTCATAACTCTCACCTGTTCATGGTTTCTCTGTATAGTCTTTCACATTTAGCTCCTGTTAATGGCTTCATTCACTATATTGTTTTTCAGTTCAAATGTCTAAAAATAAGAAACAGGCTGACTCAACCTATTCCTGTTTGTGTGGTCATTTTTTTCTTGTGTGTGGCAGATCACATCCTAGTTAACCTTTGGTTCATGTTCCTGCCTCTCATCTGATTAACTGTAGCCAGAGAGTATGCAAGGGATGAGAGGACAGGTATATAGGGATCATGACTATTCAGGATTGTAACTTCAGCAGAAATTGGGTTGGTTGGTTTCATTATATACTAAGGCTTTGAAGGCACTTTGGACATGACACACAATTATTGAAATTTCCATGTATCAGAGACTGAGGCACTAAAACAACAGAGAATAAGTAGGCAGTATGAGGAATTCATTTTACAAATTACTTGTATAAGTGTACTGTCCTTACAACAGAACAAAACAAAATAAAAACAAGTAGAACATACATGACGTAAGTTAGTGCTTGATTCATTCTATATATTAAAATGTGTTTTATTTCCTTTCATTCATTCACCCAATATTTATTAAGCAGCCACTCTCTGTTGGGTAGGGGTATGCAATGAGTGTGAGGTCCATATAAGAAAAATTATCATTTATATGAGGATGCCCCTGATACCAATATCCTACTTGCTATCCCAAAACTCAGGAAACCTTAAATAGCTCCTAGCTCATCAAGAATTATCTGCAATGCTTTATAAGTGATTCCCTCTTATTACTTCACTTTCCGTTAATATGAAAAAGGAAGAAGGATAGAACACTTCAGAGAAAATTAGAATGACTAATTAAGTCAGGAAGCAGTGCTTTGAAGATGAAAGTAGTTGCTGAGTATTAAAGTGTTAAATAAGTACCCAACAGTTGTCCAGTCAATGCATTCTACAATACTGTGCCATGAATTGAGGGCACACCATAATGCTTTAGAATTACAAAAGGCCTTTGTTGAAAATTCAAGTGACACAATAAAGTGCTTGATGGCTTTGAATTTCCAATAAAGTATTACTCTGTTATCAAGTATATATAATTTAAGAAACAAGACACATATTCAGGACAAAAAAATGGGATTTAATTAGACAGATTGAATGAAGTAAGGAGCCCCATCATGGTGCACATCCCAATGTTCAGAATTTGTGTGAGCTAAAAACTTTCTACTTCATTGCTTTATCTTTTTTATTGTTTTCAATCTTTAATTTCTTTATTGATTAAGGTATTTATCTTGAGTTATAAATACTAGAACAAATGAGTTTGAAAGCAGAGTCTACTGCACATCAACAATGCCACAAGGATTGGCCAAATTAGTTAAGACGAAGGTTGAAAGTAGGTGTAAGAACATTGATTTGGAGATGTTCTAGAAATACTTTCTGCATAGCTTGTGGTCTGGTCAGGGATGGGGAAAACAGACTGAAGAATGATATGAGGTCGCAGGTTGTTTGCTCATTTATTTATTTTCATGTTTACTGTTTATTCATTGTAGTAAATGTTCTGGGGCAAGTTGTGTTCCCTCAAAAAAAGATATGTCCTAATCCTCAGTACCTGTGAATGTCATCATATTTGAAAATAAAAGTGTCTGCTGATCTAAGTAGTTGAGATGAGGTCATACTAAAGTAGAGTGGGCTTCTAACCCAATATGACTAGTGTCCATATGAGAAAATGGCCATGTGAAGACACAGGAAGAATGCCATGTGATGTGAGATTGGAGTTCTGCAGCTCTAAGCAAAAGAATGCCAAAGATTGCCAGCAAACCACCAGAAACTGGGAAAGAGGCATGCAATAGATTTTTCCTCGGAATTCTCAGAAGGTATCAACCCTATCAACACCTCAATTTCAAAGTTAGCCTCCACACTGTGAAAAAAAAATTCTGTTGTTTTAAGCCATCCAGTTTATGGTATGTTGTTACAGCAGCCTTAGGAAACTAATACATTAAGGATAAGAAAATGTCCAATTAAATACACATTTATTTTTCTTTCAAACAACTGTGTCCTCACTAGCTGTATGGTGTAGGGCAAGAATTGGGAAACTTTTTCAGTAAAGGGTTAATATTTCAGGTTGTGGGCCATAAGGTTTTAGGTGCAATTACTCAACACTGCTGTTGGAGTACAAAAGTAGTCACAGACAGTAACAAATGGGTGTCACTGTGTCCCAACAAAAATTTTTTTATGGACTGAAATTTGAATTTTGGATAATTTTAACTGTCATTAAATATTCTTCTTCTTTTGGTTTTATTCAACCATTTAATAATGTAAAAAACATTTTTAGTCTATGGGCTGGATGTGGCCTATGGGCAAAAGTTTGCAACTTCTAGTGTAGGGAAAAGAAGATAGATAAATTTTTGAGTTAGATAAACTTGGCTCTACCACTTCCTAGCTAATTTTCCATTGTACTTTAATTCTCTGAGTTTTGGTTTCTGCTTTTGTAAACAGAAATAATTATTATTTCCACAAAGAAGTTTTAAAAGAATAAATTAGCTTTAAGCAGAATTGGTTTCACAGGCACATGGTCTGTGAGATTGCCCAGAGCCCTGCACTTATTAGGTCCTGAATTTCTTTTAATCCTTTAGTGTCACCATCTTGATATTCTTAATAATTTTGAACAGGTTCCATATTTTCATTTTACATTGAGCCCCAGAAATTATGTAGCACAAACTAGGAGCCCAAAAGAAATAGTGATTTTTATTCCTATGATTGTAATGTATAGATAAGTGTAGATTAATAAAGATCTAAACTGTCTTTGGTTAAGGAGTCCTGGCTTCTTTGGAATAGAACAAGGATATTTTCTCACAAGACAAAAGTGGTGATTGCTTCAGAGACAGACATACTTGGAACAGATGAGTGGACTGACATAGAAAATAAAAACATAGCTCCCTAACCCTGTAACATGGCAAATTAGTGGCCAAGAGGAAATGTTCCAGAGACTTCTAAGTTGTGTGTGGGACCTAACTCTTCTCTTGTGATGAAGATTTGTGCTATGAAATAACTTCAGAAATGTGCTGGCTTTGTAGGAATATGTGCACAGAATATTAAATCCTTGCAGTTGGGTCTTGCGGCAGCCTTTATTACGAGCAGTGACATATGAGCATTTATCCAAACACTTGTTTAAATAGAAATGCAAGAAAAGGTGCACTGCAGTGTCGGCTGAGCAGTGTAAATCTTACATTTGTTGAAATCTGGGATTCCAAGTCTGTCTTGCCAACACAGCACAAAGTCTAACTTACTATTAATTTATTTATACATTGTACATGACTAAATTAGAAAACTCAGAGCTCCAAATAAATTAGATGATCACCAACATTTTACTCCAATTTTCAGAACTGCAGCTCAGGTAAAGACAAGCACTATGTGTTTCATAAATAAAGAAGCCACACTTTTCTTTTCTTTATAGCTGGGAGGACACCCTTATTAGTGAGAATATTCCCTTGGAACTTTCCAGCATGTTGGGTTTATGTCAAACAGCTTTTCAAAATCATTTGGCTGATACAAGAATTCCAATTTCAAGTTCATAAACCAAAACCAGATTTTCCCAGCTACCGTGAGCTTTCGTTTTAATCATGAGGGCATATGTGCTAGGAATTGAAGGGTGATTCATCCAAAAAGTTCCTACCCAGTGGACCATTTTGCTAATTCAATACACCCATTCTGAGAAGTGGCTTTAGCCACTGATAAGATATAATTGTTCAGAATTAGTTCAGTAAGTAAAACCATTATAAAATGAATTATAGTGTTTACTAAGCAGTTTATTTTACTCAGCAATAACAATCATGTACAGACTTACTGCAGTATGAAACTGATGTGAACTCTCCACATTAAAATACTAGAGGCTCGGTGCATAAAAATTTGTGCACTCCGGGGGGGGGGGGAGGGGGTCCCTCAGCCCGGCCTGCGCCCATTCACAGTCCAGGACCCCTTGGGGGATGTCCACCTGTCGACTTAGGCCCACTCCCCGGGGGACCAGGCCTAAGCTTGCAGTCAGACATCCTTCTGGCAGCCAGGGAGCCCTCGGGGGATGTACGACTAAAGGCTTAGGCCCCCAAGGGATC
>NW_005370380.1:32429-48385 GCF_000412655.1 Myotis brandtii
TGGCGGCGGGGCAGGGGGGATGGTGCTGACCCGCCCTGCCTGCAGTATGCAAATCAGCCGCCATCTTTGTTGGCGGTTAATTTTCATATCGTGCTGATTAGCCAATGGGAGGCGTAGCGAAGGTATGGTCAATTACCATGTTTGTCTATTATTAGATAGGATTGATGAAGCCCTGAGTTACTTATGTGTAAAATGTGTTTATCTTAAACTTAGGTATCTGCTTTTTCTTGTTCTCTAGGTGGCTGAGCTGACCCTGAGCCACTTCTCCATTTCTTGCTGATTACCACTGAGCTACTCACCTCCCTGTGTCAGTACATATTCAAGGATAAGGATACCAAACCTTACATCTTCACATCCCTAGCCAAGAAAGCAGATGAGAAGTACAAACCATATTAGCCAACAAGTTCAGGAATTTCTGCTCTACTCCTCTTCTGACAGCCTGTGATTGTGCTTTGAGCCACTTTGTTTTTCATTAGCACCTCCAATGTGCACTGTGCAAGGATCAGGAGAGAAGGTGAAAATCAAATTAGTCAATTTGGCTTATTATTATTAGTTCTGGCAAAAGACTTGGATGAGTGTTTCCAAATAATGGATAAAATGAGAAGAAATCTCCATGTTTTTCTTACTCCTGATTCCCAAGTGAGCAGAAGGCTGGCTGATTTCCTCTTTCATAAATAGTTCTCTGAGGGTTTGAATGGTTTGTAAAAATGCCTGCCTTAGACTGTGTCTATGATGGGAAGCTAAACAGTTGGCTGGGATCAAATAGATTTGCTAGATAAGTTTAAAATACTAAATAGATTTAACTGATCCCCCATCCCACTTAAATGATTTTTTAAAACAACCTTATTTTTTGTCTTCTTTTTTTCCCTATTAAAAAGGCATGGCTTTTGGTAGTAGGGTGGGGCTGAAAATAAAAAGGTAAATAATTAAGTAAATAAACACAGTAATTTTAGATAGTAGTAAGAGCTAGGAAGAAAACAAGGCAAGATCAAGAGTCCATGATTGAATAGGGACATGATGCTATCTTAAAAAAAGGTGGTCAGAGATGGCCACTTGAGATATTTAATCAGAGATCTGAGTGATAAGGAGAAACTTTATGAAGATCTGGTGGGAGTACTTCCAAGCAGAGGAATGGCAAGTATAAAAGCTCTGAAGTTGCATGAGAAGTCACAAACAAAATTAAACTTATGTGAATGAAACAGTAAACAAGAGGAAGATTGGTAAGATAATAAATTAGAGGTATAGACAGAAATCAGAGACTACAAAGGCCTGAAGGCTCTGATAAAGGTTTTGGGTTTGATTCTAAGTGCAGTGGGGGTCATTTTTAAATTTTAAGCAGGGAAGTGGCATGGTTTCATTTATGGTTTATCCTGTCTGCCGTGTTTACAACAGATAGTAGGGCAGGTAAGAGTTGAAGTTTGAGGACCAGTTAGGAGGTTATAAAATAAGCCAGGTGAGAGATAAATAAGAAACTTGAATTAAGTTGGTTATGACGGAGATGATGACAAATAGCAGGATTTGAAATCAAATTTTAGGGTTGAACTTGCTGATAGATTAGCTTTTAGGAGGGAGTAGGAATGAGGGAAACAAGAGAAGTCAAGAATAACTCTTTGGCTAATGGCCCAAGAAACTGTGTGACTTTGGACAAGTAACAATGCTTCTGAACCTATTTCTTCATCTGTAATGTAAGAATTATCACAACTACATCCGATAGTCATTCTTGCATTGTATACTTTACTAATATTAATAGTTGAAGAGCTATATGCCAGGTATTTTTCTGTTGCTTTACAATTTTATCTTCAGTTGGCCTCACAAAGATTCTAGAAGGTTATTAACAAACACTAGAGGCCAGATGCACGAAATTCGTGCAAGAGTAGACCTTCCTTCCCCTGGCTGCCCGCAACGGCTTCCCTCTGGCACCCAGGACCCGGGCTTTCCTCCTAGCCACGGTTTTGTCCAGAAGGACAGAAGAATGTCTGGTCTAATTAGCACATTATGCTTTTATTATTATAGATTATTTCTATTTTATGCAAAAGAAAACTGATGTGCAAAAATGTGATGGTTTGGTATCACATGGCAAGTAAGTGACAAATGCAGGGAATTAAATCCCTGTTTGTTTCAAAGCTTGTGCTTTTTGTGGTTAAGTGTGACCCCCCCCCCCCAAAATGTGATAGTGGACTAAAACTTGGAGACATAACTCTATCTTAAGGACCCACAATTTTATAATTGGGAATCTGAATAGAAAGTAAAACTCTCAAACTTTATAGAAAGCAGGAAGCCCAGAGGTTCTTCTATAATTCCTTGGAGCTCCTACAAGGGGATGGAATGGGAGAAGGGAATTCTGTTAAAGTTTGCCCAGGGTTGTCAACAATTTTTCTCAGTTTAATTTTAAATGGAATTTTATTAAATTGGTGGAATCCTGTTAGCAGTTTAGCTTGGAAATCCAGAATGCCTTGAATGAAGTAACCCAATACACCCACTGTCTATGCATTGTCAGGATAGTACGATTATTAAGAAAATGGATTTTTAAAATGTGAGAACAAAAAATAAAAACATAGTCAAACAATGCTAAATATGGGAATTGTATTTTTTTCAAGAGAGAGGTTTCTCTATGTGTAGACCTTGATGTGGAACTTAAGGGACATAAAATTAAGGGTGTGGAATGTTCAACCAAACAAACTGAACTTTATTTACAAAGAAACTGAGGTTTAGCACTTTTAAGTTTCCCCAATATTCATCCAAAAGAGGTTCTTCAGCATACTGGTATATCAGACATCCTTTTCTTTTTCACCATATTTTCCACCTTCTAGCAGACAAAGGGAAGTACTGTTTGTATCTACCAAAGTCTGGTGCTACATAAAATTGGGAGACTATGATAGCTCTTAAGAAATGACATCATGCTTCCCTCTGTCCTCAGGTCAGCAAACAATCCCAGAAAGCAATCTGTCTTCTCTTTCTCCTAAAAATGTCCAGAGGCAGGCACTTCCCTAGGTAATATCAGCCTTTGTTGTCCATGCATGTTTTCAGTTGCACAAATGCCTGTGCACTATAATTACGTTCTGTTGTGCTGTGCACTGGTGTGATGCAAGACAAAGTCAAGAGCATTTCAGAGATTGGTAATGGGCTATTGACCTCAGGTTTCATCTTCTTATTTGTTTGAGAGTAAAAGACTACAGGTTGTCAGATTCAACTGCTTGATTCAGCTTTCAAAAAAAATAAAAGACAAGCAAAATGAAAGGATGCTTTTCCTTAAAGTAACAACCGAACAATGTGTGTTAGAAGCTGCCTTAGTGGAGATATTAAATCTATCAGGGCATTTGTTGCAGGTAGCAATTTGTTCCTTTTTGGTATTCCTTTGGGGCAATAAATGTGGCAAAATTAAGATAAGGGATCATTTCATGGCAGAGACAACATCACAGCAGAAGATTCAACAAGATTACCTGGTTATTACATTATATTATTTTCTTCTAAAATTAAATACTATAGTTTAAAAGACTACTTAGCTACAATTTGGAGTTGTGTTAAAGAAACATAATATATTTAAGTTAAATCTGTCTTCAGGGACTGAATTTTAGTTAAAGGACAGCAAAATTTGGTATACAGCATCGACAGTGTTGGGTAATGAAAAAGATACTACAAAGAAAAATTATGAAATACATGGGTTACGTAACTATTCTATATACTATTAACTCTCATTGAGAAAGAACTTACATCCTATAGAATCTTATAGATGCTTTCTGGCTTAGTGTGTATCTAATTTGAGAATGAATTTCTGAATGATTCAAATTTGTGAGTTTGTCCTTAAGGACACATGGCATTTATAGTGTTAAAATTTAGTTTGGCTTCTTCACAGTTACTTTCTAACTCTCCAACAGTAAACAGGTTAAAACAGTAGCACAGTTCAAGGGCTATCTTTTTCCCACTGAATTAATTGAGCCTGTTATGGAGACTGATATATTAATTTCTGCATCTCTCAATGTACTAATAAGGAAATTAAGGTCCAGAGATGTATAAACTCAGTGCCACTCTCTATCCCTAACCCTAACCATATATAGGCTGAATATCTCAGTCTTTCTTGATCAGATCTAGTAGACAGAAGATAATTGATCAATAGTATTTGTCTAACAGGTGTTTTTGACTATTGGCTAGCTTGTTCTAGAAAGTAGGAGGGGAATAAAGCTAGTAGTGATGTGATGGGGCAAGGCAAGGCTTGGGAAGAGGAACATTTTTCAGAAGTAAATGAGCAAGGTATTATGTCACTTGTTTTAAAGACATTGATAATAATTAAATAAACAATGGGCAAATATGTTGTTTTAAAGAATGAAATATTTAAAAATATTTTGTGAGTAGCTCACAAGGTCAGTCAAGGGACAACTACACAGATTTCAGAACCTTAAAAGGGTCTTAATTTATAAAAATCAGTTTAAACATACAGCATTATTAACCAGATATTGCATTGCATGCAAGATATGCCTTTTCTAGCCCTGATTGGTTTGGCTCAGTGGATAGAGCGTTGGCCTGCAAACTAAAGGTCCCCGGTTTGATTCCGGTCAAGGGCCCATGCCTGGGTTGTGGGCTCAATCCCCAGTAGGGGGCGTGCAGGAGGAAGCTGATCAATGATTCTCTCTCATCATTGATGTTTCTATCTCTCTCTCCCTCCCCTTTCCACTCTGAAATCAATAAAAATATATTTTTTAAAAAAGATATGCCAAAAAAAGATATGCTATTTCTAAAATTTTAGACATACCCTTTCTTCAAATGAAGCCCATCAATGACTAGGAAACCATAAGACAGGGCTTAATTGTCCTTTTAGATGTTTTATTTTCTAAAGAAAATCAAAATCTTGAAAAATATAGTCTACAAACATTAATCTTTAAATTAGCCATTATTTTGAAAAGACTATTCTAATTCTGTTAAAATCCTCTTCTAATACATTTTCACTAGTTTCATTACTCCCCTTAATCTTATAACATGAACAGGCTAAAAATTTTAAATGATATATTTCAAAAAATAAATAAAACTAAAACAGTAAACAAACACACACATTTTATTCTTATTGGTGTTCAAAGAAACCAAACTGAAAAAAAATAATAATAACAATAATGAAGTACAATTTGCTTCAGCAAATTAACAAAAATAAAGTGATAATTACTGAGACTCCTCCAATTAACACAAATGTGGGTCACTCAGATTTTTCTGGTGGTCAGGTAATGAGGATACACCCTTATGGAAAGATAACTTAACTATACATCAAGAACCATGTAAATGCTTTATTTTGACCCATAAATTTGGATCCTGGAAATTGGTCACCAAGAAATTAACTAAAGGAACAAATATATTTTAAGACAGTGGTTTTCAACCAAAGGCAATTTTGTCTTCCATGAGACTTTTTGTAATGTTTGGAAATATTTTTTATTTGTCACAACTGTGAGACTGATACTGGCAGCCAGTGAGTAGAGGATAGGGGTGTTACTCAATAACGTACAATGCACAGGATAGCCCCTCACAGTGAGTCATTGTCACTAGTACTGAGATTGGAAATCTTGCTCTAAGGTGCTCATTGCAGAATGATGTATAATTAGTGACACACTGAAACTGACTTAGATGTCCCTCCATCTGCAAAGACATGGACATTTAGGATGTCAAGGTGTGTCCATCCACTTAGACCAGTGGTTGGCAAAGTGCAGCTCGCGAGCCACATGTGGCTCTTTGTCCCCTTGAGTGTAGCTCTTCCCCAAAATACCGACTTCTGCACATAGGCCACGAAGTTTCAATTGCACTGTACATGTGCGCCTGCATGTGGTATTTTGTGGAAGAGCCACACTCAAGGGGGCAAAGAGCTGCATGTGGCTTATGAGCCGCAGTTTGCTGACCACTGACTTAGACTATTATCTAGACATTAAAAATGTTAGAGTATTTTACTTTATTTAATTTTTTATATGCAATAAACAATATTTTGAGAAAAATTATCTACACTAATAAAAGAGAAACATGGTAATTAGTGTACAACCGCTACCCTTTTCATTGGCTAATCAGTGAGAGGCCTCCCGGCCCGTGATCAGCGGATCCGAGAGGCCTCCCCGCCCTGTGATCGGCAGATCCGAGAGGCCTCCCAGCCCGTGATCAGCAGAGCCGAGAGGCCTCCCGGGCCGTTGATCAGCGGAGCCGAGAGGCCTCTCGGCTCCGCTAATCCCGGCCCGAGAGGCCTCTCGGCTCCGCTAATCCCGGCCCGAGAGGCCTCTCGGCTCCGCTAATCCCGGCCCGAGAGGCCTCTCGGCTCCGCTAATCCCGGCCCGAGAGGCCTCTCGGCTCCGCTAATCCCGGCCCGAGAGGCCTCTCGGCTCCGCTAATCCCGGCCCGAGAGGCCTCTCGGCTCCGCTAATCCCGGCCCGAGAGGCCTCTCGGCTCCGCTAATCCCGGCCCGAGAGGCCTCTCGGCTCCGCTAATCCCGGCCCGAGAGGCCTCTCGGCTCCGCTAATCCCGGCCCGAGAGGCCTCTCGGCTCCGCTAATCCCGGCCCGAGAGGCCTCTCGGCTCCGCTAATCCCGGCCCGAGAGGCCTCTCGGCTCCGCTAATCCCGGCCCGAGAGGCCTCTCGGCTCCGCTAATCCCGGCCCGAGAGGCCTCTCGGCTCCGCTAATCCCGGCCCGAGAGGCCTCTCGGCTCCGCTAATCCCGGCCCGAGAGGCCTCTCGGCTCCGCTAATCCCGGCCCGAGAGGCCTCTCGGCTCCGCTAATCCCGGCCCGAGAGGCCTCTCGGCTCCGCTAATCCCGGCCCGAGAGGCCTCTCGGCTCCGCTAATCCCGGCCCGAGAGGCCTCTCGGCTCCGCTAATCCCGGCCCGAGAGGCCTCTCGGCTCCGCTAATCCCGGCCCGAGAGGCCTCTCGGCTCCGCTAATCCCGGCCCGAGAGGCCTCTCGGCTCCGCTAATCCCGGCCCGAGAGGCCTCTCGGCTCCGCTAATCCCGGCCCGAGAGGCCTCTCGGCTCCGCTAATCCCGGCCCGAGAGGCCTCTCGGCTCCGCTAATCCCGGCCCGAGAGGCCTCTCGGCTCCGCTAATCCCGGCCCGAGAGGCCTCTCGGCTCCGCTAATCCCGGCCCGAGAGGCCTCTCGGCTCCGCTAATCCCGGCCCGAGAGGCCTCTCGGCTCCGCTAATCCCGGCCCGAGAGGCCTCTCGGCTCCGCTAATCCCGGCCCGAGAGGCCTCTCGGCTCCGCTAATCCCGGCCCGAGAGGCCTCTCGGCTCCGCTAATCCCGGCCCGAGAGGCCTCTCGGCTCCGCTAATCCCGGCCCGAGAGGCCTCTCGGCTCCGCTAATCCCGGCCCGAGAGGCCTCTCGGCTCCGCTAATCCCGGCCCGAGAGGCCTCTCGGCTCCGCTAATCCCGGCCCGAGAGGCCTCTCGGCTCCGCTAATCCCGGCCCGAGAGGCCTCTCGGCTCCGCTAATCCCGGCCCGAGAGGCCTCTCGGCTCCGCTAATCCCGGCCCGAGAGGCCTCTCGGCTCCGCTAATCCCGGCCCGAGAGGCCTCTCGGCTCCGCTAATCCCGGCCCGAGAGGCCTCTCGGGCCGGGATTAGCGGAGCCGAGAGGCCTCCCAGCTGGCTGGATCAGCAGAGCTAAGAGGCCTCCCCGCCCTGTGATCAGCAGAGCCGAGAGGCCTCCCGGCCCGTGATCAGCAGATCCAAGAGGCCTCCCGGCCCGTGATCAGCGGAGCCAAGAGGCCTCCCGGCCCGTGATCTGCACAGCCAAGAGGCCTCCCCTCCTGTGATCGGAGGAGCCGAGAGGCCTCCTGGCCGCCTGGATCAGCAGAGCCGAGAGGCATCCCCTCCCTGTGATCGGCAGAGCCGAGAGGCCTCCCGGCCCGTGATCAGCAGAGCCGAGAGGCCTCCGGCCCGTGATCAGCGGAGCCAAGAGGCCTCCCCGCCCCGGGATCAGCGGAGCCGAGAGGCCTCCCGGCTGCCTGGATCAGCAGAGCTGAGAGGCCTCCCGGCCCGTGATCAGCGGAGCCGAGAGGCCTCCCGGCTGCCTGGATCAGCAGAGCTGAGAGGCCTCCCGGCCCGTGATCAGCGGAGCCGAGAGGCCTCCCGGCTGCCTGGATCAGCAGAGCTGAGAGGCCTCCCGGCCCGTGATCAGCGGAGCCGAGAGGCCTCCCGGCTGCCTGGATCAGCAGAGCTGAGAGGCCTCCCGGCCCGTGATCAGCGGAGCCGAGAGGCCTCCCGGCTGCCTGGATCAGCAGAGCTGAGAGGCCTCCCGGCCCGTGATCAGCGGAGCCGAGAGGCCTCCCGGCTGCCTGGATCAGCAGAGCTGAGAGGCCTCCCGGCCCGTGATCAGCGGAGCCGAGAGGCCTCCCGGCTGCCTGGATCAGCAGAGCTGAGAGGCCTCCCGGCCCGTGATCAGCGGAGCCGAGAGGCCTCCCGGCTGCCTGGATCAGCAGAGCTGAGAGGCCTCCCGGCCCGTGATCAGCGGAGCCGAGAGGCCTCCCGGCTGCCTGGATCAGCAGAGCTGAGAGGCCTCCCGGCCCGTGATCAGCGGAGCCGAGAGGCCTCCCGGCTGCCTGGATCAGCAGAGCTGAGAGGCCTCCCGGCCCGTGATCAGCGGAGCCGAGAGGCCTCCCGGCTGCCTGGATCAGCAGAGCTGAGAGGCCTCCCGGCCCGTGATCAGCGGAGCCGAGAGGCCTCCCGGCTGCCTGGATCAGCAGAGCTGAGAGGCCTCCCGGCCCGTGATCAGCGGAGCCGAGAGGCCTCCCGGCTGCCTGGATCAGCAGAGCTGAGAGGCCTCCCGGCCCGTGATCAGCGGAGCCGAGAGGCCTCCCGGCTGCCTGGATCAGCAGAGCTGAGAGGCCTCCCGGCCCGTGATCAGCGGAGCCGAGAGGCCTCCCGGCTGCCTGGATCAGCAGAGCTGAGAGGCCTCCCGGCCCGTGATCAGCGGAGCCGAGAGGCCTCCCGGCTGCCTGGATCAGCAGAGCTGAGAGGCCTCCCGGCCCGTGATCAGCGGAGCCGAGAGGCCTCCCGGCTGCCTGGATCAGCAGAGCTGAGAGGCCTCCCGGCCCGTGATCAGCGGAGCCGAGAGGCCTCCCGGCTGCCTGGATCAGCAGAGCTGAGAGGCCTCCCGGCCCGTGATCAGCGGAGCCGAGAGGCCTCCCGGCTGCCTGGATCAGCAGAGCTGAGAGGCCTCCCGGCCCGTGATCAGCGGAGCCGAGAGGCCTCCCGGCTGCCTGGATCAGCAGAGCTGAGAGGCCTCCCGGCCCGTGATCAGCGGAGCCGAGAGGCCTCCCGGCTGCCTGGATCAGCAGAGCTGAGAGGCCTCCCGGCCCGTGATCAGCGGAGCCGAGAGGCCTCCCGGCTGCCTGGATCAGCAGAGCTGAGAGGCCTCCCGGCCCGTGATCAGCGGAGCCGAGAGGCCTCCCGGCTGCCTGGATCAGCAGAGCTGAGAGGCCTCCCGGCCCGTGATCAGCGGAGCCGAGAGGCCTCCCGGCTGCCTGGATCAGCAGAGCTGAGAGGCCTCCCGGCCCGTGATCAGCGGAGCCGAGAGGCCTCCCGGCTGCCTGGATCAGCAGAGCTGAGAGGCCTCCCGGCCCGTGATCAGCGGAGCCGAGAGGCCTCCCGGCTGCCTGGATCAGCAGAGCTGAGAGGCCTCCCGGCCCGTGATCAGCGGAGCCGAGAGGCCTCCCGGCTGCCTGGATCAGCAGAGCTGAGAGGCCTCCCGGCCCGTGATCAGCGGAGCCGAGAGGCCTCCCGGCTGCCTGGATCAGCAGAGCTGAGAGGCCTCCCGGCCCGTGATCAGCGGAGCCGAGAGGCCTCCCGGCTGCCTGGATCAGCAGAGCTGAGAGGCCTCCCGGCCCGTGATCAGCGGAGCCGAGAGGCCTCCCGGGCCGGTGATCAGCGGAGCCGAGAGCCCTCCCAGCCGCCTGGATCAGCAGAGCCGAGAGGCCTCCCGGCCTGTGATCAGCAGAGCCGAGAGGCCTCCCGGCCCGTGATCAGCGGAGCCAAGAGGCCTCCCCCCCGCATGATCATCGGAGCCGAGAGGCCTCCTGGCCCGTGATCAGCAGAGCAGAGAAGCCTCCTGGCCGCCTGGATCAGCGGAGCCGAGAGGCCTCCCGGCTGCCTGGATCAGCAGAGCTGAGAGGCCTCCCCGCCCCGTGATCAGCAGAGCCGAGAGGCCTCCCGGCCTGTGATTGGCGGAGCCGAGAGGCCTCCCGGCCCCGGGATCAGCGGGCCGAGAGGCCTCCCGGCCCGTGATCAGCGGAGCCAAGAGGCCTCCCCCCCGCATGATCATCGGAGCCGAGAGGCCTCCTGGCCCGTGATCAGCAGAGCAGAGAAGCCTCCTGGCCGCCTGGATCAGCGGAGCCGAGAGGCCTCCCGGCTGCCTGGATCAGCAGAGCTGAGAGGCCTCCCCGCCCCGTGATCAGCAGAGCCGAGAGGCCTCCCGGCCCGTGATCAGCGGAGCCAAGAGGCCTCCCCCCCGCATGATCATCGGAGCCGAGAGGCCTCCTGGCCCGTGATCAGCAGAGCAGAGAAGCCTCCTGGCCGCCTGGATCAGCGGAGCCGAGAGGCCTCCCGGCTGCCTGGATCAGCAGAGCTGAGAGGCCTCCCCGCCCCGTGATCAGCAGAGCCGAGAGGCCTCCCGGCCCGTGATCAGCGGAGCCAAGAGGCCTCCCCCCCGCATGATCATCGGAGCCGAGAGGCCTCCTGGCCCGTGATCAGCAGAGCAGAGAAGCCTCCTGGCCGCCTGGATCAGCGGAGCCGAGAGGCCTCCCGGCTGCCTGGATCAGCAGAGCTGAGAGGCCTCCCCGCCCCGTGATCAGCAGAGCCGAGAGGCCTCCCGGCCCGTGATCAGCGGAGCCAAGAGGCCTCCCCCCCGCATGATCATCGGAGCCGAGAGGCCTCCTGGCCCGTGATCAGCAGAGCAGAGAAGCCTCCTGGCCGCCTGGATCAGCGGAGCCGAGAGGCCTCCCGGCTGCCTGGATCAGCAGAGCTGAGAGGCCTCCCCGCCCCGTGATCAGCAGAGCCGAGAGGCCTCCCGGCCCGTGATCAGCGGAGCCAAGAGGCCTCCCCCCCGCATGATCATCGGAGCCGAGAGGCCTCCTGGCCCGTGATCAGCAGAGCAGAGAAGCCTCCTGGCCGCCTGGATCAGCGGAGCCGAGAGGCCTCCCGGCTGCCTGGATCAGCAGAGCTGAGAGGCCTCCCCGCCCCGTGATCAGCAGAGCCGAGAGGCCTCCCGGCCCGTGATCAGCGGAGCCAAGAGGCCTCCCCCCCGCATGATCATCGGAGCCGAGAGGCCTCCTGGCCCGTGATCAGCAGAGCAGAGAAGCCTCCTGGCCGCCTGGATCAGCGGAGCCGAGAGGCCTCCCGGCTGCCTGGATCAGCAGAGCTGAGAGGCCTCCCCGCCCCGTGATCAGCAGAGCCGAGAGGCCTCCCGGCCCGTGATCAGCGGAGCCAAGAGGCCTCCCCCCCGCATGATCATCGGAGCCGAGAGGCCTCCTGGCCCGTGATCAGCAGAGCAGAGAAGCCTCCTGGCCGCCTGGATCAGCGGAGCCGAGAGGCCTCCCGGCTGCCTGGATCAGCAGAGCTGAGAGGCCTCCCCGCCCCGTGATCAGCAGAGCCGAGAGGCCTCCCGGCCCGTGATCAGCGGAGCCAAGAGGCCTCCCCCCCGCATGATCATCGGAGCCGAGAGGCCTCCTGGCCCGTGATCAGCAGAGCAGAGAAGCCTCCTGGCCGCCTGGATCAGCGGAGCCGAGAGGCCTCCCGGCTGCCTGGATCAGCAGAGCTGAGAGGCCTCCCCGCCCCGTGATCAGCAGAGCCGAGAGGCCTCCCGGCCCGTGATCAGCGGAGCCAAGAGGCCTCCCCCCCGCATGATCATCGGAGCCGAGAGGCCTCCTGGCCCGTGATCAGCAGAGCAGAGAAGCCTCCTGGCCGCCTGGATCAGCGGAGCCGAGAGGCCTCCCGGCTGCCTGGATCAGCAGAGCTGAGAGGCCTCCCCGCCCCGTGATCAGCAGAGCCGAGAGGCCTCCCGGCCCGTGATCAGCGGAGCCAAGAGGCCTCCCCCCCGCATGATCATCGGAGCCGAGAGGCCTCCTGGCCCGTGATCAGCAGAGCAGAGAAGCCTCCTGGCCGCCTGGATCAGCGGAGCCGAGAGGCCTCCCGGCTGCCTGGATCAGCAGAGCTGAGAGGCCTCCCCGCCCCGTGATCAGCAGAGCCGAGAGGCCTCCCGGCCCGTGATCAGCGGAGCCAAGAGGCCTCCCCCCCGCATGATCATCGGAGCCGAGAGGCCTCCTGGCCCGTGATCAGCAGAGCAGAGAAGCCTCCTGGCCGCCTGGATCAGCGGAGCCGAGAGGCCTCCCGGCTGCCTGGATCAGCAGAGCTGAGAGGCCTCCCCGCCCCGTGATCAGCAGAGCCGAGAGGCCTCCCGGCCCGTGATCAGCGGAGCCAAGAGGCCTCCCCCCCGCATGATCATCGGAGCCGAGAGGCCTCCTGGCCCGTGATCAGCAGAGCAGAGAAGCCTCCTGGCCGCCTGGATCAGCGGAGCCGAGAGGCCTCCCGGCTGCCTGGATCAGCAGAGCTGAGAGGCCTCCCCGCCCCGTGATCAGCAGAGCCGAGAGGCCTCCCGGCCCGTGATCAGCGGAGCCAAGAGGCCTCCCCCCCGCATGATCATCGGAGCCGAGAGGCCTCCTGGCCCGTGATCAGCAGAGCAGAGAAGCCTCCTGGCCGCCTGGATCAGCGGAGCCGAGAGGCCTCCCGGCTGCCTGGATCAGCAGAGCTGAGAGGCCTCCCCGCCCCGTGATCAGCAGAGCCGAGAGGCCTCCCGGCCCGTGATCAGCGGAGCCAAGAGGCCTCCCCCCCGCATGATCATCGGAGCCGAGAGGCCTCCTGGCCCGTGATCAGCAGAGCAGAGAAGCCTCCTGGCCGCCTGGATCAGCGGAGCCGAGAGGCCTCCCGGCTGCCTGGATCAGCAGAGCTGAGAGGCCTCCCCGCCCCGTGATCAGCAGAGCCGAGAGGCCTCCCGGCCCGTGATCAGCGGAGCCAAGAGGCCTCCCCCCCGCATGATCATCGGAGCCGAGAGGCCTCCTGGCCCGTGATCAGCAGAGCAGAGAAGCCTCCTGGCCGCCTGGATCAGCGGAGCCGAGAGGCCTCCCGGCTGCCTGGATCAGCAGAGCTGAGAGGCCTCCCCGCCCCGTGATCAGCAGAGCCGAGAGGCCTCCCGGCCCGTGATCAGCGGAGCCAAGAGGCCTCCCCCCCGCATGATCATCGGAGCCGAGAGGCCTCCTGGCCCGTGATCAGCAGAGCAGAGAAGCCTCCTGGCCGCCTGGATCAGCGGAGCCGAGAGGCCTCCCGGCTGCCTGGATCAGCAGAGCTGAGAGGCCTCCCCGCCCCGTGATCAGCAGAGCCGAGAGGCCTCCCGGCCCGTGATCAGCGGAGCCAAGAGGCCTCCCCCCCGCATGATCATCGGAGCCGAGAGGCCTCCTGGCCCGTGATCAGCAGAGCAGAGAAGCCTCCTGGCCGCCTGGATCAGCGGAGCCGAGAGGCCTCCCGGCTGCCTGGATCAGCAGAGCTGAGAGGCCTCCCCGCCCCGTGATCAGCAGAGCCGAGAGGCCTCCCGGCCCGTGATCAGCGGAGCCAAGAGGCCTCCCCCCCGCATGATCATCGGAGCCGAGAGGCCTCCTGGCCCGTGATCAGCAGAGCAGAGAAGCCTCCTGGCCGCCTGGATCAGCGGAGCCGAGAGGCCTCCCGGCTGCCTGGATCAGCAGAGCTGAGAGGCCTCCCCGCCCCGTGATCAGCAGAGCCGAGAGGCCTCCCGGCCCGTGATCAGCGGAGCCAAGAGGCCTCCCCCCCGCATGATCATCGGAGCCGAGAGGCCTCCTGGCCCGTGATCAGCAGAGCAGAGAAGCCTCCTGGCCGCCTGGATCAGCGGAGCCGAGAGGCCTCCCGGCTGCCTGGATCAGCAGAGCTGAGAGGCCTCCCCGCCCCGTGATCAGCAGAGCCGAGAGGCCTCCCGGCCCGTGATCAGCGGAGCCAAGAGGCCTCCCCCCCGCATGATCATCGGAGCCGAGAGGCCTCCTGGCCCGTGATCAGCAGAGCAGAGAAGCCTCCTGGCCGCCTGGATCAGCGGAGCCGAGAGGCCTCCCGGCTGCCTGGATCAGCAGAGCTGAGAGGCCTCCCCGCCCCGTGATCAGCAGAGCCGAGAGGCCTCCCGGCCCGTGATCAGCGGAGCCAAGAGGCCTCCCCCCCGCATGATCATCGGAGCCGAGAGGCCTCCTGGCCCGTGATCAGCAGAGCAGAGAAGCCTCCTGGCCGCCTGGATCAGCGGAGCCGAGAGGCCTCCCGGCTGCCTGGATCAGCAGAGCTGAGAGGCCTCCCCGCCCCGTGATCAGCAGAGCCGAGAGGCCTCCCGGCCCGTGATCAGCGGAGCCAAGAGGCCTCCCCCCCGCATGATCATCGGAGCCGAGAGGCCTCCTGGCCCGTGATCAGCAGAGCAGAGAAGCCTCCTGGCCGCCTGGATCAGCGGAGCCGAGAGGCCTCCCGGCTGCCTGGATCAGCAGAGCTGAGAGGCCTCCCCGCCCCGTGATCAGCAGAGCCGAGAGGCCTCCCGGCCCGTGATCAGCGGAGCCAAGAGGCCTCCCCCCCGCATGATCATCGGAGCCGAGAGGCCTCCTGGCCCGTGATCAGCAGAGCAGAGAAGCCTCCTGGCCGCCTGGATCAGCGGAGCCGAGAGGCCTCCCGGCTGCCTGGATCAGCAGAGCTGAGAGGCCTCCCCGCCCCGTGATCAGCAGAGCCGAGAGGCCTCCCGGCCCGTGATCAGCGGAGCCAAGAGGCCTCCCCGGTATAAGTTGGTGGTCTAGTTTCATTTTTTTTGCATGTATCTGACCAAAGTTCCCAGCACCATTTATTAGAGATTGTCTTGACTCCATTGTTTGCTCTTGCCATCCTTGTCTAATATTAATTGAGCATAATGGCTTGGGTCGATTTCTGGGTTCTCTGTTCAGTACCATTGGTCTATATGTATGTTCTTGTTCCACTATCAGGCAGTTTTGAGAACCGTGGCTTTGTAATATATCTTGATATCTGGTATTGTGAGATCTCTAACTTTTTTATTTTTTCTCAGGATTTCTGTGACTATTCAGGGTCTTTTTTTTTTATTCCAGATGAATTTTTGGATTGCTGATGGGAACTTTGGCTGTTTCCAAATCTTTGCTATTATAAATTGTTGCTGCTATGAACAAAGGGGTACATATATTTGTTCCGATAGGAATTCTGGTTTCTTGGGATATAGTCCTAGAATTGGGATTACTGGGTCAAATGGGAGTTCCATTTTTAACTTTTTGAGGAAACTCCATACTGTCTTCCATAGTGGCTGCACCAGTCTGCATTCCCACCAGCAGTGTAAGAGGGTTCCTTTATTTCCACATCCTCACCATCACTTGTCATTTGTTGATTTGTTGATGATAGCCACTCTGACAGGTGTAAGATAGTACCTCATTGTTGTTTGATTTGCATCTCTCAGATGATTAGTGACTTTGATCATGTTATCATATTTCTTTCAGCCTTCAGTATGTTTTCTTTCTAAAAGTGTCTATTTAGGTCATTTTTTATTGGATTTTTTATCTTCCTTTTGTTGAGTTGTTTGAGTTCCCTGTAAATTTTGGAGATTAAACCCTTATCAGAGATAACATTGACAAATATATTATCCCATGCAGTGGGCTCTCTAGTTGTTTTGTTGATGGTTCATTTTGTTGTGCAGAAGCTTTTTATTTTGGTGTAGTCCCATTTGTTTATTTTCTCCTTAGTTTCCATTGTCCTAGGAGCTGTATTGTTAAAGATTTTTCTATGACATATGTCTGCTATTTTGCTGCCTATGGAGTCCTCTAAGATTTTTATGGTTTCCTGTCTTACGTTTGAGTCCTTTAACAATTTTGAGTTTGTTTGTGTGTATGGTATAAGTTGGTGGTCTAGTTTCATTTTTTTGCATGT
>NW_005370380.1:48768-49129 GCF_000412655.1 Myotis brandtii
CTCTCTCTGTGAGTTCATTATTGGTGTATAAAAAAGCCATAGATTTCTGGGTGTTAATTTTGTATCCTGCTACATTGCCGAATTAATTTATTGAGTCTAGTAGTTTTTTTGATGGAGTCTTTAGGGTTTTCTATGTGCAGTATCATGTCATCTGCGAATAAATACAGTTTTACGTCTTCTTTTCCAATTTGGATGCCTTTTATTTCTTCTTGTTGTCTGATGCCAATGGCTAGGACTTCCAGTATTATGTCAAACAGGAGTGGTGAGAGTGGGCATCCCTGTCTTGTTCCTGTTAGGAGAAATGGTTTTAGTTTTTGCCCATTGAGTATGATGTTGGCTGTAGGTTTGTCATATAAAGCTT
>NW_005370380.1:49385-51636 GCF_000412655.1 Myotis brandtii
GGGCTGAGGGCTGTTTTCAGGTTGGCCACAACCCCCAGCCACCCAAGCTCCCAGTGGAGGCTGGCTGGAAGCAGGTATCTGGGATTTATTTGTCTTCTATAATTGAAACGTTGTTGCCATGAGCAGAGGCCACAGCTGGGTCAGGGCAGTGGGGAAGCTTGGCTTCCTCCATCTCCTGGGCAACCAAACCTCCTGTTTGCTCCAGCTCTGTGGCTGCTGGCTGCATCTTGGTTGGGTTAATTTGCATATAGTTGCTCTGACTGCTTGGTAGAACTTCCCTTTAAAGTCGTCCAGACCAGGGCTTTTGTTTGCTTGAATACTTTTGACTACTGCTTCAATTTCTTTGATAGTTATCAGCTTGTATTTTTTTAAAGAATATGTTGAGGTTGTCCAGTTTGTTGGAATGGGCTTGTTCATAGTATTTTTTCATAATCCTTTATATTTCTGTGGGGTCAGTTGTTACTTTGCCTTGTTCATTTCTGTTGTTTATTTGGGTCCCCTCTGCTTCTTGGTGAGCCTGGCTAGAGGTTCATCAATCTTGTTTATACCTACAAAGTACCAGCTCTTGGTTGTATTGATCTTTTTTATTGCTCTTTTTTTTTGTTTGTTTGTTTGCTTGTTTTTGTCTCTATGTCATTTATTTCTGCTCTGATATTTACTATTTCCTTCCTTCTGCTTATTCTGGGCTTTTCTTGTTGCTCTCTTTCTAATTCTTTAACTTGTATGGTTAGATAATTTATTACCATTTTTTCTTGTTTTTTGAGGGAGGCCTGTAGAGCTATGAACTTCCTTCTCAAGACTGCTTTTACTATGTCCCATAGATTTCAGATTGTGGTGTCTTCATTGTCATTTGTTACCAGAATGCTTTTTTTCTTCTTTTTTAAATCTCTTTAGTAATCCAATCATTGTTTAATAGCATGCTATTTAGCATCCAAGTGTTTGATTTTTTTTTTGTAGTTCATTTCTAATTTTATGCCATTGTGATCTGAGAAGATGCTTGATATGATGTCTATCTTCTTGAATTTGAAGAGACTTTTCCAGTGTCCCAATATGTGGTCTATCTTTGCAAATGTCCTGTGAGCATTTGAGAAGTATGTATATTCTGTGGCTTTGGGGTGAAATGTTCTGAAGATGTCAATTGATTCCATCTGATCTAGTGAGTCATTTAGGATTGATGTTTCTTTGCTGATTTTTTGGTTAGAGGATTTATCCAGTGTTGTCAATGGGGTATGAAAGTCTCCTACTATGACTGTACTGCTGTTAATCTCTCCCTTAATATCTTCCAAAAGTTTTTTGTTTTGTTTTTATGTATTTGTGGTTGCTCCTATATTGGGTGCATATATGTTTACCAGAGTTACTAAGATTTTTATGGTTTCCTGTCTTACGTTTGAGTCCTTTAACAATTTTGAGTTTGTTTGTGTGTATGGTATAAGTTGGTGGTCTAGTTTCATTTTTTTTTCAGATATAAAGATTACTACACCAGCTTTTTGTTTTTCATTTTCTTTCACCTGAAAAATATTTTTCAATCCCTTGATCATCAGTCTTTGTGAGTCCTTTGTTCTGAGATGGGTCTCTTGTAGACAGCAGATATATGGGTCATCTTTTCTAATCCATTCAGCTACCCTATGTCTTTTGATTGAAGTATATAATCCATTTATATTTAAGGTTATTATTGAATAGAGGCTCAGTGCATGACAATTGTGCACTTCAGGGGGCAGGTGAGATCAACCTGGCCTGCACCCTTTCGTAGTTCGGGACACCTTAGGGGATGTCCAACTGCCAGCTTAGGAGCAGGGAGTGAGCCTAAGCTGGCAGCTGGACATCCTCCTAGGGATCCTTAGTGCTGCTGCAGAGGTGGGATAGGCTCCCACCATTGCTGCTGCACTTGTCAGCCGTGAGCCTGGCTTCTGGCTGAGTGGCACTCACCCTGTGGGAGTGCACTGACCCCCAGAGGGCAGCTCCTGTGTTGAGAATCTTCCCCCTGGTGGTCAGTGCATGTCATGGTGAATGGTCGGTCCACCGTTCAGTCAATTTGCATATTAGGATTTTATTATATAGGACTAGGGGCCCAGTGCATGAAATTCATGCACTGGGGGGTGTCCCTCAGCCAAGCCTGCCCCCTCTCACATACTGGGAGCCCTCAAGGGATGTCCTAGTGACAGCTTAGGCCCACTCCCTGCTCCCCTTGGGGATAGGGCCTAAGCCGCAGTCTGGCCTCCCTTTGTGGGAGGTGACTGGGCTGATCAGGGGA
>NW_005370380.1:52632-54254 GCF_000412655.1 Myotis brandtii
CCCCTCCGATTGCCGGCTCCACCCCCCGCCCAGACCTGACGCCTCGGCCAGAGACATCGACCCCCATCACCCTCCGATCACAAGATCAGCCCCTCGCCCAGGCCTGACACCTCCGCCAGAGGTGTAAAGCCTGGGCAGGGGACCCCCATGTCCCCCCGATCACCAGTTCCTGGGGCCGGCCTGCGACCTGGGATGGCAGCTGGCGCTGGCAGCTACGCTGTCCTGCCCTGCCTGCAGTATGAAAATTAGCCGCCATCTTTGTTGGCAGTTAATTTGCATATCACGCTGATTAGCCAATGGGAGGCGTAGCGAAGGTATGGTCAATTACCATGTTTGTCTATTATTAGATAGGATAGGTACTTGTGTTTCTCCATTTTGATTCTTTATGCCCATGTTCCTTCTTCCCTTCCTATTTTTTCTTTTTACAGCAGTCCCTTTGCATTTCTTGCATTGCTTGTTTGGTGGTAATAAACTTTCTTAGCCCTTTTTTGTCTGTAAAGCTCCTGATTTCACCTTCAATTTTGAATGATAGCCTTACTGGGTATAGTATTCTTGAATTCAGTCCCTTGCTTTGTATCACTTTGTATATTACATTCCATTCCCTTCTGGCCTGATGTGCTTCTAGGGAGAAATCTTTTGATAGTCTAATGGGAGATCCCTTATAGGTAACGTTCTGTCTCTCTCTGGCTGCCTTTAAGAATTTTACTTTGTCATTGGTGCTTGTCAATTTATTTATGATGTGTCTTGGTATCAGTCTTTATGGATTCATCTTGTTTGGTACTCTGAGCTTCTTGGACTTGTGTGAGTTTTTTCTTACCTATATCAGGAAAGTTTTCTGTCATTATTTCTTCAAATAGGTTTTTTATTTCTTGCTCAGTTTCCTCTCCTTCTGTCACCCCTATTATGTGGATGTTATTTCATTTTGTGTTGTCCCAAATCTCCGTTAGGCTTTCCTCTTGCTTTTTACTATTTGTTTTCCCAGTTTCTGCTCTTCTTGGGTGTTTTTTACTACCTTGTCTTCCATCCTTTTCAGCATCCTCACGACCATTGCTCTGAATTCATTCTCTGACAAATTGCTTGCCTCCATTTTGTTTACTTCCTTTTCTGGTGATTCCTCCTTTTCTTTCATATGGGAGCTGTTTCTTTGTCTACCCAATTTCACTCCTCTCAGTGTGTCTGGTTATGTGACCCAGTCTTTACCACAGTGACCAAAAGGCACAAAATACAACTCACCAAGACATGATACAGAGGGAACAAAACACGAATGTATTTACAACACCAGTAACCCCAATTAAAGGTGACCACCAGAGAAAAGAGAATTAGGGGAGAGAAAAGAGTGCAAAAAATGATATCAAGGAAAGAAAAAAAGGTAAGAGAGAAAAGCAAAGAAATGAGGGGAAAATATATGTATGTGGGGAGAAAACACCACAAAACCAACAACTAATCCAAAAAAAGTCAAACAACAAAACCTAGGAAAAAAGGAGGGGAGCTGAATCTGAAGAGGTAGAGCTTATTTCCAGAAGGTAAGGTAAAGGAATTGAATGAGTGGAGGAAAGGTCACAATTCAGTATAGAGGAGGTAGAAAGAGAATGAGTGCATAAGAAGAAAAGTAGAAAACAAAG
>NW_005370380.1:54554-56878 GCF_000412655.1 Myotis brandtii
TAGAGAGCCGATAGGCCTGTATTTGGTTAATGAAACTAATTAAGCTATTAGTAGAAGAGGAGAACAAGTGAGGAGAGGAAAAATAAAAAAAAAAAAACCTAACAAACATTCAAACCAACAACTACAAGAAAAGAAAAAATGGCTAGGGAAGAAGGGGAAAGAGAAAGATACTTAGACTTGGAGCAGTTGAGAGGAAATTACATATATGAGTAAGCCAACGGAGACTCCTATAATAGTATTGCATCAATAAAGCAGATAAAGAAAAGCAATTTTTAACAAGGAGTAAAAAGAAAGGAGAGAGAAAAACTAAAGCAGGCACAGGAGAAGAGAAACAGGATGAAAAATGGAGAAGTGAGGAAGAAATGTTTGGCATAAAGGAAAACATGAGATAGAGTAAAATAATTATTATAAAAAAAAATAGAATGTAGAATACTAATCCTAAAAAATGAAAATGAAAAAAAGGTTAAATAGTAATAATAAATAAAAATAAACAAAATAAAGAAAAGAGAAAAAAGTAGTTTCTTAAGTAAAAGAGAAAAAATAAAAAAGTGAAGTAGTGAAGTTTGTTTGTTTCAGCTGAGTTTTAATGTCCCATGTGGGCTGGTTTAAGACCCCTCTCTAGTGTTCTGTCTGCCACGTCTCAGTTTTCTGTTAGGTTTTCAGCACCGTGTTGAAGTTCCCAGTGATCCACTGCTCCTGTATCAGACTCTACAGCCTTGGTTTCAGGCAGGCTGGACCAATCTGCCCACTTTTTTTTTCTGCCTGCTTTCAGTCATATCTACACAGGCGTCTATTTCTGACATGGCCTCTAGGTGGCAATGTTGCTGGGACCAAATGGCCCCTCAGCCAGTCCCTGAGGGCTCCCTGGGGGTATTCAGAATCCTTGTTACCCTGTTGAGCTCAAGGCTGTGTGTGGCTATGCTGCTAGGAAGGGCTGGCTCTTCAGGAGAAAAATGGCTGTTCAGAGTTGGAGGGACTGGACTGTCCCAGAGCTGGCTTCCTGGTCACCTCTCCCTATTTTGCTCCCCAGCTTCCACAAAACCACCTTCTCCTGAACTGCAGCCTCAGTGAGTGTTTGTAATTCAAAGATCCTATGTACTGGGTTTAGTGAGTAAAAGCAAGGGAAATATAAAGACAGAGCAACCTTGCCATGCACATTTTTCTCCCCCTGGCATTGCACAGCCAGTATATAACTTTAGGCTGCCTTTCTGGGCACAGTCTCCTATGGCTGTGGACTTAGATCTAGAGTCCTTGGCTGCCAGAAGCCATGTGGACCCCCTTTCACAGTCAAGTGTTATGCATGTCCCCATAGGACACGGACTTGGTAAAGCACAGTTTCCTTCTGACCCTCTAGTCCTGGTTGCACATGTCTCTCCCTCCAGCCAGATCCCCGATCCTACCATTCTCCAGGTATCCTGTTCTTTCCAGTCACAGATTGTCTCACCAGCTATGTTTAATTCACTAATTCTGGGTAGATATTATTCAGTTCAGCTGTTCCTTCTATCTGCTCCGTGAGAAGGTGCAGGACATATCCACCTATTTGGCCACCACTTTGTTTCCCCCTGGACAAACTTCTTAGGAGCCCACGGCTGGGGAGGCTGGAGTGTCCATGTTCTTGGGTTTGCAGCTGAGGCAGCTGGTCCCTGGCCAGAGTGGCTGTAGGTTCCCCGGTGGCATTCAATGTTTCCCTGAGTTGAGGTGAGGCTGGGCTCACAGTCACAGCCACTCTTCCCTTCAAGATGGTGCGGTCTCTGCGGCAGAACCAGCTGCTCCGGGAGAGATTTCAGTGGTAGTAGAGACTGCCCGGCTAGGGGAGCCTCGTCCGCCAGCCCCCAAAAGTCCTGCAGAATATAACTGTCACACACACACACACACACACACACACACACACCCCACACGCCCCACACGTCCACGCACTCCCCTTTCGCTCCCTAATTCACTTACACTCTCTCCCTCACTGCCATCCTGTCAGCCGCCATCTTGGATCTCCCAGAGTTCTCCAGTTTTATTCAGAACTGATCACATTTCATTACTTTTGTGCCTGCTATTGGAATAGAAGAAAATTATGGATTCTATGTTTCATGTGCATTTCTGATTGCCTATAGGAAATTTGTTGGCATTCTTTTACTTTCTTTCACATTCCTGCCTTTTCTTGTGTGTTTCCTGTTGTTTCTTTGTTTTTATTTCAGCTTCAAATCTTTATATGTTCTTAGGGAAATAAACATCATAGATAAAACTAAATGTTCCTTCAGTATCATCATTTATTGTCCTTATCTTCTGCCATGAAGATCCTTTTGTAAACACCTTTACTATGTAAGTATGTT
>NW_005370380.1:56937-60340 GCF_000412655.1 Myotis brandtii
AGCACCAAACATATAGGGTGTCCCAAAAAATGTATACACACTTTAACAGCTTATAACTCACTTAATTTTCACTTCTTTTCTGTATTAACTGATTTAAAATAATGGGTGAAGCCAGATTAAGCTTTGAAAAAAGAAAATTTACCTTAAAGTGCCACTAGACTTTTTTATGGGGATACATAAAAGATAAAGTTTATGGTACAAAACTGGCAACAGTTGACCAATTAAGGGTGCACAAATACAAAAGGAAATGATTCTTGATGTTTGTGATTCCACTGCTTCACAGTATCAGCAGTGCCTGGACTAGAACAGCCATCAGTTTGAAAATGGGCATTGACAAAAACAATTATTTATTGCTGTAGATACTTTTAAATTTTGAATAAAAGCTAACATGGCAATCTTCAGTCTACAACTTGCTTACTACTCAAACCTAATTTGTAGACATCCATCCCAGCACCAAATTTATATAATCAAATATTCCAAGCTAATTTTTTATAACTATTTTCTTAAAAAAGAATCCCAGGAAAAAAAGTATCACTTAAATGTGAGAGAATGACCACCTTAAACATACATGACTGTACCTGCTTCTAGATAAAAATTGCAATGATTGAAAAGGAATCCTAAGGCAAATATTTCTGACCTGGTTCTCAGAAATCATTGCTTATACTTATTTTTCTTCTGGAATTGCCTCAAAAATATCTTTTAACAACTATTCTAAAGAAAACCTTGTGGATGGATCCCATGATTTCAGTAAATATATTTTTTCACTTTTAAGGGTGTTGTTTAAAAAAGAAAGAAATTGGGAAGTCATAAGAGAAAAAAAACTATATAATTAATATATACAGAATTACAGTGAGTTATGTCATGTCTCCGACAGTTTCCTTTTCCCTATTTCATTGAGTGTTACATATATTTTAGAAAGCTTTTATTCTTTCAGCATGTCTTTTGTATAATGGTTTTTAAATATGGATTTGTGATTATTTTTATACAATTGTGGGTATTAGATCCTTGATCATGTGTGTAATTTACTATATGGGAGTGTTGATATGGAAAATTAGGGTCAATATATATCATTATTACTTGTGCACAATTATTTTTAAAAAGTGGGACTTCAGACCTGCTGGTGTGGCTCAGTGGTTGAGTGTCAACCTATGAACCAGAAGGTCACATTTCAATTCCAGGTCAGGGCTCATGCCTGAGTTTCAGGCTCAATTCCCAGTTGGGGGCATGCAAGAGGCAGTCAATCAATGATTCTCTCTCATCATTGATGCTTCTATTTCTCTCTCCCTCTCTCTTCTCTGAAATCAATAAAAATATTTTTTAAAAAGTGGGATTTTAGAAAGACAGGAAATTTATACATTACACACTATGTTTTGAAAATATATTTTAACCAGGGGCAGTGCTTTTGCAAAGCTCCCTCACACACAAACATCTATCTCTCTTCCTCCTCAAACAAATCCAAATCATCACTTTCTCCACTATACAAATTTCAAAATCACAGGGATAAGAAAGACTTCAGAGATTCTAGTGTATCCCCTTCCTGAGACAGCTTGCTGCTGGGATAATCAGAGAAGGCCCACTGATATCCAAGAACTTTTATCCTACCTGGTGGAAACAAGACCTCCTTCTCCTAGCATCCATGGAGTTTATGGTGGGAGCCCAAACTCCCACCCTCTTACTCAACATTAACAAATTATCTCTGCCCCTGAGGTGATGTCAGAGGAGGAGGAATGGAGGCCAAGTGGAAAGCATCATTGAGACACCTTTTTACTTCCAAGGTATGGTGGTGTCAATGAAGGGCTAATGGGAAGGAATGACTTTTATTATTATTATTTTTTAATATTTTATTGATTTTTTTACAGAGAGGAAGGGAGAAGGATAGAGAGTCAGAAACATCGATGAGAGAGAAACATCGATCAGCTGCCCCTTGCATACCCCCTACTGGGGATGTGCCCACAACCAAGGTACGTGCCCTTGACAAGAATTGAACCTGGGACCCTTCAGTCCACAGGCCTAAGCTCTATCCATTGAGCCAAACCGGTTAGGTTGGGAAGGAATGACTTTTATGCCTACCTGACAGTAATGAAGCTTTGCCATCCCCAGTGTCAGCATGGGGCATGAGGAAATACTAAACTTCCAACCTCATCCAGAAGTAACAAGGCACCCTTCCTTCTGGGTTGTAATCAGAGGCCAAATAGAGTAACACCTCATCTGGAAACAATTATATGTAAACTGACTTCCCCCATTTGGCACAGTGTCAGAGGAGACTTGCTAAAGCAAAAGATTTAAACAAGATCCAGGGTCTTGTAGCAAAATACTCCAGTTGTCCAGAATATAATTTTAAAAATATCACACTCATCATATCAAGAACCAGGAAAATCTCAACTTGAATGGGAAGAAAACAGACAGCAATATTGAAATGATACAGATGTTGGAATTATCTAAAGAAGATTTTTAAAGTAGCTATCATAAAAATACTTTAACAAGCAGTTATGAACATGCTTGGAACAAATGGAAAAATAGCACATCTCATCAAAATAAAAGAAGTACAGAGAGGAAACAAATAAAAATTTTAGAACTGAAAAATAAAAGAAAATATATTTTAATTTAGTGCAGTTTTTATTTTCATGCAATAGGAATGTATATTACCAAACAATATACTCACCTATATTGAACTACTTTATTACATAATGAGTATTTTGAATACTTGTGAGAATTAGAAAACATCTTGTTTTTCATAAAACTGATGGATTAGGGCTTGGAATAACATTACTGGGAATATTAGGAAATATAATTCCCCTTGAATTCCCCCAAATACATTGTTTTATTAAAACCACTTTTTTTAACTTACATCTCTAACTCTTAAAGCATAACAGATCTTGTGTTCTCAATGCTCAGCATGTGGCTTAAAAGAACATAATTAGGAAAAGATACACAGCACTTGAAAAATCATAGTTTGGGAGTTTGTTTGTTTCCTATCCCCAAGGTATTATGAAATTCTGTGGTGGATTTGAGTTGTATAAGTTTTGTTTTGTGCTATTTTTGAATTTTTAATAAGATGTAATGCTTAAATATATGCATCCATTTTAACACTGTATATTCCTAGAGACAGTAGGAAAGAGAAATGCCTCACTGAGGACACTGAATAAAGTAAGTCATGTAGTGACACTAAAATGTTCCATTAAAGCAAAGCCATGATAAACTTTCATAATGTTTAAAATTGAAAAGCATGCCTTGAGTTGAATGTTTCTTGTGGAGTTTTATTTCCCCATCAGTTTTTGTGGCTCTCCACATTCAAGTATGTTAGTAGCATGCACGTTTTCTTTATTTTGTGGTAATTGGGATATGATTCCCTAAAACTGACTTGAGATCTCATTCTTCTGTTTCCCTTTCATGGGCCTTGTTC
>NW_005370380.1:60616-61925 GCF_000412655.1 Myotis brandtii
TACAGAAGTGGATCTTAACTCAGATTATAAAAATTTCTTTGGTGTGGTTGCTAAAAGGAGATGATATAATAGAGATTGTTGTAAAAGTGATTTAACAGAGGGATACTCCTTAGTAAACACCCATAAGGGAGGGAATGAGGCAGGATAAAGATGCAGAAAGAGCACAGCTGAGATGTGGTCTAAAGAAAAAGTCTAGTCCAGGTCCTCCATGAGGAACACCTCTGGAGTATGAACATTACCTCTTCGATATCTTTATTGTAAATAAATGATCCAGTCTTTTATACTCTTCTATCCTTTAGTCAATAGTTGTGGGTCATACTCAGTCAGGAGATGTAACTTTCTAGGCAAGAGGGCATCCTTACAGCAGCTGGAAGGATGTGTGACCAGCTAAATAAAGAGAATCCTATATAATAAAAGCATAGTATACAAATTATCTCCTCTACCGGGATTTCAACCAGGTGGCGGGGCTGGCCAGGGGAAGGGAGGGAGGCCCTGGCCGGCAGCTGGCAGTGGCTAAGGACCCTACCAGTGCATGAATTTCATGCACTTGGCCTCTGCTTTGAACATAACACTACAACATTTACTACAGTCCACTCCGTGTACAATTGAGATCTATTTGTTTGTCATATTTACTCCATCTGTACACAGCTTCTCTAGCAAAATTTCTGGGGAAGTTTAAAAAACAGAATTATTGAAACAAATTCTGAGGGTGTAGCTGACTATATATATATATATTAGAGGCCCAGTACATGAAATTCGTGCATGGGGGGGGTCCCCTCAGCCCAGCCTGCACCCTCTCCAATTCGGGACCCCTCGGGGGATGTCCGACTGTCAGTTTAGGCCCGATCTTTAGGCCCGATAATCGGGCCTAAACCAGCAGTTGGACATCCCTCTCACAATCTGGAAACACTGGCTCCTAACTGCTTGCCTGCCTGCCTGCCTGCCTGATTGCCCCTAACTGCCCTCACTGCTGCCTTGGTCACCCCCAACTGCCCCCCTGCCAGCGAGGTCACCTCTAACTGTCCCCCTGCCAGCCTGGTCACCCCTAACTGCCTCCCCCGCCAGTCTGGTCACCCACAACTGCCCACCCCCTGTTGGCCTGGTTGCCCCACGCAGCCTGCTGCTCAGTCATTTGGTCATCCCTCATTAACCCCCGTGCTGGCCTGGTCACCACACTCAGCCTGTTCAGTCGTCCGTTCAGTTGTTTCAGTTGCGATGGTTGCTTAGGCTTTATATATAGACTAGAGGCCCGATGCACAAAAATTTGTGCACTCGGGGGGGGGGGCGGTCCCTCAGCCCGGCCCGTGCC
>NW_005370380.1:62957-73733 GCF_000412655.1 Myotis brandtii
TTCTTTTTTTTTTTATTCTGGGCCAGCTTTAGCTCTGAGGCTTGGCTCCAGCTATGAGGCCTCCGCTGCTGAAAGCAGGTTTCTGGCCTTTGTTTACCTTCTGTATTTGAAACAATGTTGCAGTCCTGCTGGCTTAAGCCCGGCAGGTTTCTGGGGTTTTGTTTAGCTTCTATATTTGTTACAATGTTTCTTAGAGTTGCAGCTCAGAGGCCGGCAAGGCAGGCAGGGAAGCTTGGATTCCTCCGTCACTGGAGCAAGCAAGCCTCCCTGTTCGCGTCAGCTGCCTGGCTTCCGGCTGCCATCTTGGTTGGCAGTTAATTTGCATATCGCCCTGATTAGCCAATGGGAAGGGTAGCGGAGGTACGGCTAATTACCATGTTTCTCTATTATTAGATAGGACTAGAGGCCTGTTGCATGAAGAGATCGTGCAATAGGCCTTCCCTTCCCTTGGCTGCTGGCACCAGTTTTCCTCTGGTACCCGGGACCCAGACTTTTGCTCTGGCTGGGCTCCAGCCAGAGCCCCCCCCAGCCCTCTGGCCTCGCGGCTCCACTGATCCCGAGGCCGTGAGGTCTCATGGCTCTGCTGATCCCGGAGCGTGAGGCCTCTCTGCTCGGTGGGCTTTGGGGCCATTTGGCTTTGCTCCACTGCTTGGAGCCTATGTATGCAAATTAACCGCCATCTTTGTTGGTGGTTAATTTGCATATCGCCCTGATTAGCCAATGGGAAGCGTAGTGAAGGTACGGTCAATTACCCTTTTTGTCCTTTATTAGATAGATAGAGATAGATAGAGATATTGATATAGATAGAGATATAGATATAGACATAGATATAGATACATTATCTTATATAATAAAGAGGTAATATGCAAATTAAGTCGCACAGCCTCACAAGATGGTTGCCTATGACCAGGCAGGCAGGGGGGTTAGTGAGGGATGATCAAACAACTGAACAGCAGGCTGTGTGGGGTGACCAAGCCAGTGGGGGGACTGTGAGGGGCGACCAGGCTAGCAGGGAGGGGGCAGTTGGGGGTGACCTGGCTGGCAGTGGGGGGCAGTTAGGGGTGATCAGGCCGGCACACAGAGGCAGCGTGGAGCGATCAGGCAGGCAGGCAGGTGAGCGATTAGGATCCTGAGGGGTCCCAGATTGGAGAGGGTGCAGGCTGGGCTGAGGGGACTCCCCCTCCTGTGCACAAATTTCATGCACCAGGCCTCTAGTATATATATAATCTCCATAAATCCTTCTCTATAACACATTCTATATTTTTCTTAACTCCAGTGATTACTTCTGCTGGTTTGGGTAGCTTTCCTAGTCATCTTGGAAGGATCTAAGTCCCAGTTCCCAAGTCGTTACCAGTTCTGTGGTTGCTGTTTTTGCCCATTTATAGTTATGCCTGAGCATGAGAGTACCAAGAGATGCCTTAAGTACATAACCTTAATGCCACACAGACTTCACCCTGCCCCCATTATGTAACAGCAATCCTACTGGCTCATGATGATCAGGATCAATTATTAGTGCTAACATGGGAACTTTTTCCTGTACCTGGTTGTCTACTAGCAGAAGGGATATAAAATGACCAGGCAGTGGCTGTAAACTTTAATTGTGCAGGAATCTTACTGTTTCTTATAGTTCAATTCTTGTAAAAAGAAATCTACAACCACATAAGCCTAAAGTGGAGGCAATGGGAAGCACATTCCCAAAGTTTATCTTTGGGAACTTTGGGAATGATGGTGAATTTGATGGACAACTCTTAATTTCCACCCTTTTGTTACACCTATACTATTGAGGACACATCCCACTATCTTGTCTATAATTTTAAGAATAACACGTATTCTGAAGAATAGCATCCTATCCACAAGGGCCATCATATCCAAGCTGGTGACTCATGAATATTTTTTGGTTAATCCCAATTTATTGAAGTATGATTTATACAACTTGAAGAATTTGGAGATAAGTCTACAACCATCACCATAATCTATACCAAAAGTTTTCTATTATCATTATTATTATCATGATCATTATCATTATTTTATGATGAGACCATTTAAGTCTACTCACTTAGAAAAAATTTAAAACATACAGTAGATCATTACCTATAGGCATTATATTGTGTAATAAATCTCTGGGACTTCCACATCTTGCATAACTAAAACTTTCTGTCTTCTGACTAAAACCTCTGTTCCTGCTTCTTTATATGCCTACTAATTGTTATTGTATGCTAGACATGCGATTCACACCATGTAGACATGATAAATTCTCTTGTCCTTTTTTGAAGATTGTTGATTTCTGTTCCTTCAGGCAGTAAAATGATTGAGTGATCACCTTCACCTTGTGAAAGTTACATCTTATGCTTTCTTAGTGTTGGTCTGTGAAAATCCAGATTTTTACCAAGTCATTCTAACCTTTTTATTTTTTATTAATATTGTTATTGATTTTTACAGAGAGAGGGAGAAACAAGAATGTGAGAGCTGAGAGCAAAACATCTATCTGCTGCCTCCTGCATGCCCTCAACCAGGAATTGAGCCTGCAACCGGGCATGTGCCCTGATCAGGAATCGAACCAGCAACCTTTTGGTGAATGGGATGACACCCAACCAACTAAGCCATACCAGCCAAGAGACATTTTAAACTTTTTAGACTCAAACTCTGAACTCTGTCACTCCTGCAGCAAGCAACCACTGAAATCTTTGCTTGGGATTTTCAGCTTTCCAACTGTAGTTTTTCCATTGGGCTCTTTGGACTTTATATTATGCAATCTCAGTTCATGGTTCAACCAAACATTTGAAGGGACTTCATATGCATGTTTTGGGGCAAATGTCACTTTTGTTTCCTTCTTCCTGGGGTATCCCTCTTCAGTTTCTATTAACTCTGCCAATTACATCCTCCCACTTCTGACACTTTAAGCCAGTAAGATGATGGTTTTCTGTTTCAGTGCTTGCATCCTTTTATGAAAAGGAGTGCCATAGGAGAAAAGGCTTATAATCATTCATCTTACCCACTGCACTCCCTTATTTTAAAGGACAAATCCCCTCCAGTTTCTTTCTGCTTTCAATCTTGCCATAATGTCTTCAAATTGTTATATTTGAAAAAAAAGTCCTCAGTTTATAAACATCTGTGGAAGGATTATTAAGATTCAAACTACTCTGCCATTGTCAGAACCAGAACTAAAGATATATATTTAAATTAAAATTACCAGAAGACTCAGTTCTTAAAACTTTTATGTAAAAAGCCTAACTAAAAGTCATTTGGTTATTGGTATGTGTAGTACACTGTAATCAACATGAACAATCTTTCTAAAATATATAGCTTTAGTTTGGAATGATAGTTTCAATAAGTTATTTATCCATAAATATCAGGCAGAATTATTGTGAAAAATCCAATAAAAAGTTCAATTAGCATCTAAATTATACATTTGATCATAGTTTTAAATTGCACAAAACTGATTTGCATATATTTTCATTTAAAATGTTTAATGTAAGTCGAACATTGCACCTCTGTGTAGTCTCAACTCTATTAGTTATTTCTGCTTCATAAATGGCAATGCATCATTTTATTAAGTGTACTTTTGCCAAACCTGCATTGTACTGAAAATCTTAGTTCTTTCCTTTCTTAAATCCTTTGTTGGTAAAATTCAGAAAGTTCTTTACTTTTCTTGAATGTTGTATTCACAAAAATGGGACATGTATGCCCAGTGAGATTTATGTCTTGTTTTTACAATAAGGTGTTGTTTAAAAGAATGACAGCCAGGGGCTTTGAGATTCTTGTTACAGCTTTGTTCATTTGGAAAAACCCATGTAAATCATCAGCTGTGTTGTCCTCTATCATATGAAAGTCAGATAAGCAACATTCTTAATATTCTGAGGAATGACTTGGGAGCCATAAAACTTAAGTGAAATCAAAATTCCACACAACCATTAAAATAAACCTTAAACTCATTTTTGCCCTCAAATTAAAATGCAATGCACAGATAATGGACATTTATATATTCAGGCTATGGTTTAGGTTAAAGAATGTTATCTCAGTGGTAAAGTTACTCTTATTCTATTTTTCATAAATATTAATAGCATCACAAATCAATTTTTTATTATGCTTAGTTTTGGAAGAAATTGCTGAACTATCTTCCAAAGTAGCTGTATTAATTTGCCTTCTCACCAGCAATTATTGAGGGTTCCTTTGCTATATATCCTCATCAGCATCTGTTTAGAGTGTTTTGAATTTTACCAATTTGATTTACTGTGTAGTGGTACCTCAATGTTGTTTTAACTTGAAATTGCCCAATGACATATGATGTTGAACATTTTCACAAATGTGTACGAATGCTACAGACTGGAAGAAAACATTTGCAAATCAAATATCCAACAAAAACCTGAATCTAGTATATAAAAATAGTCATCAAAATAGAAAAATTAGAAAAACAAACCACCTAATTTTTCAAAAGAGCAAAACACATCAATACATAGTTCAGTAAAGCTGACATATGGATGTTGAATAAGCACATGAAAAATTACTCCACATCATTAGCCAATAGAGAAATTCTAATTAAATTCATAAATTCAAACAAAAATGATACATTAGGCATCCTCAATATTAATATATATATATATTTTTTTTTCTTCCCAGGGCTGATAGCAGAGAAACGCTGAGTTCTGTGAGGACCTGTGTGTACTAGTGTGGGAGGTCCCCTCCGTGCTCCTCAAGATCATCATATTGACTCCTGACAGGGCATACATCCCCTCCCATCTGTTTACCTGAGGATGGTAACCTCAGGTCAATGCCACCATCTCACTGAAATGCCAGAAAAAGAAGTCAAGGGAGTGCAGAGGGTTCTCTTTACCAGATGTTCATGCATGGGTCCTCTCAGGGCTGATAGTAGATGTAGGTTTCTGTGAGGTCTTCTCTGTCTTCCTTTTCAATTCTCACCTTGGTGCAAGGCAAGGCCCAGGACTCCTCCCTCTGCGGAACTCAGGTCACACACTTTGGAAAATGCCTTATCTCCCTCAGGTTCCCAAGATGGAGGTCCAGATATACCACACATCTGGAAATTGCTTGGGACTTCCCAGAGCAATCATCAGGGGCAGGGCTTGGCAGTGGAACTGTCCCTCAGTCCTTCCAGAGAATCCTCAACTTGCAGCCTGGCTGGATGAGAACTCTCACCTGCTGACTTGAAGCCACACCTTGCAGAGGAAGCTTTCCATCTGGTTCCTCAAGCTCCTAACATGGAAGCACAGAAACAACACATCCAGGGATCTTGCCTGGGGCTTTTTGAGGTTGATATCAGAGGTGGAGTGGGACTGAAGTTCCCTATATCTGTGGTCAAAGGTCCCTTCTGTTCTTTTTCAGAGGCCCCACCTTCAAACCTAGGAGGAGCTGGGCCTCCTTTCTCTACTGATCTGCATCAAGTCCCTTCAAAGGATCCCAAGATTCACACTGGGGGCCCAGCCTGGTGCTGTTCTGAGCTAACGGTAGGATTAGGGGGGACTTGGGCTCTTTCATCTGAGGTTACAGGTTTCCTCGGTCCTTCCTTAATATTCACCCCTGAAGACTTGTCAAGATAAGAGAAAACAGGGCAAATGGAAAAGTATAAACTTGAATACAAAAGCGTAGTGGAAAATCTAATGACTTCTAAGAAGGGAAGAAAGTCTAAAATTTGTTAAAAATAATAAACCAGACATCTCTAATATATTCCTTAAAATATTTCTCTGAGAAAGACACAATTAAGAGCAGATAAGTTAAAGCTATGGACTAGAGAATAATCTTTGAAATCAACTATGGCTTTGTCTCCAAAATACGAAGAAGTCTCTCAATTTTTTTTAAAAAGGAACTAGCAATTTTAAAAATGGGAAGAACGTATATCACTAAAATTAACATATGCATGTTAATAAGTCCTTGAAAAAAATTTCTACACCATTAATAATTAGAGAAAAGTCAATTAAAAGCATGCTACAGTGCAACTTACTTTTGAGACCAGATTTAAAAAATAATACTGACATCACTAAGTGCTAGCAAAGATGAAGTACAATTTGTACTCTCGTGCATTGCCACTATGTATATAAAGCTCAGCACTCACTGTGGGAAATGACTGCAATTTCTTATATACATATACATTAATCATTTGATTCATCAATCACATGCCTGGCAGAAATAAAAACTGGTGTTTATAGACAAATCTATACATGATTTCCTGTTATAGCGCCATACATATTTGACAATAAGTGAAGCAATGAAATATCCTTGCATGGGTGAATAGATAAACAAAATCTACACACTCTCCACATAAACATTGCCTTTCTAAATAAACTCTTTAATCAGTTTGTTGATATCCAGAAAATAACCTGCTGGTATTTTTATTATGATTGCATGTAATCTATATAGATCAAGTTAAGGACAGTAAATATCTTAACAATATTGAGTCTTTCATGCACATGGAAGATTTATTTGATTTCATTAATTATAATTTTATAGTCTTCCTCATAGACCTTGTACTTATTTTGTTATGTTTCCAAACCAATTTTTAAAACTAAAATAAAATTGAAAGAATCACACTGTTCAATTCACTATATTGCTACAGTATTCAAGACAAAATGTTATTGATTGAGGATAGACACATATTTCAATGGAACTGAAGAGAAAGTCCAGAAGGAAATAGAAATATGGACCCCAACATTTTTGTTTAATCTTGACACAAGAATATGTTTTTATTGATTTTTTAAAGAGACAGGGGAAGAGTGAGAGATAGAGAAACATTGATGTGAGAGATAAATAATGATCAGTTGCATTCCTTATGCACCCCAACCCAGGGCCAAAACCACAACTTAGGTATGTGCCCTGACCTTGAATCAAACCCTCAACCTTATAGTGCACAGGATAATGCTCCAACCAAATAAGCCACACAGCAATTGTTGCAATCATTCTTAATGATGTTAGCACTATTAAACTTTAGATTATTTCTGTCTGGGGTGTGCCTGTGTATGTGGCTATGTGAGTTTTTTCCAATGAAATGTGAGCAGGAGTAATGCGGGCCTCTCTATAATGAGTCTGATACATGTTGCAATGTACCCTACACAATACTCTTTTCTTTTTCTGTATTTTGAATGGAGATAATCACAGGAGTCCTAACAGCTGCCAAAAAAATATTGTTTTGTCACTTACCTTAATAGGGATGTAATGAAGATTAAATTGGAACATGGATATTTATTATAATTTCTACATACAGTTAGTGGTCAATAAATGTTAGTTTCTACTGTTATTATTATAAATATTACAGTCTTTGTATGTTATAGTAATCATCTAGAATAGGAAAAATGTTATTAACTCCCCATAATGCAGCAACTAGTGTAACTAGGCCTGCACTCTTGTAGGCAGAGTGTCAGACTTGTTGATGCTAGCAGTCTTTTCTCTTTCTGCACAGTTTCTCTGTTGAATGAAGATAATGCTAAGCTACTTTAAATAACATGTAAAGGATCATAATTTGATAAATGCTTATCTAGTGAAAAACAGTTAAAGCAAAAACAATAGAAGAAGGTTGGTTATATGGGTTATGAGAATACTAAATTGTGCTAGAACATCTTGCATTTACAAAACACTATTCTATAAAAGAGTCCCACCACTTCCTCTTTCCCTACTGACCCAAATCTGATAAGAATGCCCAGGTACACTTTTCTGTAGGGCCAGTAGGAGGTTCAGACCATGCAAACCCTAACCTGTATGGAATGCGCATTCCTGATTCATCGTCTTACTATCATAAAAACCAAGTCTCCTCTCTCTCTCTCTCTCCTCTCCCTCTCTCTCCATTCTTTTAAAATAATTTTAAATCACAAATGACAATCAATATTATTTTACATTAGTTTCAGTTCTATATATACATTCTTGAATTTGCTTGAGGGCCTTCCCTGATGTCTCCAGAAAGCCTCATTATGTGAGTAATGAACTTTTTCATACTATCAGGATGCCTGTGTCATCTAGAAGAAATTTTTGTTGTGGGATCCATCTTGTGTCTGTGGAGTGATCACAACAATTGGCACTTTGATAGGACATCAAGGTACAGTCCTTACTGCCAGGGATCTTTTTTGTCTTGCTTTGGCTTCCTAACTGACTCTGCTACATGCTGGTAGGCATACACTTTGAGCAATTGCCTGTTGGCAAGCTTGTGCTTTCAACTGCTATTTTCTTTGTACTAGATTAGTGAGTCTTACCAAGCATCTACTAAAGATTTGACCCCCATACATCAGTTTAGCAAATTAACATGGAGTGACTGGAAACCTCCTTAAAATAGTCCTTAATCATGTGTCTCAATCTGGACTTACTTGTGAGTCTCATATTGAATCATATGTCTCAGTTTCAAAATAAGATATGACTGACACTGTGCCTAAGGGAATGACTTTTACCTTGTGAACAATTGTTGTGTCTTAACCAAATGTTGGCCTTCTTTCTATATAGAGTTTGCTTGGATAGTGTATTCCATATACAAGTCCATTGGGTAGTCACTCATGGAGAAATGATGTTATTATATGGGATGCTAATGTCACACACCTGAAAGCAGAAAATGGACTAGGAACTTGCAAAAAGTTTCTGCTATTTCTGCCTCTCTCTCTCTCTCTCTCTCTCTCTCTCTCTCTCTCTCTCTCTCTCCCCCCCCCCCCCCCCCCCCCCCCCCCACACACACACAATATCTTGATCTTCAGGATTCTAGAGAGAAACATCCATGACACCCCAGTGACAAAGCCAAGAGATTAATTCAGCCACAGTCATGGGAAGTTTCATAACATTCATGGTACTGACTTGGTTTGAGGTTCTCCAGAAGAAAAAGAAATAAATATGAAGAAGGTTGTGGAGAAAATCAGTGAAGTATATTCAGTAAAGATACATACCCCACATGCAACCTGGGAAGGTTTCCTGGAAGAGCCAAGTATAGGGAAGTGTGAAAATTCATGTCTTTATTGAAACATAAAAATGGGTATTTAGTTGTGTAGGGTTTTAGGTAAGACATCCAAAATAGTAGGCAATGTGCTGCATTATTCACAATAGCCAAGGTAAGTAATGTAAGTGTTCATCAATAGATGAATGGATAAAGAAGATGTTATGCACACACAAATACACAGCCCCTACATTGCATCATATCACTTATATGTGAATTATTAGAAAGAGAAAAAGTCAAATTTATTGAAACAGAGAGTAGAAAAGTATTTTCCAGGGCCTGAGGGGTGGAGGAAATAGGAAGAGCTAGGTAAAAGGGTACAAACCTTTAACTATAACATCAATAACATCTTAGGTTTTAATGTAAAAATAAAACAAACACACCAAAAAATTAAGGTTCTCTAAAACAAGAAGTCTTGACAACTGTACAACCACGAGAATCCCAATGAGGCATGACACGATGACTAAAATTTAATAAGGTATCCTGGATGGGATCCTGGGGCAGAAAAAGCGCATTAAGTAAAAACTAAGGTAATTATAATAAAATAATCTTCAATACAGTAGAACCTCACTTCGTGAACTTAATTTGTTTTAGAAGACTGTTTGAGAAGTGATTTGTTCAAAAACCAAATCATCCATAGCCAGTTTCACTCAGTGGACTGAAGGTTCCCGAGTTCATTTCTTGTGAAAGGTACATGCCTGAGTTGTGGGCTCATTCCCCAGTAGGGGGCATGCAGGAGGCAACAAATCAATGATTCTGTGGGATTACTGATGTTTCTATCTCTCTCTCACTCTGCTTTCCTCTTTTGAAATTAATCTATATATAGAAAAGCCTAAACAACCTTTAAGATTGAACAACCAGAACGACTGGAACAACCAGAGTGACTGGTCTCTATGACATGCACTGACCACCAGGGGGCAGACGCTCAATGCAGGGGCTGCCCCATGGTGGTCAGTGCGCTCCCATAGACAACTTTCCCTGATCAGCAAACCTCCTGTGGTTCCTCACTCTGGCTGGCAGACTGCAATCACCTGATTGGGGCCGAGCCCCTGGCTGGGACAGGGAACTGGGGATGGGTGGTGGAGGACATGGCCCCTTTCCCAGCGGGGCCAAGGGCTGGCTCCCTCCTTGGGGCCAGCAGTCAACCTCCTTCACATGGTCCCTCACCTTGGCTGGCAGGCCCTGATCGGCCCACTGCCTGTCTGCTGCAGTGGGGGCTCAGCAGTGAGGGAAGGGGGAGGCAAAGAGGCAGTGAAACATGTGGTGGTGGGGCGCCATCAGTGGTGTCAGCGTCTGTTCCTTCTATGTCCAGCTCGGAAACTGTCGCCTCCCTTCTCGACCACACTGTGGCCTTCGAGCCACAGGTTGAGACAGGGAACTGTAGGTGGGTGGTGATGGACGCGGCCCCTTTCCAATGCGGTTCAAGGGCTGGCTCTATTCTCAGGGGTGGTGGCCAACTTCCCATGCTCCGTCCCTCCGCCAGTCCCTCCCGCTGACAAGCAGGCCCAGATAGGTTAAGCCATGATTGCCAGCCAGGCCTAGAAAAACCACACATGCACTAATTTTGTGCACGAGGCCTCTAGTAGAAATATAAAAAAATAAACCCAAATAATTTTTCCCATTAGACATAAATTTAATTGAATGAATTCATCCTAGACACACAAATGATTCCCTGTTTTAACTTACTTTTGTGCATGTCTAAAGTACTGTGTATCTAAAAAGAAATGCTTATTGTCATAAATTCATGGAACCACACCCTGCTAGCCTTAAATGAATCAAATTCAGGACTCCTTTTAGGGGTATCCTTCAAGAGGTCAGAAGGAATCATCATACACAAGTACCTACACTGCATCATATCACTTTTA
>NW_005370381.1:0-220 GCF_000412655.1 Myotis brandtii
ACATGTTTATAATCATTTCTCGGAAGTATCTTTGTGTTTGTTAAGAGTTTTGCCAAAATTAGACGGTTTTCATAGAAGTATATACATGAATCTTCAGGAAATAAACTGTGTCATTCAGAAAACGCAAGCCAATTCAGCCTCAGTTGTAAATATAAACGGTATTCTCTTCATTGAACCGCTTTATAAACAAATTCTGAGCTCTATCAACAGCAATTCTTAA
>NW_005370382.1:0-256 GCF_000412655.1 Myotis brandtii
TAGCATTTAAAAACTGTTCTTTATTATGAAAATGCCAGCTCTTCTGCTAGAATCTAGCTAGCATCTTTTTTTCTTTGGGTAAATCATCAGTCTTGGGCTCCATCCTGCACATTTGCAAAGAGATTCCTGCTCAAAACTCTATCCAAAATCGGACTATGCGCGCATTAGTTTTAAGCCAGCTTTTCTCTTTACACGTGCACAGAAATCCCAGACGCATTTACTTGGGGAGGGGGTGACCTGTTTTCACAGATCCTCA
>NW_005370382.1:403-733 GCF_000412655.1 Myotis brandtii
CCCCAATCTCGAAATGATCAATCACAATACCCAAAGGAGCAGTCTGAGTCCGTCCCATAACGTCCGTCCAGTAAGTCCACTGAAAACAGAAAAAAAACACACAAACACAGACAAATACAGATTAGACGATGGCCATGCGCCAACTGGCGGGAGTGACCCACCTCGTCTCAGATTCAGGGGTTTCTACAGACCTTCCGACTCCACAGAAGCAAAACTACGCCTCTCCAGATGGAGGATCGGGGCTTCCCCCGACTCCTCCTGCCCGTGATCCCCCAGTGCGTCCACCTAGACCGTTTTGGGCACTACAGAATTTCAGAAGTGAGCTCACAC
>NW_005370383.1:0-767 GCF_000412655.1 Myotis brandtii
CAAAGGGGAGAAAAGAAACTGATACTCTATGCCAATTTGTCTATATATTTAAACACTTATGCAATTTATTAATCTATAATAATAAAAGTGTAATATGCTAATTAGACTGGACAGCCAAACGACCTTCCGGACATCATTCCAGACGTCCTGCAGGGCAAAGCCGTGATGGCAGGGGCCAAGGCAGAGGCGGTTAGGGAACGATCAGGCAGGCAGCCAGGTGAGCGGTTAGGAGCCAGCAGTCCCAGATTGCGAGAGGGATGTCCGACTGCCGGTTTAGGCCCGATCCCCTGGGGTCCCAAATTGCAAGAGGGTGCAGGCCGGGTTGAGGAATCCCCCACCATGCATGAATTTTGTGTACTGGGCCTCTAGTTTATAAATAAAAGATAATTTTAATGCTTATGTATACATTCTCTCATACAGCTTCACAGTTTTGGTGAGGATCACCACATATTTGAATTATAGGCAAATATAAAGAAGCATTACAGAGTGAATATTCTTGAAATAGATATTACACAATGATACTATGGTACCCTTCCCAATTTATGGAAATAAGTCTTCCTGGAAGAGCACAGTTATGAATCAAATACTAATAGAATATTTGAGTATTAGTCAGGCAGCAGATGCGACCAGCTGTCATAAATGTCATAAATGAAGGTGTGGTGTGTGTGCGTGTGTGTGTGTATGTGCGTGTGTGTGTGTGTGTGTTTCCTAGATGTGGCTACATGGTTTGGTCTTTTAAAATTTGGTAATAATCTTGGATATTTTTA
>NW_005370384.1:0-1495 GCF_000412655.1 Myotis brandtii
GAAACATCAATGATGAGAGAGAATCGTTGATCAACTGTAAGAGACTTGACACAACTCGGAATAAAGACGGTCACAGATTCCCTTGCAGTTAAAAAAAAGCTATGCAATTAAATGCTGGCAAGTGCGAGAGAAGCAAAAGTGTGTTTGGCAGTGTTTAGAGTTATCTTTATGAGAGAGCATTTCTGTGCACACTTTGTTCCTTTTCTGAATCATTGTCTTCATCTTGCTGCCTAAAATGCAAAGGCTACCATCTTGAATCATAATAATAAGGCCACTGCCTAGTGATGGTGAGTCTGGGCCATGAAGAACTGCGTGGGAAGGTACTGCCACTCCCATCCTGCCAAGCTCACCTCTGGGCTTAAATCACCTTTAGTTTGGTTAAATTTGAGACTCATAAAGGTTGTGCAGACTGCAATTAGGATTCTTCTCATTTTAGTATCTGTAACTGTAGGCTTAATGGCAGTGTTACTAGAATGGTGGCAAAGATAGATTGTAAAGGCTAAGTTGCTCGTCATCCTTGTCAAGTCATGGAAAATATTTTAGTTCAGTGTTATCTATTGCAACTTGGAAGCCAGACCATTTGCTGAAGTAGAGGAAGTGGTATTTCTACCTCTTCAGAAAATGTTGTTGTTGCTTTCAATGAAATGCCTGAACAGTTGAGCTCAGGTCAAAGCTATCTGAACTACAAACAGTATAGAAAGGGGATTAGGCGTGTTATAGAAAGTACTTTCTGCCTTAGCTAGGGATAGAAAGTGACAGGAAGACCCATAATTTGCAGCCTTGAAAGATTAAAAAATCCAATTGCCTTTGTACCTAAAACTGGGCCAGTGATGCATTGTCTTCAAAATGCAAGACTTAACAAGAAGTGAGACTGATGTCTTCCCCCACCAAGATTGCATGCCTATGGCAGATGGTGTAAAGGGTGTGTTCTTCTCCACCTATGAGATTATTTCAGGTAGGATTAAAATAATCAACACTAATTTGGAGGATTGAAGATGGGTAAAGTAGTTTACATTAAGTACCAGAGAGTTGGGGTTAAAAACTAGGTTGAAACAAGATAGTCAGCTAAGGGAACATGCATGCGAAACTGACTAGAAACAAATAAGAAGCTTACAAGGTAGTTGAAAGGATTATATTACCAAAGAAAAAGAAGATACAGACTGTGCTGTAAAAGTCGGTCAGTTTTCTACCCAACAAAAATCTCAGTTCTCTGTACAAGATACAGACTGCTCGGTAAAAGTCAGTTTTCTACCCAACAAAAATCTCAGTTCTCTGTACGAATAGAACGTGGGCTTCTAAATCTATACAACCTCCAAAAAGAACGTCTTTCCTGATGTCCACCGTGGATGGGGCTATGAAGAATGCCAAATAATGAAGAAGTACTCTGAGACCCAGATGGTGCTCAGAAGACAATGAAAAAGGGAGTTCTTCCCAGAAAGTGCAGTCAGGGCTGCCAGGTGTGCTAATAACGGAATGTATACCTCTGTCAGAGGAA
>NW_005370385.1:0-1167 GCF_000412655.1 Myotis brandtii
CGTTGTTGCAAACTTCTCCGAGAAGGAAAACACCACCACACCTGGAGCCCTTCTGCCTCTGCACCCACATTTCCCAGGATTGGTGGTTTCTCTTTCGCTGAAGTCTACACGGGAGCTCGGGGAAGGAGCCATGCCGAACGCGCCCCCCCCATGGCGTGGGTCTGTGCTCTCGGGGAGCCTTGCGTTACTGCCCACACAGTGTCACTCACTGTGTTTACTCTTCAGCAGAACACTCTCTGCTTCAGTCCATTGGTCCAGCCCCAGGGGCGCGTCAACGTGGTGAATGAGTGGCCCTGTGTGCACCCACAGCCTCACCGTGGTGTGTTTCTCCGGCCGCCTGTGCAGAGGGACTGAGCCACGTCGGTGCCATTGACAAGGGGGATGAGAACGCCATGTTTCCTTTATTGCTGCTGGCTGACAGGTTGGAGGAAGGACAGGCCTATACTCTGCACAAAAGCAGGTGCTCTGCGTCACACGGCGGCCACGTGTCCGCATTGATGAAGGCGCCCAGTCGCATAAGAGCCAACGCAGCCAGCAGCTCAGTGGTGAGATCCACGCAGAGGTCAGAGGAAATGCATCGAGAGGCATGAGCGGACACACGAGGCGTCTGGGAGTCCATAGCCAGACCCGTGGCCCAATCCACGCAGCCGCTGCCCCGCGGCGAACTTCAGTTCTGCATCGTTTTATTTGTGCTGCATTGGCTATGGCACCTTTGTTTAGAGTGATTTTAAACCCAGCGGGTGGCCAGGGCCGCGAGGAGCGTTTCCGGGGCTCTACGGGGCTTGCTGAGCTCCGATGCTGCTGCTTGGATTTAGGGAGGCCGTGCTGGCAACCGGGCCTGCTCCTCACCCACGGGCAGGTGTCTCAGGCCTGCCAGCACTTCCCCTTGGTCACAATGTCTCTCAGAATGATGGCGCAGGCCCCTGGGACAAGGGGGAGAGGGCAGACCTTGAACCGGAGCCAGGAGTGAGTGGTGTAAGGCGAAGCTCATTATCATTATCTCCGTTGTCATCCCCGAGGAGACTGTGGCTTCAACTGATGGCCCGATAATAAGCATCCGGCCCTAAACTCGGGACCAGAGTGGGGGTTCAGGGCCAAGCCCCGGCCATTGGCGTCTGTCTCCAGTTTCTGGAGAAAAATTGGGGTGATGGGAACCTACTCTCTTGC
>NW_005370385.1:1411-7181 GCF_000412655.1 Myotis brandtii
GGATGTCCATGAACAGCTCACGTGGTGGATAGCACTGCTTGTGCATGCTGTACACTTACTGATTTTCTGTGGGTTGTCCTGTGATTACTGACAGATAAGTAAGCGTTGGAATTCCAGCTGCAATGGTAGATTTGTCTATTTCTGTTTTCGATTCTCTTGGCTTTTGCTTTGCGAATTGGAAGCTCTGTGGTGTGCATACACGTGTAGAATCATGTCCTCTTCATGGGATCCCCATGTTCGTGACCAGATCTCTCCTCACCCAGTGGTAGCCCTTGTTCCTGGTTCTCCTGTGCGACCCAGTTATCCGCACCCACTGTCTTCCTCGAGCATCTGCTTCGTTTACTCCTAACTTAGCTGTATCTGTATGTGAAGTGTGTCTTATAGAGAACACGTAACTGGTGTTTTCACAGTGAATTTCTCTACATTTTGCCTTCCAAATGGGGTCTTAGCCTGTCTGCATGCAGGGCAAGTAACACTGGCGTTCATCAACCATCTTGCTGTTTGCTCATTGTCCAGTTTCCTATTCTTCCTGTCTCTTGGGTTGAGTATATTTTCAAGTCTATTTTATTGCTACTATTACAGGCTGTTAGCCAGACTTCTCCTTTTAGTGATTGTTCTATAGCTTAGAATGTGCATCTTTTCCTTATCCTGGCCTGACTTCCGGCAATACTCTGCCATTTCCCTCTAATGGAAATGCCTAAAGGGTATATTTCACTTCCTCCACCCATCCTTTGTGCTATCTTGTTCATACACTTTATTTCTGCACAAACTGTACAAAACAGTATTTTCTTTCTTTAAACACCAAGTTATCTTTTAAAGAATCTTTGAGAAAGAAAAAGGGCTTTTTAAATTGTTGATTTCTGCATTTACTAGCATGTTTGCAATGTCTGGTGTTCTGCATTTCTTTATGTAGCTCCGCCTCCCCTTCTGAATCCGTTTTCTCCCGTCTGAATAACTTCCTTTAGCATCCCGACAATGCTTCCCAAGGTGCAGTTAACCAGCCCCAGAGTCTCCCTGCATCTTCCGATGTTAAAATGCCTGGTGAGAACCACTGAGCTCTCTAGTGGCCTTTCCCTGAGATTCCACCCTGGATTTGTGGTCGTGTAGATGACCAGAAAGGTCAAGTTCCCGGGCCTGCCATCCCTTCAGGAGTGAAGAATTAACTTACCCAGAATCTGTATCTGGGGGTTGCTGACAGCTCCGAGATGAACCTCTCTGTTCAGAGATTGAGCTCAGCTGAAGATAGTCCCGTCCTCTGAGGTCTTCCTGGGGATGCCCAGATCCAATGAAACCTAAGCTTCTGTCCTTCCTTTAGGGCAACCCCGACGGACCACCCCAGTGCCAGGGCTCCACATGGAATCTGCTGAGGCCCTTTGGCTACTGATCACCATTCAATTTCTGCCGCTCTCCTTTCTGCATCCATCACTTCCGATGGGTGTTGACATCAAGGGCATAACCCAGTGAATATCTCTCATGTCAATCTGTCTTGCCGGGCCGGTGCAGCTCAGTGGTTGAGTGTCCACCCATGTACCAAGAGGTTGCTGATTTGATTCCTAGTCAGGGCACATGCCTGGGTTGCAGGCTCGATCCCCAGTAGGGGTCGTGCAGGATGTTTCTCTCTCATCAATGTTTCTATTTCTTTCTCTCCCTCCCTCTCTTTCTAAAAATCAATACAAACATTTTTTTAAAAGAATTGAGAGAACTTTCTAAAAATAAAAAAAGTATCTGTCTTGTGGTCTGTTTTATAGATAACCTGATCTGTGTCATTTAATGCCAGGATCGGTCTGAAGAAATGGACTCTAACCCGGTAGCTCAGTAGGTTAGAGCGTCGTCCAGATGTGTTAAGGTTTTGGGTTCGATCCCAGTCAAGGCACATATAAGAATCAATAATGAATGCATGGAACAGCAAATCAATGTTTCCCTCTGCCCCTTCTCTCTCTCTCTCTAAAATCAGTCAATAAAATTTTTATTAATAATAATAAAATAAAATGGAAAATGAGCTGGATGCCCTGCCGGTGGGATGGATGGCAATAGGCATTATATTAATGACAGTCCAGCAGAGTGCTGAAACGCTCCTCAGTGGGGAGGCGGATGAGATGCCGGGGAGCAGGGAGCCCCTCGCTGGGGCCATGTGCAGCTCTGAGCTGTTGGGGGCTGGGGATGGAGGACGGCAATGACAAGGGTCACAGAATTCTATGATGGATGCATGGGCGAGAAACAGTGAGAGGCTGTGGATTACTACTCACCAATTAGAGGCTCAGTGTGAAAGCCAGAGGACTCTTTGGCAGTAGATAACAAAGGTCTGATCTTCTCTGGCCAAATGGCAGGAAAAAAAGCTGTGCATTGGGCCCCAACTGGGGGGGCTCAATTGCTTGGAGCCTTGTCTCATACACCAAAGGGTTGCAGGTTCAATTCCCAGTCAGGGCACATACCTAGGTTTCAGGTTTGATACCTGGTCAGTGTACCTACAGGAGGCAACCGATAGATGTTTCTCTCAAATTGGTCTCTTACGCTCTCTCTCTCAAAAAAAAAATCAATGAATGAGCATGTCTTCAGGTAAGGATTAAACAAACAATAAAAACAACTGTGTATTAGGCAGAACTTAGTAATAAGTAGAGCTCAGAGAGGTTCTCAACTCCAGCAGGATTTTACTGATTTCAGAGAGGGAGAGGGAAAGAGGTAGGAACATCAATGGCCAGAGCGAATCATTGGTAGGCTGCCTGCTGCATGCCCCCTACTGGGGATCCAGCCCACAATCCAGGCATGTGTCATGACCCTGACTCGAACCATGACCCCCTGGTTCATAGGCTGACACTTAACCACTGAGTCACACTGGCTGGGAAACTCCAGCCAAGGTCAGGGCCATGATTACGAAGTGTGGGACCCTAAGACTTGGGATAGGGAATCTGAGAAGATGCAACTAAAAATCTTGAATTCTAAACCCCCTGGGTCTATTGAAGGAACCAAATCCTCCCAGTGAAGACTACTGGTCTTTAATTCCTAAAGATGATGTCAGGGATTGTGCCTTATAAAACGATCCTGCTCTCCCTCTCCCCTCAGAAACATGTAATACTCTTTGTAATAATTTAAGCAATAAAAATATATATTTTTTTAAAAAAATCACAAAAAAAACATAAGCCAGCTAAAAGTTTTGGGTTCCCCAAGAGAGAAGGGGGCTATAACTGAATGAGCTATAGAAATCAGTCATTAGGGGCTGGCATGTGCCAGGAGAGAATGTACAGAACGGGTCCTCGGGTGCTGGGTCGAGGCCCAGGCTATAAGACTAGACCATGAGCATTTATTTCTATGGGAGAATGCTCCCACGACATAAGAGTTAGTGTCCTGACAGCACCTCAAAGAGCAAATGCTAACACGCGAAAGCAGCGGCCCCCACTGAGTCATGGGCAATGCCAGAACGTGCAAGGCAGACGGTGGAAGAAAGGATCAAAGATTCCCAGCGCTGGCATTCCAGGGTGCATCCGTGACCACAAAGGTCCAAGGGCGAAGGTGCCAGTGATGTGAGGGACACAGCACTGTTGAGAAGCTCCCGGGGACCATTCTTCTATAGAGCTAGGCCCCCTATAGTCAGTGGGGGTGATGGGATCCTAAGTAACAGAAACAGGGTAACGGTGCTCTGCCATCAGGCACAAAGTAGGATAATTGTTCAATGAGTAGCAACGTCAAAGTGGCAGCCAGGGTCTCTGACCTGTGGATGTGGTTCGTAGAATACAGTATCACTCAGGGCAAGGTAGATGGCCAGCAACAAAGGTGTTTGTCAACCCAGAAACCAAGGCTAAGTGACCAGAGACAGAGGGAAGCTACCCGAGTCAAACCATGATCCATGGCCCAGTTCCTAGACCTGAATCACTTTGCAGCTGAGTCCATGGATGGAGAGACCAGGGGTCCAGGGAAAGGGACCTTGAGCACCTTAGCAACTGTGGACACTACCGAGTCACTGACTTTCCCCCCAAAGGGGATTACAGCCATTTATGTAGCCAACACATGGTGGGGCTAAGGGAATGCTCACACATTTTGAAAACTGTTGGACAGAGAGTCCTGGGGTGTAAGTGTCACCATAACCCTCCCATCTATATATGGTGGTGGTGTGTGTGTGTGTGTTGCAGGGGGGGTGGCAGGCAGTAAGTGGAGCTCTGAGGCCAGACTGGTCCTTGGTGCCAACACTGGGTCCACGGATGCAGCCAGTGGTGTCCCTGGCCCCTGGATGCACACCTGGAATTAGTGCAGGTGGTGGTTGGGCTGAACCACAGTATTACTGGGGCTTAAGCCAGATAAGTTCAACCTATTTCAATGCTTGAATCTTTTAGTTTTAGTTTTAAAATTCTATATTTTGAATAAAACTCTCTGAACGTGAATTATTTTAACCCTTCCTCCTATTTTTAAAAATAGGGATGGCATGTGTCCAGTGGAATATAACCAGGCATTTAAGATGAGACCAAAGGACAAAAACACACCCTTGAATTCCATGAGCTGGAGATCAGTTTTGGGGGTTAAACAGCAGCACATTATTCAGATCCCATTGGGGCCCCATCAGGGGTGAGGTGGTGCTTTGATAGAGCTAGAAAATTAGGGTTCTGTTAACCTCATTCAGGAAGGAAAATAGAAATCTCTGGAACCATAACCTAGACCAAGGCGATGCCTAATCCAGCCCAAAAAGAAGGGGGGGGAGGGGAGATAACAAACAAATATAAAGCAACTATCCCTGTAATTTGCAATGTAGAGGCTCCCTCGCAAACCTCTTGAGTTTTAATCAGTTTTTACAAAGTGCCTTGTTCCACAAAAGAGCCACTCACCAGGTCTTACCTAGGAAATACACTGGTATCATTGCATTCAACATGAATATTTTTGCTGATATTTTAATTAGTCTGCAAATAATCAAAATCTACCATTGGATCATTGTGAGAATTCATGCATTTTTAAAGTGTTTCCACCTTGAGTTCTATGTCTTTATATCCTGGACTGTAATGTGGAAATAAGCTGAAAGGGCAGGTGAGCATTCCTAGGAGGAAGGAATAAGGAACAACTAATATTTCTATTGAAATTCCCACCCACTGAACCTATTCTTACCCCCTCCCCCAAGTATTATCTCCTACAGTTACTATGACCATCATTTTCTTGTTTTATCACATCAATAAGCTATTCATTCTCCAGGGTAGAGGCCAAGTTTAGTTCATCCGTAGAGTTCTCTAGAAGCAAGGATTCTTGTCCCTGTGATTTATTGAAGGAGGCCTCTCAGGAAAAGGGAGGCGAGGGATGCACAGGGCAGGTAAACCAGCTGAGCCAGCTTCCGTGATCTCCCTGGGAAAGAGCATGAGGTAGATGCTGAGGGGAGGGACACCCTAGGATCTCCTTGCTCTGTAGGGCTTCTGAAGGACACCTGAGCTCCAGGGAAGCCCTGAGCTCGGGGCAGGAATGACAAATGGTCCAAATAGTTCTGTGAGCCATTTATTTGTACCCAATCCAAGGGTCCACTTCCCAGACGGAGGCGTGAAATGACTGGGAACTGCAGGTAATTCAGAGTCATGGGCGGGTCACTGTGAAGCAAAGACAGAGTAGTGAGACTACGAGACCCGGCAGCCAAAAGCAGCATGGAGTGTCCAGGAAGGGACATCGGTCAAGGTTGTTAGAAATCCTTGAGCTGAGGATGGAGCTGGAGGCATGGGAGGCCAAGATGTGAGGGGCCACGTGTGCCTGGTTAAGAAGCCTGGATGCTGCTCTGCACTCGGGGGGCGGGAGTGGGGGGGAGGCGGGG
>NW_005370385.1:7361-10631 GCF_000412655.1 Myotis brandtii
GAGAGAGAGAGAGAGGTGAGAGAGAAACATTGATCAGCACCCCAACCAGGATCAAGCCCACAACCTGGGCATGTGCCCTGACTGGGAATCGAACCAGTGACCTTTGGGTGCATGGGACAATGCTCAGCCAACTGAGCCACCCCAGCCAGGCCCAGAGGGAACATTTCCGAGAGAGCGCGCAGATGGCGACTGAATGGGAGGCTATCGTCACAGCTGGGGTCGTGGTGACGGAGCCTGAAGCAGACCGTGTGGGGGGCGGTGAATGAAATGGGCTCAAGAACTATGTAGCTAAGAGCTGCGGGACGTTTTTGTTTGTTTGTTTGTTTGGGATATTTTTATTTGTTTTGATTTTTAAATTTTTATTTTTCAATTAAAGTTGACATTCAATATTATTTTATATTAGTTTCAGGTGTACAGCACAGTGGTTAGATAATTATATAGTTTACAAAGTGATCTTCCAATAATTCAAGTACCCACCTGGCACCATACAGAGTCATACAATATTACTGATCACATTCCCTATGCTGTACTTTACATCCAATGACTATTTTGTTATTATCAATTTGTACTTTCTAAAAAACTTATCTTTATTGTTGAGGGTATTACAGATGTCCCTTTCCCCCCATTGGCCCCCTTCACCCTGATTCTGCCCACTCCCAGGCCTTCACCTCACTATTGTCTGTGTCCACGGGCTATGCATATATGCATGTAAGTTCTTTGGTTAATCTCTTCCTCCCCCCTTTCCCAACTGGTAGAGGTGGTGGATGACTCCCAGGTTTTGAGCTGGAGTGAAGAGACTCAGTTAGGAAGGTAAGCTGGTGTGTGTGGAAGAGTCAAGTGGCCCACAGCCAGGTTGAGTTGGAAGCCATAGTCTGGGACCTTTGGTCCAGCCGTGTTAGTGGAATGGACGTGTCCAGGCCATAGGCCTTTCTAATTAACTGAGTGGGAGCCTCCATGGACCCCCAATGAGACTCAGAGGGGCCCAGCCCACGGTGGGTGGGCCTCAAGGACTGCGTTCCACTCCAATGGTGAATTGGGTTTTGTTTAAACTCCAAAGCCCAGGACAAGCACGGGCGTGCCTAACACCCGGTGGTCTCAGACTCCCTCCTCTCCCGCCCTGGCCGGATCCACAGGCTGTTCGTTATCTCGTTTCCTACCTACAATCCTAGTTATTGTGCAGTCTGTTCACTTGGAAACTGGTACCTTGGGCTTAGACACCTGCAAGTCGAAAATGCAATGAAATGTGGCATTCCTTAAAACAGTTTTTTAGGTTTGAAGCTGCCACAACATTGCAGTTTACAATAAAAAGCCACCCGGGAAAAATATAGGATCTTGTGCTGCAAAGCCCCCAAATCCTAGGGCCATCTTGGTAGCCTGGGAACATAAGCTGTCCAGGATCGGGACTAACCTTAAAGACAAGCCTTAGGATATCCCATCCCTGCACCACCCGGGAAGAAACGTGGTCATTGTCTGCCAAGCTGTTCCCTCCTCGACTCTCCTCGACTCCCTGACTTCCCTTTCTTTAGCTGTAGACATGCACTTTGCTTTCGATTTTTCCTTTGACCTCATCATCATCAAAGCAAAAATTGTCCCACAGTGAGTCGGGTAAGGAAGGTTTTATTCAGCCTGTTGTAATAGCAGAGAAGGACCAGCAAGTCTGAACTCGGCTCTGCTGACGCCAAGTGGGACAGGGTTTTCCAGAGAGGGGACCGGGTTTCCAGAGAGGGGACCAGGTTTCCGGAGAGGGGACAGGGTTTCCAGACTCCCTCCTCTCCCGCCCTGGCCGGATCCACAGGCTGTTCGTTATCTCGTTTCCTACCTACAATCCTAGTTATTGTGCAGTCTGTTCACTTGGAAACTGGTACCTTGGGCTTAGACACCTGCAAGTCGAAAATGCTGCAATGAAAGGCATTCCTTAAAACAGTTTTTTAGGTTTCAAGCTGCCACAACATTGCAGTTTACAATAAAAAGCCACCCGGGAAAAATAATATATCTTGTGCTGCAAAGCCCCCAAATCCTAGGGCCATCTTGGTAGCCTGGGAACATAAGCTGTCCAGGATCGGGACTAACCTTAAAGACAAGCCTTAGGATATCCCATCCCTGCACCACCCGGGAAGAAACGTGGTCATTGTCTGCCAAGCTGTTCCCTCCTCGACTCTCCTCGACTCCCTGACTTCCCTTTCTTTAGCTGTAGACATGCACTTTGCTTTCGATTTTTCCTTTGACCTCATCATCATCAAAGCAAAAATTGTCCCACAGTGAGTCGGGTAAGGAAGGTTTTATTCAGCCTGTTGTAATAGCAGAGAAGGACCAGCAAGTCTGAACTCGGCTCTGCTGACGCCAAGTGGGACAGGGTTTTCCAGAGAGGGGACAGGGTTTCCGGAGAGGGGACAGGGTTTCTGGAGAGGGGACAGGGTTTTCCAGAGAGGGGACAGGGTTTCCGGAGAGGGGACAGGGTTTCTGGAGAGGGGACAGGGTTTTCCAGAGAGGGGACAGGGTTTCCGGAGAGGGGACAGGGTTTCTGGAGAGGGGACAGGGTTTTCCAGAGAGGGGACAGGGTTTCCGGAGAGGGGACAGGGTTTCTGGAGAGGGGACAGGGTTTTCCAGAGAGGGGACAGGGTTTCCGGAGAGGGGACAGGGTTTTCGGAGCGGTGTTAACGTAAAAAAAACCATTGAAACCTGTAAAGAATTTTTTTGAGTTTACTTGAGCCAAACTGTCGACATATGCCAGGAAGCAGAACCTCAACGAATTGAGATAATGCTTTGAGAATGGCGGGTTACATCTGTATTTATATATTTGCCATCAAAGGAGGGACGTAGGTGGGTTACATGAAATTCATTGGTGATAGATTAAGGAGGAGGGATAAAGCAAAGCAGGGAAACCCCTGGGATTGGATAAAAAGTAAAATGATGGACACATACTTAGGTGGGTGCAGGATCAATTAACATGAAAATGAAGGAATCTGTGGTATCTGTCCTGGCACCCAGCACATTTGGTTGTGCCCCAGGGGCTCCAGATAAAGGGAAGTCACAAGTTACCCAGACATCCCACTGGTAAAGAAGGTTTTATTCAGCCTGTTGTAATAGCAGAGAAGGACCAGCAAGTCTGAACTCGGCTCTGCTGACGCCAAGTGGGACAGGGTTTTCCAGAGAGGGGACCGGGTTTCCAGAGAGGGGACCAGGTTTCCGGAGAGGGGACAGGGTTTCCGGAGAGGGGACAGGGTTTTCCGGAGAGGGGACAGGGTTTCCGGAGAGGGGACAGGGTTTTCC
>NW_005370385.1:10724-22932 GCF_000412655.1 Myotis brandtii
TAGGTGGGTTACATGAAATTCATTGGTGATAGATTAAGGAGGAGGGATAAAGCAAAGCAGGGAAACCCCTGGGATTGGATAAAAAGTAAAATGATGGACACATACTTAGGTGGGTGCAGGAACAATTAACATGACAATGAAGGAATCTGTGGTATCTGTCCTGGTGCCCAGCACACCTGGTTGTGCCCCAGGGGCTCCAGATACAGGGAAGTTACAAGTTACCCAGACATTTCACAGGGATGTTATCATAGATGCAAAAAGACAGACAGGCTCAGTTAAGGTAAAGGTCGACCTTGTCAGTGAAGATACCAGCCTAGGACGTAACTGCCCACCATAACTGCTTTAAAGTTTAATTTCAGACCATCCTTGTAGTTACTTTAGGTCTCTGAGTTTGCAAGACCGCCATGCAGGCCTCCCCTGAGCTTGTCAGGTCAGCATGAGGCCCCTTGTGTCCACAGTGGGGACAGGGTTTCCAGAGAGGGGACAGGATCATCTGAGCTTGCTAATCGGCCTTCCCCAGAGGAGCAGTGGCGCGGTGAGCTTTCTTATAACAGGAGGGATTCCCTGGAGCTAGGTGCCCACCAGCCTGAGGCTCCTTCCCCACAGAGACGGGAGGGACCATAACATCTCACAGGATGGCTCAGGCCCTTGAGAGAGACAGGCCTGGGTTATAAAAACATTTACCTCTCAGTGAGACAGAGAAAACATTCACACCTGCAAGTTTTCTAAAGAAAATGCTCTAAGGAAAGGGAGCCAGCGCCCGGAGTCAGGGAGAGGCCGCCCGGAGTCCAGTCCAGCCGAGAGGAACATCACGCGCTCAGTCGCCGTAATTAATCATGCTTATCAGGAACCAGGTTACCATCAGGGACGGCCAAGAAGGAGGAAAGGCCACGGGCCGGAAATCAAAAGGATTGTCTTTGAATTCTGGTCCACAATCTGGAGCAAACAACTTTGGTTTTGTTATTCAGATCCTACATCTGTAAAGTAGATAAACAGGTGATTAATTGGGCCATTTATTTTCATCTTGAAGATATATTAACCTCCCCCCCCCCACCACAGTCCAGCTAAGAGTTGCGGCTCTCGGGCGGGTTCGGTCTGGGATACGTGCGCCCTGGAGCTGGCCAGCACCCGGCTTTGCACAGTGCCCCCAGCATGTCTGGGACAACCCTCCCTCCCCCTTTGAAGTCGGGGCTCTGTGCCTGGAAAAGTGTAAGGTGCCTGGTCCCCTTCAGCCCCAGGCATATATGACCGCTCAGGCGTGCACCCTGGCCTCGCCCTGGGGTAACGACTTGCCACACAGGGGTGGATGGCACAGCCTCACAGCACCTCATCTGAGTGTGGCGATCAGAGAACAAGAAAAAGGAGGATGGCTACAAGCAACCACACCAGCAGGGAGTGTGAGAGCTCACCCCTGCCCAGCTCAGAGGGTGTCAGCCAGCGACCACCAGGGAGAGAAGTGGTCTCCTAGGATGAGCTCTTCTTCCTTGACCGCTGTGCCCCACAATACCGCATCACCATCTCCCGCAACCCTAAGCGCCTGACCAGAGCCGGTGAGGCGTCCGCCACCACCCCTAGGTCTTTGAGTCCTGGAGGAAGTGGAGAGCGGTGGGACCCAGCGGGGGAGAGTCACCCACAGAGGGCTCTCCCATGCGGTATGTCCACAGGCTCACTGGGCACAGCATTGAAATGTTGGCCCCTCTCTGCCTCTGGGCCCCTGGGAAAATAAACTCACCCCCTTTTCCTACAGGCACAGCCCCTCGCAGCGGGTGGGCTCCGACTCCCTCAGGGACGGCGCTGAGTCTTTCTGGCCCAGCTTTGCTCTCTCCGCGGAGGATGAGGGTCCACTCAGCAGCCTGAGGGAGTCCTTCCATCTCCTGGTGGCCTCTGGGAGGCCTTAAGGGAAGAGCACGCCATCCCTGTGACACAGGAGGTCTCGGAACCCCTTGTCCGTCCCTGGAGACGGAGACGGGTGCCCACCAGGGGGAACAAGGGAAGTGTGCATTCCTCCGGAGTGACCAGAGACCTTTGTTCACGACTCACATGAAATGTGCATTAAATGTCTACCCTGTTTACATTAATATACATAAACCTCATTTAATGCCCTGAGAGGGCTTGGGAAATGGGGAAGGTGGAGAGGACATGGAAGTCCGCTCATGCCAAAGCGAAGGGAGACCGCGATGTGCCGGTCCTGGCGCCGTGGACCACAGAGCGGAAGGCCGGCGTTCACGGGGGACGCCCTGGGCAGCAGCCCCGGTGCTTAAGTTTTCAGACCTAAGCAGCGGGCCGAGTTAGTGAAGACCGTGTGTAAGACAGCTGTTACACCTGCCACACGGGGAGCGTTAGGGGTGTTGTGAGTAGTAACTGAGTTGCCAAGGACAATGAATATAAGCATTTGAAAGTGTCAGAAGGAAGCAAAGCCAGCCTATTGCTACGCAGGACTGGCCCTGGGGCGGTCCATCTGTCCCACTGAGGGCACGGCCCCTCCTCCCCCGCCTTTTCCCTGAACCCGTTCCTTCTCCACCCTTTGTCATGCATTCCGGCAAGGAAGACTAACGGGAGGGAGGTCGGAGGTCGTCCTTTGCTGATCTTTGTTGCTGAAAGCAGACGCGGCCCCCAGCCATTTCCCTGAACCCGTTCCCCGCTTCTCCACCCTTGTCATGAATTCCGGCAACAGAGGGCTAACGGGAGGTCATCCTTTGCTGATCCTGTTGCTGAAAGCATCTCTGCACCCCCACCCCCCTTCCTTTCAGCCGTCATGACAAGAGAAACCTGGCTGACAGCCTAAATCTCACTTCACCCGCGAGAGGGCTCCTCAGGTCTCCAGACTCCCCCCCGGGAATGTCAGTTCGCAGCGCTAACATGCAATATGGAAGGGAGAGCAAAGACCCTCCGCCTGGTTTCCTAATCCATCCTGTTTCCTGTCTGTCTCTCCTTTGCCCGCCCGGCCAGGCCAATGGCCCCTCACCGCCCCAGCAGAGAGCTGCCTTCCCCCCAACACACACCGGGCTGGTCCTCATCGTGGTCGGCTCTCTGAGCTCCCAAGGCGTCCTGGAGCTTGAGCCTCATGCCCCCCACCGGGGTTTCCATTGCCAGACAGAATGGGTGCTGGTACCCAACGTAAACCCGAGGGCTTGCAGCCTTCCCAGCCCCAAGCCGTGCGAGGCATGCAGCAGGCATGTAATAAACGTGTCTGGGGTACACATGCGCTCACTGCCTGTGCTGGCCTTTCTTCTCTGCAAATATTCAGGCTCCACCTGGCCGGTCCACTAACAGATAAGAGAACGGGTGGCCAGGGCTGGGGCGCCCCACCTCGGGGCAGTGAGCCTTCGCTTCCCTGGGCCCCACCTCCTTCCCAGCTTCCGCCTTCTCCCCCCACCTCAGGGGGCCCCTGGGTCAGCCAACAGCAGCCTGTAAACCTCGGGCTGAAATTCAGCCAACAGGGCACCGAAGGAGCCTGTGAGGGCCCCAGCAGGCGTGTGACAGCCGTGCTGAGCGGTGATTGACGTGACGCCACCAGCACAGCGAGTGTGGGAGGGAGGGTGACAGGAAATAGAACCTTTGACAGCAAAAGCATGTGTTGGCCCTGGAAACGGCACAGCAGGTGGGAACTGCTGGGCTGCGCCAGAATAAAGCCCATGCAGCGGTGACAGGAGCAGAACTCACTAACAGCCTGCCAACCAACTCAGGCAGCGGAGGCCCGTCTACGCAGCCCGTGGGAGAAAAACAGACCTGTGTCCCCGAGCCCAACACGGCGTGGCGGGCCAGGGACAGAACAGGGCTCGAGTGAGAACACGTAGCAGGGAGGCGAGGAAGGTCGAGTCAGAGCGGAGCGAGGGAGGGCATGGGTGAGAGAGCTGACCGGGGCCAGAACTGGTCCGGCCTGGCCTGGAGCAGAGCGAGCAGAGAGCTGGCCACCCGCAGCGGCACACGGGGGCTCCGTGGGCCTGGCTGACACGACATAATGTTTTCTTCCCTGGTCACACTGAGCAGGCTTTTCAACAGCATCAGGACGTTTTCTAAGGAAAGAATGCAGTTTTCCTGACAGCACTGCTAAACCTGGTCCCAGCAACACATCTCCGTCATTTAAAATGAACAAAAAACGTAAGGCGGGCTGGGAGGGTGTCTGCTGTCGCCACCCACGGCCTGAGAGACACCGGAGGCTGCGAAGGGACTTGTTCAGTTTAAGAGAAAAGGCGGTTTGGCTCTCTGGGCGCTGGAGCACGTGGTGGCGGGGACAGAGGCTCTTATTGCAATGCGGGAAGGGAGACCTAGAGGAAGCACAGCTACCAAACAAGGCGTTTCTGCAAAAGGGTCTCCAGAATTGACAGAATATCTTCTTTCTTTTTAAAATTAAATGTGTGGGGTGACACTGGGTAACAAGATCACAGGCATTTAAGTGTGCGTTTCTGTGATGCACAATCCATACGCTGCCCTGTGTGCCCACCAGACAAATTATTTTCTTAACACAGACGAAGGCAAAGGAGGTTTCTGATGCCAAGAGGTGGGAACCAGGTCATAAAATAAGTTCGAGTGAGTCAGAGGAATAGAAAACATAAGAATTTTTTTCTCAAATTCATATGAAGAAAAGCACAATTATCTTACCTGTCCCTGTAGATAAAGGCAAACCTTTGCAATAAATGACATTTGATCTATTTTACAAACTTACCAGCCAGCTTCCGGCATGGCTCTGATTCTCCCCTGACCTGTGGCCTCAGAAGGGAGCGTGTCATGCTGGTCTCCTGGGTATAAGTATATTGGAAATTATCAACTGTCATGTCCTAAAAATACCCAGCTCACTGCAGGTAAATTGTGCTCCATAAAGCTGTTTTCAAAAGGGCACTTCAAAGAAAGAAGAAAGAAAGTGTAAGTCAGTGTTAGAAGGTTCTGGAAGGGAGACTGAGCCCAAAGATGCATCCTGGTGGGACCTGCCACCTTCTTGTGACTCTGGGTGTCTGACTCTCAGCTCAACTCCGTCTGAGACTGGAGAAAACAAAGTCTGCGTTGGCTTCGTGGGGCTTGATTTGATATTACATTTGAATTTCTTGAGCTTATGAACTCAAACTCATTTGCTTGAAAAGTTTAGGCAGCAATGGAGAGAAAGATTCAATCTGCACATCAGGAAAAGCAAAATGGAAGCATGACCATCACCTGTGTGGTGACAGTGCATCTCGAAGAGCTGTTACCCCCCCCCTCCCCCGTACCCCTCTCCCCCATCCCCCGTGGACGGAGACCTTGCTGGGTGGCCCTGGGAGAGCTGCTGCTCCCGTGGCAGATCCTGGGGGCCGTTTCCAGAAGGCACGTCATGGTACGGCTTCCGATGAAGTCTGGACCCTCATGGGTGGGCATCCACAGTTCTTAGTTTGGGGAAAAGCTCAGTTTCCAAGGGGAAGAAAAGAGGAGATTGTAATCACCTCTCACACGTGAGTTCCTGTCATCTCCTTCCAGCTGGTTTTGAATCCATGACCTCCTGCTGTGCTCTTAACAGCTGTGTCCCCTCCCCCCCCACTGAGGAGCAGAGGAGACAGACCGCCTCCCCGTTAGAGCAGGAGCCCAGCTGGCTCTGGCGCCCGCCTCCAGGGTCCTCTCCACCAGCTTTGGAAAGAAACTTGTTCACTGAAGATGAGGCGATTTCAGAAAAGCACTTGACAAAACCCAGCACCATTTATGGTAAAAACTCTCAGCAAAGTGGGGATAGACATACTAAAGGCCATATATGACAAACCTACAGCCAACGTCATACTCAAAGGGCAAAAGCTAAAACCATTTCCCTAAGAACAGGAACAAGACAGGGTCGGCCATTTTCACTACTCCTATTCAACAGAGTACTGGAAGTTCTAGCCACAGCAATCAGACAAGAAAAAGAAATAAAAGGCTTCCAAATTGGAAAGGAGGAAGTAAAACTGTCATTATTTGAAGATGACATGATATTGTATATAGAAAACCCTAAAGATTCCACCAAAAACTGCTACATCTAATAAATGTATTTGTCAAAGTTGCAGGATCCAGAAATCGATGGCTTTTTTATACACCAATAATAAACTCTCAGAAAGAGAAACTAAGAAACAACCCCATTCACCACTGTGACAAAAATAATAAGGAACCTAGGAATAAATTCGACCAAGGAGGGAAATACCTGTACTCAGAGAGCCAAATGGCACTGAAGAAAGAAATTAAGGAGGCGATTTAAGCTCAAGGCAGCAGAAGAGGTCACGAGACCGTGAACTTTCAACGCTCCCTACACTGCCTCCCCCAGCTCCATCACGCAGCCTGACGTGTGACTCAGCCCCAGCGAGCCTCAGGTCCGCCAGGTCCCAAGCGCATGCCCACACCGGCCCTTCACTTATGCTGCTCGGAGCACCCCAAACATGCTGCCACTGTCCCCACACTCCTGACCCTCCCCTACTTCAAGAGCCACCTCAAACCTCACTTCCTGCTGGAGGCCGCTGCCTCACTGCCTCGCTGCCCCGAGCGAGGCTCGATGCTCAGAAGCCCGGAGGCGGCCCTGGCGGGTTCCATGCTTGCTGCTTCGGTGTCTGTGCAAGGATCTGGCACAGGTGTACACGCTGTAACGTGTCCTCACGTCCTTTAAGCCCCGGGATTCCGCGAGGGGGGCAGGGACGTAGTACAGAACCCACGCAAGAGCAATTTGACAGTTTGAAAAGCATGTGCTTCAGGCTTCGTGGTGGGAGCCAGTCGTGCCTCTAGAAATCCCCGGGCAGAGGGTGAGCTGAGCCGAGTCCTCGGGTCCTGGTCCTCGGGTGCCTGTGCTAGGAGGCCCCGGCTGGACCGGGTCCCTGCCTGGCAGCTGCGACGCCACTTCTCCACTGTCCTTACTGGGCACTTGGCTCTCAGACGCTGCGCTGGACACAGCCATCGGTACCGGACTGGGAGGCACAGAGAAGCCAGCGATGCATCTGGACCCAGAGCTGCTCTGCTCGTGCGAAATGCTGGCTCACAGGTCATGACCCATTAGGACTTGGAACAAGAAAAGACTCCTACTTCTCATGTGCACGAGAGAGTCCATCCTGAAGGACCACCCGCTCTTCTCCCCCGAGGCACATGAGGCACATCTCCCCGCAGGAGGCCCAGCTCCCAGCCACATGCACATCTGTAGCCTGAGCCACGGACACAGCTCAGGAGTGACCTGGCACATGACCTTTCCCAGCCTGGGTTTTGGGGAGCCTGCTGTGGGCAGCAGGCGTGGCGGCTGCTCGGGCTGTGTACAGAGCGGCCTCTGTGAGGTTTCCTTCCTGCATTGGTCAGTGGGCCTGGCGGGGAGGGGACCCTCTCTTGAAGGCCATCTCAGCTGAGCCACAGAGAAGGTGCTGGCAGAGCAGGGCAGAGAATGCACAGGACCATGGGTGCTGAACATTGTGTCTCCATAAGCTCATCACAGGTTCTCCTGAAGACCTTCACATAAATGATCTTTTAAAAATAGCTTTGTCTCTGTGAAAACAGTATGGAGCTTCCTCAAAAAACTACAACTGGGACTGCCTTCTGAGCCAGCAATTCCACTCCTGGGCATGTATCTGAAGAAACCCAAAACACTAATCCAAAAGAATAGGTGCACCCCATGTTCATTGCAGCATATGTACAACAGACAAGATATGGAAGCAGCCCACGTGCCCATCTGTGTACACTTACACAATGGAATACTACAAGGCTGTTAAAAAAAGGAAATCTCTTATGGTAAGTGAAATAAGTCAGACAGGGAAAGACAAATACCATATAATCTCACTTATATGTGGAATCAAAAGAACAATATAAATGAACAAACAAAACAGAAACAGACTCATAGATGCAGAGAACAGACTGATGGTTGCCAGAGGGGAAGGGGGGAAGGGAGGGTAAAAAGGTAAAGGGATTGAGAAGGACAGATTGGTAGTTACAGAATAGTCACAGGGATGTAAAGTACTGTGCAGGGAATCTACACTAATAAAAGAGAAACATGGTAATTGGCGTATGACCACTACCCTTCCCATTGGCTAATCAGTGAGTATATGCAAATTAACTGTCAGCCAAGATGGCGGCCGGCAGCCAGGCACTGAAGCAAACAGGGAGGCTTCCTTGCTCCAGTGATGGCGAACTCCAACATTCCCCGCCTGACTTGCCAGCCTCTCAGCTGCAACTCTAAGCAACTATGTTGCAAATATAGAAGCTAAACAAAACCCCAGAAACCGGCTTTCAGTCAGCCGGGCTTCAGCCAGCCCCCTGCTCTGTGAGTGACAGGGGGCAGCGCCCCAACCCCCTGATTGGCCCTGCTCTGTGAGTGACAGGGGGCAGCGCCCCAACCCCCTGATTGGCCCTGCTCTGTGAGTGACAGGGGGCAGCGCCCCAACCCCCTGATTGGCCCTGCTCTGTGAGTGACAGGGGGCAGCGCCCCAACCCCCTGATTGGCCCTGCTCTGTGAGTGACAGGGGGCAGCGCCCCAACCCCCTGATTGGCCCTGCTCTGTGAGTGACAGGGGGCAGCGCCCCAACCCCCTGATTGGCCCTGCTCTGTGAGTGACAGGGGGCAGCGCCCCAACCCCCTGATTGGCCCTGCTCTGTGAGTGACAGGGGGCAGCGCCCCAACCCCCTGATTGGCCCTGCTCTGTGAGTGACAGGGGGCAGCGCCCCAACCCCCTGATTGGCCCTGCTCTGTGAGTGACAGGGGGCAGCGCCCCAACCCCCTGATTGGCCCTGCTCTGTGAGTGACAGGGGGCAGCGCCCCAACCCCCTGATTGGCCCTGCTCTGTGAGTGACAGGGGGCAGCGCCCCAACCCCCTGATTGGCCCTGCTCTGTGAGTGACAGGGGGCAGCGCCCCAACCCCCTGATTGGCCCTGCTCTGTGAGTGACAGGGGGCAGCGCCCCAACCCCCTGATTGGCCCTGCTCTGTGAGTGACAGGGGGCAGCGCCCCAACCCCCTGATTGGCCCTGCTCTGTGAGTGACAGGGGGCAGCGCCCCAACCCCCTGATTGGCCCTGCTCTGTGAGTGACAGGGGGCAGCGCCCCAACCCCCTGATTGGCCCTGCTCTGTGAGTGACAGGGGGCAGCGCCCCAACCCCCTGATCGGCCCTGCTCTGTGCGTGACAGGGGGTGGCGCCGCAACCTCCCCATCGACCCTGCCTTGAGTGTGACAGGGGGCGGTGCCCCAACCCCCCAATCGGCCCTACCCTGAGCATGACTGAGGGTGGCATCGCAACCTCCCGATCTGCCCTGCTCTGTGCATGACGGGGCGGCGCCCCAACTCCCCAATTGGCCCTGCTCTGAGCCTGACCAGGGGCTGCACCTAGGGATTGGGCCTGCCCTCTGCCACCCGGGAGCGGGCCTAAGCCAGCAGGTCGTTATCTCCTGAGGGGTCCCAGACTGCGAGAAGGCACAGGCCGGGCTGGGGGACCCCCCCCCCTGAGTGCACAAATTTTTGTGCACCGGGCCTCTAGTCCTATTTAATAAAACCCTAATATGCTAAGTGTCTGGTCGTCTGTTCAACCAATCAAAGCATAATATGCTAATGATATGCTAAGGCTGCTCAACTGCTCGCTATGACATCCACTGACAACCAGGGGGCAGACGCTCTGACCTGTAGGTTAGCTTGTTGCTGGGGTCCAGCCAATTAGGACTGAGCAAGATGGGCCAGACACACCCTGGAGCCCTCCTGCAGTCCCTCCTCCCTAGGTCCCTCCCCAGCTAGCCAACCTCCTGTGTCCCTCCCTGGCCCCAGTAGTGCACCCGTGGGGTCCCTCAGCCTGGCCTGCACCCTCTCGCAATCTGGGACCCCTCCAGGGATGTTGGAGAGTCGGTTTCAGCTCGATCCCACAGGCCAGGCTGAGGGGCCCCCACTGGTGCACGAATTCATGCACCAGGCCTCTAGTATACTAGTAGTCAATAATATCATAATTGTACATGGTGCCAGGTGGGTACTGGAAATATCAGGGGGATCACTTTGTAATGTATGATTGTCTAACCCCGTGGTCAGCAAACTGCGGCTCACGAGCCACATGCGGCTCTTTGGCCCCTTGAGTGTGGCTCTTCCACAAAATACCACGTGCGGGCGCACATACAGTGCGATTGAAACTTCATGGCCCATGCGCAGAAGTCAGTTTTCAGCCTGGGCGAGTCTATTTTGAAGAAGTACTGTTGATATTTGGCTCTGTTGACTAATGAGTTTGCCAACCACTGGTCTAACCACTATGATATATACCTGAAACTAACACACAATAATATTGAATGTAAACTATAATTGAAAAAAATTAATTTAAAAATAAAGAAAATAAAAATAGCCTTGGCTTTTTTATGTCCAATTTAAGTGACGTCCTTGGGATAGTCATTTCATACATTAAGATTTAAAAGAAACAGAATGCTTTGTCAGAAAGTGTGTCTCATGAGTGGGTAGGATGCTGGGTTTTGTGTTTTCTTAATCACATCACCACCTGTATCACTTCATTTCCACTATATACAAGGCAAGGAATTATTCTGTACGTGGTGGGCAAACTGGGAGATCAGTGGAGAGAATCCCAAAAGAAATGCTTCGCCTGCGTAGTAATTCTTCCTGCTGCTAAACAGAAACCGGAGACCTGGAGTCGGGGAAGATCCTTTGATTTTTGCTCAGGCCCCTTTAAAGGTTCTTGCAGAACGAAACAGCATCAGCACTGTGTGCGGCGGATGGAGAGTGCGGACCGATTCCCATTTGCATCACCGCACTACACCCAGGTCTGGCCGGGAGCCTCCAGTTCAGCCACAAATTGTGCATGTGGTTCCTTAAGCTTTTAAAGGGTCTCTATGACCCATCCCTATAACCGTCCTAGACGTGCATATCAGGTTGTTTTTTTAAGAGAGAAAATTTGCTGTGGATCTTCATCTAGCTCCACAAAATCATGGAGCTGAGGCCCTGCATGGACACAGCAAGAACCAGTCATATAAGTGGAGAATGGGGGACTAGTCCCTCAGGTCTTAACCCTGCTCTGTACCGATTAGCTGCTCGATGCCTTGCACGTGGGGAACACATGCCTTGCCCTGGAAGGATGTTGTCCGGGTCACGCGACGGCGGATTGCTGTGCTTTAGAAACGGCCCTGCTGCTGTGGCTCCGTTGGTTGAGCGTCGTCTCAGGCACTGGAAGGTCACTGGCTCAGTTCCCAGTCAGGGCACAGGCCCAGGTTACAGGTTCCACCCCCGGTTGGGTGCATGCGGGAAGCAGCCAATCAATGCTTCTCTCTCTTTCCCTCTCCCCTCCACGCTCTCTAAAACTCAATTTACAAAACTCTGTTTAGAAATGGAAATGGTTTGCTAGACTTGGGGAAGGACTACATGAGCTACAGGGCTGAAGGGACATCACAGGGACTCCCCAGTGCCCCATCTGTGGTTACACTTGAGAAATGGACTCACTCGGGACAGGACAGGACAGTGTCTCCCGCCTCCCGCGGGTGGGGGAGGGGAGCCTCAGCGTGGGGGCGGGTCTCTCCCTGTGGGCGCGGGACAGTCACACACACTGTGGAGTGTGTGGAGTGAGTGCTTGGGTGAGGCGGCCTACGTGATGTGGAAGTTGCCTAGCCAGGCGGACAGACTCCTAGTCCCTGCATCTTCCACAGACTATTCGGATTTCATTTATGTTTTAATACTTTATTGGATTTTCCTTTCAACCTACAAAAGTAATACATGCTGTTCGTTACAACAGATCAAATCAACCATCAACCCAGGCGATCCCAAAGCAGAAGTCAGCCCCTGCCCAGCCCCTCCCACAAGGTAACCCACAGTGAAACCCTAGGGTACTTCCCTCCACGCTTTGTCTGCACTCACACAAATGCACACAGACACACACGCACACACACACACACACACACACACACACACTCAAAACAGACAGACTTCTTTTCAATTCATACACGTGACTCAGGGAACTGCCCTTTTTTCAATTAACGCGGTATCACATGTACTCCTTGATCGCCGTGTCCTGCTCCACAGACGGATGCACCGAGATGTGTTAGTTCTCGTGCGATGACAGTCGGCCCGCCAGCCTCCCGGCTTTGCCGCTGCTATAAGTGACGCTTCGGTAAACATCTCTGCTCATCTATTCTCACAAAATGATGGTCTCATCTCAATAGGACAGATTCCCCCAAAGGTGCTTTTCAGTGTCAAAATGCAAATGTATTTTTACTCTAATAGGTTCTGTCAAGGAATTTTCCAAACCCACTGAAGCAATTTATACCCAAACAGCAGCATAAACAGAGC
>NW_005370385.1:22963-25857 GCF_000412655.1 Myotis brandtii
GCACTGGATGCTGTCGCTCTCCTGACTCCTCCTTGGGAAGGGTTTAAAAGGAATTGTCACCTGTTTTTAGAAAGGACTGAGAGAAAGACGCACAGAGCGTGCTTTCCCAAGTCCTTGTCCCTGAGCCGATGGCAGCCAGTCCTGGCAGGCGGGCCGTCGTGACAGGGGGAGGCCCAACACACAGGTCCCCGAGCCCTGCCTTTCTGTCTAGTGGCGTGGCTTCAAGGACAAGCAAGACGCTCCCGTCCCTCCCTGCTGGCCTTAGGCGACTGCGCCTCCATGGACCGTGGTCCTGTGTCCGGCACACTGACAGCGTCCTGCTTTCAGGAAGCCGTTCACTGTCCCCAGGCCAGTGTGTGCCCAGCACGGGACAGAGAAGTGACCAGTACACAGTACACAGCAGGGAGGCCCTTGGAGATAATAAATGCAATGACATGCATGTAAGATTTCTCACAACACACAGCGAAGACGACAGAATGATGCCAGGCACACCATTTCCGTCCCACAAGTTCCTGATAAATAATACCCATCACACATTTAACAGCAGCCCAGCTGGCGTGGCTCAGTGGTTTAACGTCAACCTATGAACCAGGTCATGATTTGATTCCCTGTCAGGGCACATGCTCGGGTTGTGGGCTCAATCCCTAGTGTGGGCATGCAGGGAGCCCATCAATGAGTCTCTCTCATCATTGGTGTTTCTATCTCTCTCTCCCTCTCTCTTCCTCTCTGAAATCAATAAAAATATATTTTTAAAAATTCAACAGCAGCAAGCAGACAGGAAAGATGTCAATATTTATAACATATACCAGGTAGGAGTTCCTCCCTCGTAGGACAGAAAAATTGAGATTATAATGTGGCTGAGTGTAGCCTCGGCCTTGCCCTCATCCTCACCCACGGAGCAGCAACAAGGAAAAGTCAACAAAATCCTGAAAATTCTCCCTAATCACTTGCAGTTTGGAGGAGTCCTTTAGCGACTCCAGCGGGAAAGTGAAGCTCCATTTTCCTGCTAAAGAGAAGAGGAGGGACTCCAGACAGACCACAGACGCCACTGGGAGTCGGAAGACAAGGCTACTCATCACTATTACTTTTTATATATTGAACATTTATTGACTATTAACACAAGCACCACCTACAGGTATTGATTTGGATTATCTCTTCATCAGCTCAGTGAACTAAAGAAACGTAAGTTATTATGTTCACTCATTCACACATCCATTCAACGTGTGTGCATTGAGGCAACGGAGAGAGACTGGGCTCGGCTCCCAGCATGGCAACGACAGGTGGTCCTCACAGCCACGGAGCAGGTGGACTTCCGTGGACGGAAAATTGCTAAGAGGCGACATCCAAGGTGTGTGGGGATTCTTGCCAAATCGGCTTTACAGGATTCTTGGTAGACAGGCCAGGGACTTAGACTCCAAACGCGGGGATGTCGGAGATGAGGGCCTGGATCAGGTACCAAGGTCGGGGGATTCTCGCCGAACTGATTTAGCAGGATTCTTGCTACAACGTGACTAGGCAGGCCGACAACGGGGCCCAAGGATGAGTCCAGTCGCAAAGAGGGCTCACCCGCGGCCACGGTGGCTCAGTTGTTTGGACATCGTCCAGTGCACTGATTCCCTGTCAGGGCACATGCCCAGGTTGTGGGTTCAATCCCCAGTAGGGGGCATGCAGGAGGCAACCAATCAATGTTTGGCTCTCACATCCATGTTTCTCTCCCTCTCTCTTCTCCTCGCTCTGAAAATCAATAAAAAAAATCTTTAAAAAGAGGGTTCAGAGGAGCCTGTGTAAGGTTTGGTGTCGGTACCTTAGGGTGAACTCACCCTGTCGGCCCGAGGCAGGGCATGTGTTGTAGTTACCGAAGCACAGCTCCGGGAGCTGGAGGCGGGGACGGTGCGGGAGCGAGGCGACACGGACATGTGTGCTCAAGCGAGCTCTTTCTCCGTGTGAACGGCTCCTTGAGTCATAAGAATGACTCAAGACGCACCGCTGTTTCTGGAGAAAGGGGGAACAACTTAAAACTGGCCCGACAGTCTTCCTGTGGGTGTTGGCTCCCTGCACTTACTTCCGAGTCCCAGTGTGCTGGGGGGTCCTAGGGTGCCGTCCACAGGGAGGCCCCAGGCAAGGAGCTGAAATCACAGCAAGACAAAAATAGGCATAGCCTATCTTCCCTTTTTTTTATTGACAGTCCTACAGGTGTCTCCCATTTTCTCCTTTTTGGTCCCGTCCCACCTCAGGCCTTCCCCACGCCATTGTCTGTGGCCCTGGGCCAGTGATGGCGAACCTATGACACGCATGTCAGAGGTGACACGCGAACTCATTTTTTTTGGTTGATTTTTCTTTGTTAAATGGCATTTAAATATATAAAATAAATATCAAAAATATAAATCTTTGTTTTACTATGGTTGCAAATATCAAAAAATTTCTATATGTGACACGGCACCAGAGTTAAGTTAGGGTTTTGCAAAATGCTGACACGCCGAGCTCAAAAGGTTCGCCATCACGGTGCTGTCCTCTCCTCTGTTTTTACTCTTTTTACTTATGCTCTCCCCTCTGTCTGAAGTGCCATGTCCCCTGCATGTCACCAGACTGACTCTTGCTCCTTTAAAAAGACTCAGCTCAGCCCCTACCCTCATTCCATCCCATCCCAGGCTAGGAGACTTCCCTGGAATCCCGAGTCCCTGCCTGAGTCACCGTCCCAGTACTTAACCCTTTGACTGGACTTGGTGATTTCTCCCACTACCAGGGGTGGGCAAACTTTTTGACTCGAGGGCCACAATGGGTTCTTAAACTGGACCGGAGGGCCGGAACAAAAGCATGGATGGAGTGTTTGTGTGAACTAATATAAATTCAAAGTAAACATCATTACATAAAAGGGTACAGTCTTTTTTTTTTTT
>NW_005370385.1:25976-32294 GCF_000412655.1 Myotis brandtii
TAGAACAGTGATGGCGAACCTATGACACGCGAACTCATTTTTTTTTTGGTTGATTTTTCTTTTTTAAATGGCATTTAAATATATAAAATAAATATCAAAAATATAAATCTTTGTTTTACTATGGTTGCAAATATCAAAAAATTTCTATCTGTGACACAGAACCAGAGTTAAGTTAGGGTTTTTCAAAATGCTGACACGCCGAGCTCAAAAGGTTCGCCATCACTGCCCTGGGCCATGCCTGCAGCATATATGCTCTTTGGTTAATCTCTCCCGGCCCCCCGCCCCCTCTGAGACCTGTTATTCTGTCCCTGCTCCCGCATCCATGCCTCTGGATCTACTTTGTTGGTCGGTTTTCTCATATTCTCTTTACAAAATCGGTCCTGACTAATGTAAGGTGGCAGCAGGGAGGGGCGAGGCCGTAAAGACCTGGATGGTGTTTGATTCTCTCATCTTTTTTAGGTTTTGAATAAACTAAGAGAAACTAGCCTACGGAGTAAATCGATATTTATCTAAATTCGAACTCTATCTTTTTTCCCTTGATGAAATGAAGGATTACAAATGTAATACTTTCAAAATTAAAAATATGTAGAATCTGAAACTATACGTAAAAATCTCATCTTCCTCCCCATCCTCTCATTTATATATCTGAGGGGGGGAAATCCGAAATGATATTCACAAAATGACAACACTAGTGTTTTTGAGGTTCAACGTAATTTGTTGCTTTCTTTAATCTTATCTCAATTGCTTGAATATTTTATGGTGAGCATGTGTCATTTTTATAAACTCAATAAAGTCCGGATTCAAATAATAACTCTGGCCCCAGGGTCTTAGATGTCACCACGGCTCAGTGAATCTGCTCAATTCCTGTCCAATAAGTAAACTCACCTAAATTCATGCAGAGCAGGAAACATTCACCTGGTGTCTGTAATAATATGCAGTGCGGCAGACAACGCTCTGAGGATTGCTCTTCATGCCTCCAATTCTGTGTTGTTTAGCTAATTGCTGTGTTAAAGAGCCAGAATATGGGATTTACAGGTCAAATATCTATTATTCCAACTGTTTAAATGCTCAAACGAAGGTTGGGAATTAGCTCATAGCTTATGAGAATAAAAATATCTCTAGTTTTCCATCTGACCAATTGAGTTGAGACATATACTAAATCTGGACAAGATCCACACCGATGTTAGAAGCATGAAAATAATCCCTCTTTGAAACAAAAATGTATCCAAAATACTCACCAACACATTTCAGAGGTGATCCTCACTTGTATTAGCGAGGTATTGTTGCACAATCGACCTAAAGCTTAGTGACTTGGGTACCTCATTTGTTATTTCTCAAGAGTCAGCCGTCCGCCGGGGGCTTCTCGCCTGGCGGGCCCCCCACGCAGCTGTGGTCGGCGGGAGAGTTGACTGCTGATTCTTCAGGGCGGCCTTGGCTGGGCGGATGGGGTGCTCCACGAGGTCTCTCCTGCCCAGCAGGCTGGCCCGCATGAGGCTGGACAGAGTCCCAGGAGCAAGAGCACAAGCGTGTGCACTGTCTTGAGCTCTAGGCTTGGACCTACGACACCCTTATTTTTCTCCCATGCTCTTGGTCAAAGCAAGCCACAGGCCAGCCCAGACATACAGGTGGGGAAATAGACGGCCATGTTTATGTGTGATCTACTGCAAAATTAGAAAACTGGAGATTTCTCTAAAATGTCATAAGTGAGCAAACGAGCACTCAATGCTTCCATGTGATGGATGCAGAATGGCGATTTACCCTATTTCGTTAATAACGCCAACAGAAGGTGGGATTTTATTATTTTTTTCAAAACATAGATGAAGTGCCCACAACATTCAAATCCAAGTCGCCTCCATCATAATTTCTAAGGAGGCAGAGTCCTTGGTGGCGCTCCCTTTCAACGGCCAGGACTCCTGGGCCTTTGTCTTGCTCCACAACTAGGCAGAATTGCCGCCTCTCCTCCACACTTGTGACCGACACACTTGACCTTCCTCAATTTGACCTTCCTCAATCAGGGTCTATCTCCCTGTTACTCCATTGCTTCAGGACCTGGCTTATGGTCAAACGGCAACAATTTTGTGGAATGATGGTATCACTCCTGTCAGTAAGTGGTCTGCACTGGCCAAGGGGAGAAGCTGTTGGCCAACGTACGTGATGGGTGACACTTGTTCCTGTTTGAGAGAAAGAATGCCTTCCCTTGAGGCAACACCACCACACAGAATCGACAGGAACATTCTGGAAGACAGAGTTGCCAAATGGGAGGGAGGAAGAAAGGGACAAGGGACAAGGGTGTGGAAGGGGAGAGAGGAAGGGTCTGGTGGAACCCTCGAGAGACCCCAGACACTATTCCCTGAGGTCACTACACCTTCTCATACTGACATAAGCAAAATCAGACAATTACTAGTATTTGCCCTTTGGGAGAGTCGATTTAGGACTTGGTTTGTTCCTTATTTTTAATTCCATCCTCTTTAATGGTTGGTTTGATGAATGGCAATTTCCAGACATACTATAAAAAAGGATAATTGATTTTATAATGGATTTTTTAAAGCATTCAAATACAAATTAAGACGTGTTGCCCTTGCAGTTCTCACAAAGGAAAAGAGGTTTGGAGGATTCAGAAATTAATTCCCTATTTTGCGAGTGGTTGGCCCAGACTTCCACGTCTTCTCAGAGCCCAGCTGCTGTCCACTGGGCACCAGCATGGTGGAAGGCTTCCCCACACACACGCCTGGGGAGAACTCCCCACTGAGGAAAACTACGGGAGGGAGGAATGGCCACTTTCTTCCTGCTCATTCAGCCCCCAACCCCCAACCCCAGGCCACTTGCTATGATTTCAGCAAAAACAAGACAACAAATAAACAAAAGAGGGCATCTCTTTGCTTCATATATGAACAGCCCACAATCGGAATTTGAATGAAAGAATGAGAGAAACATATCAGAATGTTTAATCAACGTGTTTTTGTGTAGGACAGAAATACAATTGGAAAAAAAACTCTTGCATCTCAATCTAGGTGTCAGTCACTTTTTTTGTTGTTATTGTTAATTCTCACCAGAGAATATTTTTCTATTGATTTTTTTTAGAGAGTGGAAGGGAGGGGGAGAGACAGAGAGAAACATCGATGTGAGAGATACACATTGATTGGTTGCGTCCTGCACGCAGTCCAGGCTGGGGATCGAACCTGCAACTGAGGTACGTGCCCTTGACAGGAAATGAACCCGGGACCCTTCAGTCCGCAGGCCGATGCTCTGTCCACTGAGCCAAACTGGCTAGGGCTAGGTGTCAGTCACTTTTGACTGACGTTTGAGAACTTGAGAGGACAGCTCTGAGGTGTCAGCAGGTGAGTCGATGTCACCTAGGTTATAATCTGTTGCAAACGCAATTAAGGAAAAAACCTTCTGTGGGTTGTGTTCACCCCCAGAGAGAGCGCGCCCACCAACATGAAAGGGCTGGGTCTGGGTCCGCTCCGTGCCCCCGAACTGAGCATCAGACGGGCCGGTTCAGAGGGGCTCCTTCCCAGCTCCCTCACTGCGCCTGTCTTAGTCGTGTACCTCACTTAGCATGACTACTCCTCTTAGCTCATAGGCCTCAGGAGAAGGAGTGGGGAGAGGTCCAGTTAAATCTATCTTATTGACCTTACAGTGTATACATGAACTTCAAAAAATATTAATTTAAGAGTAACGTAGTACTAACGTGCAATACTTTCTAATTTTACATAATGTCAAGCCTGTGGATGTAAAGGTAGGAGTGTCCTGAGGGGACTATTTGTCAAGCTGTGTTTTTATTGCATCGCAAGATAGTCCTGCCGGGCCCCATGCTGCGGGAGCATTGGTCCCACTGGAAGGTTGAGGAGTCTGACCTCACTTTAGTGATCACTAAAGTACAGCCACCCCCCTGACTGCAGGCCCCCTTATGGATGCCTGAAGCCATGGATAGTACCAAACCCTACATATACCATGCTTTTTCCTATACATACATATTTCTATGGTAAAGTTTACTATATAAATTAGGCACGGTGAGATGAACAACAATAACTGATAAAAACAGAAGAGTGACCACCATAGCTAGATATATAAAACCCTAATATGCAAATAGACCAAACGGCAGAACAACCAACCAAACAACCAGTCACCATGACGTGCACTGACCACCAGGGGGCGTGTGCAGAACTTGGTGGGCATTGGCCATGGTGGGATGGTGGAGCAGATGAGCAGGGACCAAGGCGGGGCACCGGTCGCTGTCATCAGGACGAGCCTCTGGTGGTTACTGAAAATTCTTTGCTCCCGTGTGCCACCACTCATATCCGCTGCCTGTGTCTGGTGCCATTCCCGATTGCTTGGGGCCATCAGTGGGTGCAAGCAGCAGCTGCTGGCCCCAATTGCCCCTCAGGGCTTCTCCACCTCCCCCTGCTCCTGAGGGGTGATGGGGCAGCAGCCACCACTTTCACCCACTGACAGCGCCAGTCCCACTTGCACTTACTGCTGGTGCCGGCCCCAATCGCTCGGTGCAGTCAGCGGGTGCGAGTGAGGCCGGCACCGTCAGTGCATGGCAGCAGCAGTGGCCAGAGCAGGGCTGCCGGCAGACAGGGGACCAGGGGCCGTGGCGGGAGGGGCCAGGCGGGGGCACGGAGAATGGGCCGAGACCCGCCCCTGTGCCCACTGCAGCCTTGCGGCCCACAGTTCCTTTCAAGGTGCAGGAATTCGTGCATTGGGCCCCTCGTACTGTAATAAAAGTTATGTGAACCTGGTCTCTCTCTCTGACAATTGATGTGGTAACCGGACTGCTACTAAGTAACAGGCCAGCAGCAGCTACATGGAGACGCTGGACAAAGGGATGGTGGGTGGGATGGAGCTGGACGCTGAGACTCCATCATGCTCCTCAGAACTTAGGAATTATTTGGTTCTGGAATTTTCCATTTAATATTTTTGGAGTTCAGTTGACCTCCTGTGTAACCGAAACTGTGAAGTGAAACTGTTACAGGCACCAGAAAAGGTGTCATTGGCCAGCCCACCAGTCAGAGGGAGAGGGCTGGCCCCTCCTCAGTTCTTGTCAGTCTCCTAGATTAACAAAAATATAAATAAGTAAAATAAAAAATAAAATTCCTCTGCCGGATATCTTGTTTATGGCTTTTCCAGACTTCGGAGAAGCTTTTGGTGACTTTATCTTGACATGCCCGGAGGCTGGCTTCTCTGCTTAGGGAGTGAAAGAAATACAACTGCCTTTTTCCCCTTTCCCCTCCCCTCCCTCTCTGCAGTCTCTCATGAGGGAGGTTTTTAACCATTTGCTATGTCCTTGTCTGGGGAAGATAGCGGCTTGTTAGTGACAAGCTGGCTGCAGATTGCCCCACTGTTTGGCCTTGTCTTAACTTTCCTGTCTCAGTTTCCCTATTCCTCCGGCCCTGGAATCCTGTAACATTTCCAGTGTTTTTTCTTTCTAATTCAATTCCATACCTGGTGAGGGAGAGAGACATGGGGCAGCTGTGCTGGAGCAGCCTTGTTCAGGGAAGGCAAGGGCTTGCTCCCAGCTGGCTGCAAGCTGCCCGAACTGCTTGGCCTTGTTTAGTGGTCTGTCAGTTTCCCTATTCCACTCGCCCTGGCATTTCCCTAGCTTTTTGCTGTCCTGTTACAAAACCATGAATAAATGGAACTGCTATGTTAAACATCCACTCGGCTAGACACAACTCTAGCCCTTCCCAGGAGCTGCTTCACGTCGCCCTGTGAGCTCCTGGTGTGATTTGTGAAACCCGCACAGAGAGGTCGGTCCTCTGAACCAGGCCACACAGCGAATACGTGGTAGAACCCAACATGAACTTGGGCGGCCTTGGGACGAGGATGTTCTGTTTCCCCAGCTGGGCCAGGGACTAAGTTGTGCTCAGTGTGAGCGCCCAAAGCTCAGCAGGGCCACGGGGACAAGGGTGGTGGCCACAGACGGCAGCAGGACACAGCAGAGCAGCCCCACCCACCCCCGTTTTCATAATAAAGTCCCCCATTAGCTTTAATGTGAACAATGTTTCTAGGACTAAAAAAAAGTTTGAAAAAAGTTTGAAAGCGCCAAAGAATTGCATTTTCTAACAATTCTCGCTTATGCTGTCTATAGGGATTCCATGTAATTTAAAGTTGTGTTAAATTTAGTCTGTTGATTCATTACCATTTATGTCCCTGAAAATAAACCACAATAATTATGTCAGCATAAATGCCATCTCCCCTCATTGCACTGCCCTGTGAGACATGATAATTTCCAGTTAGCACTGAGGCGTCCCCGAGACAGACGCTAGCTCCTATTGTTCCAGATCAAAGGCATCTTGGGTGTATGAAACCAGG
>NW_005370385.1:32324-43111 GCF_000412655.1 Myotis brandtii
GGGGGAGGCTGGAGGAGGGGGCCTTCTGGTTAAGGGAATATTTCGGCTGATTCGGTCTCAGGAGAAAGATTTTTGTCTGTGCAGTTTGAATCCACTTGTCTGTCTTGCTACCTCAAAGCCAAAACCTAGTAACCAGGACCCTGGATTCCGGCCACACACGCCCCTCGCGGCCAGAACAGCATGGCCCCCGGAAGCTGGAGAGTGTGCGGAAGGAAGGCTACCCCCTCACACACACGTGGCCTGGAGTGGAAAGCTGCTAGTTGATGAATTTGTAGAAACGCCTGCTACTCGTTGCTGTATGCAAGGCTTCTATTCCAAACACAGAATTTGATTTTGGGGAGAAAATGCCTTTGGCTAACTGACAAGGTCAGCCAAGGTTTCGTGCCTTGACTTCACGTCTGTATTACTTGTCTCTGCTCACTGCTCCTGGCCTTGAGCTGACTCACACGTGAGGGTCAGGGAGGGAGAAGCTAAACTCGAAAGCTGGGACCTAATCCCTGAGCAGCCTCACCGACAGGAGGTCACACGCCTGTTGTAGTTTGCACTTTAGATCATAAATGAGCACCAGGTGTAAACCGAGCTCCTCAGCAGAAGGCCACCTCAGGAAGCAGGGCTGAGGGAGGAGCTAGGGCCTCCTGGGAGCACCCTTGGGATGCAATAGAGCCAGCCTCCTAATAAGAGTGTGTGCATGCATGTGTACACGTATGTGTACATTTGGGTATGTGTGTGCATGTGAGTGTGTTCAGTGTGTGTGCATGTGTGTGTGCACATGTACATGTGTGTAAGTGTGTGCATGTCTGTGCCTATGAGTGCATTGTGTGCATGTGTGTATGAGTGTGTTCACAACTGTTCACATGTGTGCACCTGTACATGCAGTGTGTGTATGTGTGTGCTATTTACATACATGTGTAAGTATGTTTGCATTTGTGAGTGTGCATGTATGCATGTCCATGCATGTGTGTGCGTGCATGCGTGTGTGTGTGTGTGTGTGTGTGTGTTTCAACCTAAGAAGAAAGTGTTTTCTGCCGTAACTGAGAATGGTTGTCTGGGAGGTAGAATTTCTGTAACAGAAGCAAGAGAGATGTTAGCTGTGGTGGCCCCACCCTCCCTGTGAGGCTCCTCTGTCTATCACAGGACAGGCTGGCCCCCGGCAGCACAAACAGTTCACATTTAGCTCAGAATGCACAGGCAGGTTGTGTTAGCCACAAAAGCTCACTCGGGAAGCTTGCCCTGCCCTTCCTCCTGGGCCCGTGGGCACCGGCAGGCCGTGGGGACTCAGCTGATGATTTTGGTTTCCGGGGCCTGACCACACGGGGCTTTTCCTGAATCATCTTCGCTCAGTTCAAACATTTACTCCGAAGGGAAGCACCGGGAGAAGTGCCCGGTGTCACTGCCTCTAACAGACTCATCAGCACAGGAAGCGCTGCTTATTCCCCACAACAGGGCGGGTTACTAAGGAGGTCATTTCACTTGCTGTTTTGCAGGAATATTATTATTCGTAATGCAATTTAAGAGAAACAAGAAAATAAAACTAGTGCCTCTTGGGAGCACTGTGATGAGATGTTATTTTTCAGAGAATTCCAGAACAAGCTCCCTATTTCACCTGCAGCCTTAGTTATGGGGGAGGCGCTGGGGGCTGGCCCCTGGTTCCCGTGTTTCATCACATGAGCGGCGAGTCCCAGGGAGATGATCCAAACGGGGCTAATGAGGCTCGAAGGCGCCTCCTCACCGCGGTGCTATCTGCCTGCGAGCACAGCAAGTGGTCAGGCCGCCCGGCGGTGCTGGGGTTGGCGGTCAGGGCACGGGTTCCATCGGAGCCGCAACGTTGCGTGATCGCCTCCAAGGTGTGACTACAGCCCGAGTGCTGGTCACCTGTGCCTTCCCTCCCGCCACAGCAGGCATGTCAGCGCTGGTGCCGGGGAGTATGGGCAGTGGGGCGACATGGCGAACACATTTCCAGCGGGGTTATTGGCAGCCCTGACTCTGAATCTCCTTCCTCAGTTTCCCCATCCGTGTGACAGTGTGGCCTGCACAAAATCTCCTTCCTGGTACCTCGGGTTCAAAGACGATAAAAGATGTGAGAGGGTGTTTGGCTGCCACGTGCCTTACGAATATGTACTGCTCTTATCAGTGAGCTATGCTGACCAGGAGGGTAGCCGAGCTTCGGGGCCTCACTCTGAAGTGCTTCCACCACATGCTTGCCAGGACCAGGGGGTTAGAGCGCCTGTGGGGGTCCGGCTGGGAGCGGCAGGGGTGCGGGAAGCGCCAGGCCAGAGCTCAGGGGAGCTTTGCGCAGAAGTCCCTCTGGATGGTCAGGAAGACGGGAGGGGGAGGGCGGGAGGGGGAGGGGGGACCCAAAATTAACAGAGCAAACTGCTTAGCGGGGCAGGCCATTCGGAGGGACTAGAGCCGGGAATGGAGAGAAAGGGTCCGGCGGGAGCTGCGCCGGCCTCCTCCACGCGGCCTGGCTTCTAAATGCCCGTGTTTCCACCTTTTCAACCCTGACCTGCCGGGAGAACAGCCTCAGGTGATAACAGGCAGCGGCTGGTCCCACGTGCAGGAGGCTGTGATGGCAGGTGCCCTGCAGGTCCCTGCGCAGCTGGGACACTCACCTGGTGAGGAGTCCCTGCCTAAGCGGATGCTGCTGTGTGGGCGATGCCTCCCAGCGCCATGCCCACCCCACTGCCTCCCAGTGCAGTGCCCACCCCACTGCTTCCCAGTGCAGAGCCCACTGCTGCCTCCAGGCGCCGTGCCCACCCCACTGCCTCCCAGTGCAGTGCCCACTGCTGCCTCCAGGCGCCGTGCCCACCCCACTGCCTCCCAGTACAGTGCCCACTGCTGCTCCAGGCGCTGTGCCCACCCCACTGCTTCCCAGTGCAGTGCCCACCCCACTGCCTCCCAGTACAGTGCCCACCCCACTGCCTCCCAGTGCAGTGCCCACTGCTTCTCCAGGCGCCGTACCCACCCCACTGCCTCCCAGTGCAGTGCCCACTGCTGCTCCAGGCGCCGTGCCCACCCCACTGCCTCCCTGTGCAGTGCTCACTGCTGCTCCAGGCGCTGTGCCCACCCCACTGCCTCCCAGTGCAGTGCCCACCCCTGACAGACACTGGGAGGTTATCAGTGCTTTGTCTGGGGCAGTGACAAGCCCATTTTTGTGACTTAAGCTCTTATTTCCCCCTAAAGTCAAAGTGTAATCCACCTGTCACAAGAAAGCGCCTTCCACAGCACCTGCCGGGCATTTCCCATAAATGTTGCTCAAGCTTCCCCTTCATGGGACAGAGTGACATCCACCCAGCACCCCGCCCTCCGCACAGGTGACTCCCTCAGCCCCGGAGCCCTGCCCTCCTCACAGGTGGGACCCTCAGCCCTGAGCCCTGCCCTCCACACAGGTGAGAGCCTCAGCCCTGAGCCCTGCCCTCCACACAGGTGACACCTCAGCCCTGAGTCCCGCCCTCCACACAGGTGACACCTCAGCCCTGAGCCCTGCCCTCCTCACAGGTGGGACCCTCAGCCCTGAGCCCTGCCCTCCTCACAAGTGGGACCCTCAGCCCCGGAGCCCCACCCTCCGCACAGGTGAGAGCCTCAGTCCTGAGTCCCGCCCTCCGCACAGGTGGGACCCTCAGCCCCGAGCCCCGCCCTCCGCACAGATGAGACACAAGTCAGCCTCTGGCCATGGCAGCCGCCGGTGTGGCTGAGGGGCTGACGTGGGGCTGACTCCCGCTCCTGTGGACTCCTGAGAGCAGGGCCCCTGCCGTCACCAGGTTCTGGACACCGTGGAGACCAAAGACATCTTTTTTTACTTGAAATGGATCAAATGGGGTAACAGCTATTAAAAGAATATTTCAAAAACACTAGCAAGTGCATACTAAAGAATCGTACTCAGAATACTCTATAAAATATAAATAAACTACCTAAAACACCAAGCGCCACACCCAGAGGCAATTGCCCGACTTGAGGGACGACCTCCTGGGTGTGGGATTAATCTCCTCGGATATTTCATGAATGTGTGGTTCCGGGTGCCAAGCCCCGAACTGCTGGGAAGCGCACAGCGGATCACAGGACTCACTTTGACACATGCAGAGTCGGCGCCAACGCTGGTGCCTGTGAAATGCTTAGGCGGCGGCAGGAAAAGCCGGTTTCCACCGCCTTTGTCAGCTCAAGCGCCCGCTCCCTGGCTCAGGAGGAGCGAGATGAATGCATGAGGCTTGTCAACGTCAGGCAAGGATTTGCTAAAGTGCTTGTGGCCCATCGATCGGCCAAGCACTCCGCACCCATTAATTACGTGGTTAATGTGGGTAAAGCAGAATCGGGGGCATAAGGAGGTCACAGGCAGGTCAGGCTGGGTTTGCCGCAGGGTAGTTGGGGAGGTTGGATTATAAAGAGCCGATTCAACACACTAGTAGTTGCCACATCGAGTAACAGCGATAAATAATTCATCACAGCGCGCTGCCACGCTCGGCTCTGTGCTGTACATCGGAGAGGCGTGGGGCCGCAGAGGGCAGTCCAGCGAGGGTTTCCTGTCCGTGTGGAGCTGGAGGTGAGTGGGGAAGGAGGAGTAGGACATGGAGACAGATAAGGCACCAGAAAGCCCTGGGTGGGGCGGGGGAGGTGGGGTAGGGAGCTTATAGAGGGTTTTGAGGGGGGCCATTCCCTAAGGAAAGAGGTGCTCATGAAGTCCTCGGGCCTGGTGGGCTCCGTTAGTTAGAGCATCATCCCAACTCGCCAAGGTTGTGCTTCCATCCCAGGTCGGAGCACATGCAAGAGTCAACCAGGGATGCATAAAAGAGTGGAACAACAAGTCCATGTTTCTCTCTCTCTGAGGCCAGGACACAGAGCACGTTAGGAAGCAATACATATACTGCACATCGCTGACGACAGTGCACCTGCAGAGACAGCCTGTGGCCATGGCATGGTTATTATTTGTCCATCAGAGGAACCTCTCGGTCTGCTGTGGCAGACTGGTATGCCTTGTCTCACACACACACTCACACTCACTCACACACACTCACACTCATAGACACACTGACACTCACACACATGCACACTCACACACACACACTCACACACGCACACTCACACACTGACACACACTCACACACTCACACTCACACACACACTGACACACACACTCACATACGCACACACACTCACATACGCACACGCACACTCACACACACACTGACACTGACACTCACAAACACTCACACACACGCACACTCACACTCACACACACACACACACACACACTCACACTCACTCGATAACACTCACACAGGAGAAATGTCTTACAGCGGGTGGAATGGGGGTGATGTGTTAATATCTGAGGATTTAGAGTTCTCGATCCAATCAGCTAACGCATTTGTATTTAGTGGGAAAACGCCTTCCTAAGCCTGTAAGTCACCAGTTTATTCTGTGCACACGGTTGCAGCAGCAGCTGCTTTGACCCAAGTGCTGAGCTACATGAGCCAGGTACTCAGGTGCAACCATGAATAAAGCCAAACCCCCTCGCAAGACGCACAGTGTAGTTGGGAGAGTGGTTTATAAGGAGCTAATTCAACATGTGGCTGGTGGAAATCCAGTTCTTCCGCGAGATCGCGGTCCGAGGACCCACGCATGGGAGACTGGGGTGTGGCGAGATTTATTCCGGGGAACAGACCCCGGGGTTTCCAATGTCCCATCTCCGCCCCGTGCTGCCATGAAAAGGCCAGCTGTGCCTTCAGCAAGGCCAGTGTCCAGAGTTTCTGCTTCATGTTGATGCCTCGTCCTTCGGAGCCCGAGCAGCAGGCTGTGGGCCCGGGTTGGCTGCCGGCCCCACAGGGTGGGGTACCCCAGTGAGAGAGAAAGCGCATCGGAATGAAGGGCGAGTGGGTTACCAGGTGGGAAGGGGGGCGTTGTTCCCCCTGCGGTTATAAAGGAGCACACACTTTTCAAAATAACCAATCAACCTCCCCAGCTCTCTCACGCCTCTGCAGGGTCCACCCATGACCAACGCCTTGTTCCCGGGATTAGACTGACCGGCCTCAGGGGTCAAGCACCTCCTCCTGCACCCTTTTGACTTTTACTGGGCATGTGTTTCCCTCCCGGTTCACCCGCAACGTTCCGGGGGACTGCCTATGGTAGAGAAGGTCAGGTTCCTGGAGGGTGTGATGCTGGAGATTCCTGCAGGGACACCAGGCCACGCCCCCAGCTGACTCTTCAATCCTGGCTCCTCCCCCTGTTGCCTTTCCTTTTTAACAGCGACCTACAGATGGCGACCTACAGATGACCTCCAGAGGCCTTGTGTTGTGGAGCTGGGGGCTGGGTGAATGACGCTGGTTTATGCTAGAAGGAGTCCTTTCTCCGTTTTCCCCTCATGTAACGGACGGGGAGGACTGGATACCCTGGGTCTTCCAGGGACTGTTGAAGTCCTAACGGTTTTACCTGCCTGTCCCTCCACTCACCCTGAAGGAGGCCGGCAGAGCTACCTGCGGACGGCACCTGACCGCGGCTGAGATACGCCGGAGTCTGGCAGTCTGCTCTTTTTACAAAGAAGGGAGGAGTGTCTGGCTTCTGTGAGACGTCCTCATACATGACCGACTGCTCCCGAAATGGCAGCTTAGATGTTCTTCTGGGCTGGATGTCAGGCCAGGGGAGAAATCAGCTCAGAACAGCTGTGGACTATTCCTGAGTGGCCACAGCCTCCTGGACGCACAGCACGAGGAAGGCTGAGCTCCGAGACTCCTGGCGGCTCTCCTACTCAGTGGACCTGCCACCCGAGTAAAGAGAATAAAAAGTGAGCCTCTCAAAATAACCACAAAAACAGTAAAATTCCAGCAGAGAAAAGGGAATGGAAATGGACGTTTGTCAGAAGCCGAGTGTGTGCCCGTGGCCACGTGCACGCTGCGTACTTAGTCTTCAAGCGGCCCTGGTGTTCCCCCGCCTTTATAGATAAGACAGTCTCCATGAAATTAACTAGCGAACCCGGGGTCACACAACTATTCAAGCACTCACAGCTCATTCTGTCTGTTCTAAGATCTGTAATTTCCCCCAAATAGCACTAACCTCTAAGAGTGAAGACACGAATGGGAATGTCACACAGGTTTCTACAGGCCTAGGGGGTCATTGGCACTTTCTTTTATAGATTCTGGGCTGGATTGCAAATGGAGGCCATTACTCGGTAGCCATGCCCTTTGCACTGTGACTTTCTGACCATCTGGTCAGGAAGAGGCACTAACTATCCCATCCCGTGAGTCTGAGAGGGCCTTGTGACTTACTTTCCTGTAGAATGTGGCAGAAGACAGGGTGTGCCAGTCATGAGCCAAGACCTCAGGGGTTTTCTATGCTTCACCACAAGACACAGCTCATTTCTAGCAGCACAACACTGACCACAGAGCAACAGAGCATCCCAGGTGAGACCGGAGGGTTGCCCAGCTCAGCTCACCCTAAGCGGCCAGCCCCCTGGATTGTGGGTGAAATAACTGGTTGAGCTTCAGAGCAAGTTTTGGAGTGGATTGTGAGGCCACAAAGCTGACGGATACAGACTTCAAGCTAATCGTCGGGTATCTTCTGTTCCCCCAGAGGTGAATTTGTTGCTTTGGGATATTTGGACAAAGGCAAAAGGAAGCTAACCCCAAAATGAAGCCCTCCCTGAAGCAGCATTAAAATCTAAAGAGCCCGGCCGGCGTGGCTCAGTGGTTGAGCGAGACCTATGAACCCCGAGGTCACGGTTAGATTCCCGGTCAGGGCACATGCCGGGGTTGCAGGGTCCATCCCCAGTGTGGGCGTGGAGGCAGCTGATCAATGATTCTCTCTCATCATTGCTGTTCCCATCTCTCTTTGTCCTCCCTTCCTCTCTGAAATAAATACAAACATATATTTTTTTAAATCTAGTTATAGAGAAAAAAACGAACACACACCCAATACCTAATGACTCAATTAAGCCATCAGATAATTATGTGATAACCTATATGCTGGTGAGCCCAGACAAGGCAGAGGTAAGTAAATAAAATACATCAGCTATTTTCTTACCTAGAAGTTATTCCATTTCTGCCAACATGGCTCACCCAGCAGTAAGCTTTCCTCTGGGGAAACGTGGCTGTAATTACGTTGTGAACACTGGCTAACCGGCCACATCGGGGCCTGCGATGTGCAACCAGTCTCACCCACGTGGGGCTGGCAAGAACAGATCACTCCGAGCCCCTCGGTGAATAAATATGAATGCAGAGGAGCTTTAATCACTATTTATTTCTCACCATCTGTACAATGCCCTCCCGGGTAAAACTAATAAAAACTTCATTGGATTTGTCGTTCAACAAACTCTCCCAAAACAATGCAGGGAAAACAAGATAGAAACTGCCCAGAGGGAGAGCAGCGGCTGTTTTGTTATTGTTGTTTTTGTTTTTTTTTTTAATAAAACCTCAAAAGAACTTTTCGAAAATGTAATTAAAACGTACAAGTCTCTGAAACCCACTCCCTTGCTAGCCCGCAGACAGACGTCCTCAGTCTTTTCCTGTGAGATGTTTCTTCCTTCTTCCTCCCCTCAAACTGATACTGTTGTAATTAGCTAGTTATTAATAACAGGAAAGGAGCAAAGGGGGGGCCAGACATTATAGGCACGTCCCCTGCCAAACGCTGGGGGAAGGAGACTGGACAAAGGGGAGGTAGACGCATGCCCGGTAAAGTCGGGGGGACTAGCAAAGGTGCTTGCTGTCAATCACTCGTGGGAACAAAGGTCATTGGCCAGAACAGGTGTGGCCACTGCCAGCCCTTGGAAAGTTGGGCTGTGTAATCCCCTGCATGGAGGAATGTGCTCTCTTGGTGTCTCTTGTGCTTCGGGGACTCTTGGGGCTCTTGATGCTCGGGCGAGCGCTCCTGCATTACCCTCAGGGCCCACGCCCTGGGGCCCCCACACGCAATGACTGATGGGCTGCCGCCAGCCTGATGCTGGGCTGGACCCGGCTCCAACGCAGAAGGCAGCTCTGGACGCTGGCTTTGTGTCTAGCTCCACGGAACCCAGCTGCTCCGCTTCTAGGACTGGACCCAGGGAAATGGGACTGAGAAACACAGAGACTTCATTCCACACAAGTAAAGCTCATTCCCCCATGAGTGTCTCAGAAAAATGCTTTTTCTGGAGATATCGTAAGGACTGCACCCCCAGCAGCACCCAGTGGGGAAGGGGACCCCCCCTTCATCCAACACCACCCGTGTGTGCTGAACCTGTGTTGCCTGTCACTCCTTCCTAAAGCCCCAAATTAATGGAACATCCCAGAACATTTCCACATAATTAGGAAAAGAATAGAAGCCATTAGGAACCATTAAACCAGGATTTAAGATTTCATCCGTGGATCATGATGGACCCGTAGGTATTTCGATGTGGATAAACTTGCAGGGAGGTGTGGTCCACGGGCCAGGGCGGGTCTGTGTGGGGAGCACGGTGGATGCTCTGTAAATGCTTCTGCAATAACTGAACACCCACAGCACCACAGTCTCTGCTCCCCGGGACAATATGACTCATTTCCCTCCCGGGCAGCTGGGTGGCGTCTGAAATGCCTAAGTAGGTGGGGCATTATTTTTAAAAACCATTACTGTCAAAAAAATCACTACTGTCCAAAGTATCACATAATTTCCTGTTAAAAATCACTAACCTACTTCTATTTGGTCTTAGGATACAAGGATATTTAAGTGTGTGGCAAAGACAGTTTTCTAAGTAATGGGCTAAAAAAGATGGATTATTAATAAATAGCCTTAAAATTGGTTAGCCCAGGTCACAGACAAATAAAGCCCAGGCTCCCCCTGTTTCTTGCATGAAAATAAAGCATTTAAAAATCAAATATTCAAATGCAAAGTAAATGCACCCTCAGTACAAAAATTGATTATATATTTCTAATCTAGATTATATAACTGAGTCTGAATTAAATAATCCAGCTCCTCTCATTAGGAAAAGTCAGAACACACTAAAAGATTACTGAATTTGAGTATGAAAATGTTTTAAATGTCTGCATAAAAACTACAGTAAACAAGGTTAAATTCAAGTGCCAACCTATGAGAAAACTCATAGTTTACATTTTTTAATCTATCATCTTTTGTAAGTGGTTTCCTATTGACCAATCTATAATAATAAAAGCATAATATGCTAATTAGACCAGACATCCTTCCAGACGACCTTCCTCCCGGACAAAGCCACAGCAGGTGGGGCCCACGGCAGAGGCAGCAGAGGCCCCTGGCCATGGAGGCGGCAGGCAGGAGGTGGGGCCAAGGCCCTTGCATGAATTTCGTGCATCAGGCCTCTAGTCTATATATATATATATAGAGAGAGAGAGAGAGAGAGAGAGACTAGAGGCCCGGTGTACAAAAATTTGTGCACTCAGCGGGGTCCCTCAGCCTGGCCTATGCCCTCTTGCAGTCTGGGACCCCTCGGAGGATGACCACCTGCTGGCTTAGGCCTGCTCCCTGGGGGATTGGGCCCAAGCTGGCAGTCAGACATCCCTCTGGCAGCCTGGAAGCCCTCGGGGGATGTCCACTTACCAGCAGGAAGCAGATGTAAGCTGCAGTCAGACATCCTTAGTGCTGCTGAGGAGGCGGGAGAGGCTTCCACCACCACCGCTGTGCTGGCAGCTATCAGCCTGGCTTGTGGCTGAGCAGAGCTCCCCCTGTGGGAGCGCACTAACCACCAGGGGCTAGCTCCTGCATTGAGCATCTGCCCCCTGGTGGTCAGTGTGTGTCATAGTGACCAGTCATTCCCAGTTGTTCTGCTGTTAGGGTCAATTTGCATATTACCCTTTTATTATATAGGATAGAGGCCTGGTGCA
>NW_005370385.1:44848-71051 GCF_000412655.1 Myotis brandtii
ATATATATATATATATATATATATATATATATGCCTGAGCGACCATTACTATCAGTTGACTGAACAACCGGTCGACCGGTCGCTATGATGCGCACTCACCACCAGGGGTCAGACACTCAATGCAGAAGCTGCCCCCAGTGGTCAGTGCACTCCCACAGCCAACCTACCACAGCTGGCCAACCTCCCATGGTACCTTTCCCTAGCCAGCTGCCCTGATTGGGACTGGGCGAGATGGCCATGATCAACCCCGATCGCCTGCCAGGCCAAGGAACCCCACCCATGCACAAAATCATGCACCGGGCCTCTAGTTAAGAAATAAAAGATGATGAACGATTAAAAAACCAGCTCTGAGACTCCGCGGAGTTCTGGAAGGTGGAGCCCTGCGAGTTCCCACAGCCTCCCAGGCTCTTGTTTACACACTTCCTCTTAAATCTGTGAGTGTGATTGTTGATCCCAGTGCATGTGATTGCCCAGGTGGGGTCGCTAGCGGAGCTTGTAGGGGAAGATTGTTTTTGGGGAGCCTGGGAAACAGAGCTGGGAGTGGCGACTCCTCTGGGCGGAGCTGGTTCAGGTACAATAGAGAACTCCTGGTCAGAGAGGACTTAAAGCCTTGGAGGTCAATCCAGACACACTGCCACCCAGAGGCAGAGCCACGAACTGACTCTTCTGTAAATGCAGATAAAGCAGTGAGGGGAACCAATACGGCCTGCCTTAAAATCAGGACTGTGGCTTACAACACGGAGGAACAGTGTATCAGAGGGAAATTCAACATTCTCCTGAATTCCGGGCGTGCCAAAAAGAAGAGTAGAAGATCTGAAGCACCTGCATTACTGCACATTTTTATTTTATTTTTTTTTAATTAATTACTTTTTCACCTTTTAACTAAGAAAACATTGTTTTTCTTTTTTTTTTTCCCATCACCTGATTTTACCCTTTCAACTACTACATTTTTATTTTTAACTAGTATTATTACCGCTACCATTTTACCATTTTTAAAGTGTCGTTTTCTTTTCTTTCTTTTTTATTTTGGGACTAATGTTCTCCATTCTATTTTCATCGTTCCTTTAGCAACATTTTTCTCTACCTCAATTTGCCTCTGTGCTAAACCCTCTTCCCCACTTTTTCCCTTTTGTTGTCCTGTTTCTCTTACCCTACTCCAGCTTTAGATTTTCCCTATTCTTTTTACCCCCTGTCAAAATTTCACCCTACTTATATACCCTATGTCCAATCCCCTGCTCTAAATCCTTATACACCTTTCCCTTATCTTCCTTCACTATCCAAATTTTTTTCTTCTTCTTCTTCTTTTCTCTCTCTATTGTTTATTGTTGTTTGCTCGATTGACGAGTATATTGGGGGTTTTTTTAGGATCGTTTGTGAGGTTAGTCTGCTTATTCTTTTTATTTTTCTCCCCCCGCCCCCCGGTTATTTCTGTGCTTCTGTTTTCCCTTGCGTCGCTTGATATTATTGGTTGTTTGTAGTTTGTATTCATCTCCAGGAATCTGCTGCTGTAAATTGTTGGTATTAGTGGCGGTTCTATAGGAGTTTTCCCCTCATATAAATAGTCTCTTCCCCTCTTATACTTCACTCTCTTTTCTCTCTTACTTTTTTTTTTCCCTCCCTTTTTCCAATTTTATTTTTGCACTCCTTTTTTTTCTTTTTTCTTTCTTTCTTTTTTCTCTTCTACCTTTTTCTCTTCTTTCTTCCTTATCTCCTAACTCTCTTAGCTCGGGTGGCCACCTTTATTTGGGGTTATTGATATCGTAAATACATTCGTGTTCAGTGCCTGGTACGTTGTGCCTTGTTGTGTTGTATTTTGTGCCTTTAAATCAACGCAGCAGATTCAAGCAACAGCGGCCTCCTGATCTCCACACGCTCTGTCTGGGGAACAGTTACTGTGTGTGAAGCCTCCCTCCACCTGCCAGAAGAGCCACCACAGCTGTGAACAGCACCCACCAGAGGCCCTGCTATCAACGGAGGAGCCACTGCTACCACAACCGCCCAAGGAGCAACCACACCCCGAGGAACCACTGCCACCCAGGGAGCAGCCACTGAACGACTCAACAACTAGATATGTCAGTGAGATCAAACATGGGTAGACAAAGAAACCCCCAAAGGAAAGAAAAGGAGGACTCGCCAGAAAAGCAGCTAAGTGAGACAGAGGCATGCAACATGACGGAAAAAGAATTCAGAATAAGGGTCCTAGAGTACATGCACCGGTCGGAGGAAAAAATCAATACCATATGCAAGAAGCTAGAAGAAACAGATGAAAAAATCAACAACTTAAGTAAGGCCCAAGAAGAAATGAAGAGTGATATAGCTGCCATAAAAAACTCCATTGAAAGTATCAACAGTAGACTAGGAGAAGCGGAGGACCGAATTAGTGAATTAGAAGACAAGGAAGCAAAACACACCCAAACTATACTGCAAATGGAGAAAAAAATTAAAAGACAGGAGGAGAGCCTAAGGGAGCTTTGGGACAACATGAAACGAAACAACATACGAATAATAGGGGTGCCAGAACAACAGAAAGATGAACATGGATTAGAAAACCTATTCGAAGAAATAATATCAGAAAACTTCCCTGAGGTGGGGAAGAAAAAAGTCACACAAGCCCAGAGAGTCCCAAACAAGGTGAATCCGAAAAGACCCACACCAAGACACATCATAATTACCATGGCAAATGTTCAGGACAAAGAGAGAATCTTACAGGCTGCAAGAGAGAGACGGAAAGTTACATACAAGGGATCTCCCATTAGATTATCAAATGATTTCTCAACAGAAACACATCAGGCCAGAAAAGAATGGACAGAAATCTACAAAGTGATGCAAAGCAAAGGACTGAATCCAAGAATACTCTATCCAGCAAGGCTATCATTCAAAATTGAAGGGGAAATAAGAAGCTTCACAGACAAAAAAAGGCTAAGGGAGTTTATCACCACCAAGCCAGCCATGCAAGAAATGCTAAAGGGACTGGTGTAAAAAGAAGAAATAACAAGCTCAGAAAGAAAACAGCCACACACACAAAAAAAGAAATGGCTACAAACAAGTACCTTTCAATAATAACTTTAAATGTAAACGGACTAAATGCTCCAACCAAAAGACATCGAGTGGCTGAATGGATAAAAAAACATGACCCATACATCTGCTGTCTACAAGAGACCCACCTCATTAGAAGGGACTCACACAGACTGAAAGTGAAGGGATGGAAAAATATCTTTCACGCAAATGGAAAGGAAAAGAAAGCTGGGGTAGCAATACTTATATCGGACAAAATACATCTCAAAGTGAAGGCCATAACCAGAGATAAGGAAGGCCACTTCATAATACTAAAGGGATCAATACAACAAGAAGATATAACCCTGGTAAACATATATGCACCCAATGCAGGAGCACCCAAATTCATAAAAAAACTCCTGGAAGATATCAAAGGAGAGATCGACAACAATACAATCATAGTAGGGGACTTTAATACACCACTGACACCACTGGATAAGCCCGCTAGACAAACAATCAGCAAAGAAACAGCAATCCTAAATGACTCACTAGATCAGATGGACTTAATTGACATCTTCAGAACACTTCACCCCAAAGCCATGGAATATACATTCCTCTCAGGTGCTCATGGGACATATTCAAAAATAGACCACATATTGGGTCACAAGCAAAGTCTCCACAAATTCAAGAAGATTGAAATCATAAAAAGCTTCTTCTCAGACCACGATGGCATAATGTTAGAAATAAACTACAATAAAAACAACCCAAAATACTCAAACACTTGGAAGCTGAATAGCATGTTATTAAATATTGATTGGGTTACCAATGACATCAAAGAAGAAATTAAAAACATCCTGGACACTAATGACAATGAAAACACAACAATCCAAAACCTATGGGACACAATGAAAGCAGTCCTGAGAGGGAAGTTTATAGCTCTACAGGCCTACCTCAAAAAACAAGAAAAAATGGTAGTAAATCATCTAACTCTACAACTCAAAGAATTAGAAAGAGAGCAACAAGAAAACCCCAGAGTGAGCAGAAGGAAGGAGATAATAAAGATTAGAGCAGAAATAAATGACATAGAGACCAAAAAAACAATACAGAAAATCAATGAAACCAAGAGCTGGTTCTTTGAAAGGATAAACAAGATCGACAAACCTCTAGCCAGGCTCACCAAGAAGCAAAGAGAGAGGACCCAAATAAACCAAATCAGAAACGATAGAGGCGAAATAACAACAGACCCCACAGAAATACAAATGATTGTTAAACAATACTATGGACAGCTCTACTCCAACAAACTAGACAACCTGGAGGAAATGGACAAATTCCTAGGAAAATACAACATTCCAAAACTCAATCAGGAAGAATCTAAAAATCTCAATAGGCCAATAACTATGGAAGAAATTGAAGCAGTCATCAAAAAGCTCCCAGCAAACAAAAGCCCAGGACCAGATGGCTTCTCAGGGGAGTTTTACCAAACTTTCAAGGAAGAACTAAAACCTATCCTCCTCAGACTACTACAAAAAATTCAGGAGGAAGGAACACTTCCAAGCTCATTCTATGAAGCCAGCATCACCCTAATACCAAAACCAGGTAAAGACAACACAATGAAAGAGAATTACAGGCCAATATCCCTCATGAACATAGATGCCAAAATCCTCAACAAAATCTTAGCAAATCGGATCCAACAGTACATCAGAAAGATCATACACCATGACCAAGTAGGATTTATCCCAGGAATGCAAGGATGGTACAACATCCGTAAATCAATAAACGTAATACATCACATAAACAAATTGAAAGAAAAAAACCACATGGTCATATCAATTGATGCAGAAAAAGCATTCGACAAAATCCAACACCCATTTTTGATAAAAACTCTCAGCAAGGTGGGAATAGAAGGATCATACCTCAACATAATAAAAGCCATATATGACAGGCCCACAGCCAACATCATACTCAATGGACAAAAACTAACACCATTTCCCCTAAGAACAGGAACAAGACAGGGATGCCCACTCTCACCACTCCTGTTCAACATAGTACTGGAAGTATTAGCCATTGCAATTAGGCAAGAAGAAGAAATAAAAGGCATCCAAATTGGAAAAGAGGAAGTAAAACTGTCCTTATTTGCAGACGACATGATATTATACATACAAAACCCTAGAGACTCCATCAAAAAACTACTAGACTTAATACATGAATTTGGCAATGTAGCAGGATACAAAATTAACCCCAAGAAATCTGAGGCATTTCTATACACCAATAGTGAACTTTCAGAAAGAGAGATTATAAAAACAATCCCATTTACCATCGCACCAAAAAAATTAAGATACCTAGGAATAAACTTAACTAAAGAGGTAAAAGACCTCTACTCAGAAAACTACAGGACGTTGAAAAAAGAGATAGAGGAAGACATAAAGAGATGGAAGAACATACCATGTTCTTGGATTGGTAGAATCAACATCATTAAAATGTCCATACTACCCAAAGCAATCTATAAATTCAACGCACTTCCCATTAAAATACCAACAGCATATTTCACAGACCTAGAACGAACTCTCCAAAAATTCATCTGGAATAAAAAAAGACCCCGAATAGCTGCAGCAATCCTGAGAAAGAACAAAGTAGGTGGGATCTCAATGCCAGATATCAAGCTGTATTACAAAGCCACTGTTCTCAAAACTGCCTGGTACTGGCACAAGAACAGACATATAGATCAGTGGAATAGAATAGAGAGTCCAGAAATTAGCCCGAACCAATATGCTCAATTAATATTTGACAAAGGAGGCAAGAACATACAATGGAGCCAAGATAGTCTCTTCAATAAATGGTGTTGGGAAAATTGGACAGATATATGCAAGAAAATGAAACTAGACCACCAACTTACACCATACACAAGAATAAACTCAAAATGGATAAAGGACTTAAATGTACGACAGGAAACCATAAAAATTCTAGAAGAATCCAAAGGCAACAAAATCTCAGACATATGCCAAAGCAATTTCTTCACTGATACAGCTCCTAGGGCAGTTGAAACTAAAGAGAAAATGAACAAATGGGACTACATCAAAATAAAAAGCTTCTGCACAGCAAAAGAAACCATCAACAAAACAACAAGAAAACCCACTGCGTGGGAAAACATATTTGCCAACGTCATATCTGATAAGGGCCTAATCTCCAAAATTTATAGGGAACTCATACAACTTAACAAAAAGAAGATAAACAATCCAATCAAAAAATGGGCAAAGGATCTAAATAGACACCTTTCAAAAGAGGACATTCAGAAAGCCAAGAGACATATGAAAACATGCTCAAAGTCACTAATCATCCGAGAGATGCAAATCAAAACAACAATGAGGTACCATCTCACACCTGTCAGAATGGCTATCATCAACAAATCAACAAACGACAAGTGCTGGAGAGGATGTGGAGAAAAAGGAACACTTGTGCACTGCTGGTGGGAATGCAGACTGGTGCAGCCACTATGGAAGACAGTATGGAGTTTCCTCAAAAAACTGGAAATGGAACTCCCATTTGACCCTGTGATCCCACTTCTAGGAATATATCCCAAGAAACCAGAAACACCAATCAGAAAGGATATGTGCACCCATATGTTCATAGCAGCACAATTCACCATAGCTAAGATCTGGAAACAGCCTAAGTGCCCATCAGTAGATGAATGGATTAGAAAACTGTGGTACATCTACACGATGGAATACTATGCTGCTGTAAAAAAGAAGGAACTCTTACAATTTGCAACGGCATGGATGGAGCTGGAGAGCATTATGCTAAGTGAAATAAGCCAGTCAATGAAGGAAAAATACCACATGATCTCACTCATTCATGGATAATAAAGACCATTACAAACTTTTGAACAATAATAGATACAGAGGCAGAGCTGCCTCAAACTGATTGTCAAACTGCAGTGGGAAGGCCAGAGAGGGTTGGGGGGCAGAAGGGAGGGGAGTAAGAGATCAACCGAAGGACTTGTATGCATGCATATAAGCAAAACCAATGGACATAAGACACTGGGGGGTAAGGGAGGGCAGGGGATTGTCAAGGGCAGGGGGAAAAAAAGGACACATAGGTAATACCCTTTGTAATACTTTATAATATTTTTTTAAAAAGAATTAAAAAAAAGAATTAAAAAAAAAGAAATAAAAGATGAAGTTGCCAAGTAAAGAGTAGGCAAAAGGCACAAATGGGCAAGTCATTATAGAATTACAAGTGGTGGATAAACATACCATGATTTTGTAATTGCTGGTAAGGCTGAAAATTGCAATAATAATTTTTTGCCTATTAGCCTTGCAAATATTTTTAAGTGACAAAATCCAGCATTCAGAAAGATGTCAGAGATAAAGGCATACCTGCACTGGTGTGAAAGCATAACCATAATCTTTCTAAGTTGTCCAATCGCTAATAACATTACAAGTGGTTATGCAGTGGTTCATACACACACACACACACACACTGTCTCAATCCTCCAAGGACAAACGTTAATGATCAAAGACCCCGAAAGAAGGAAAAGAAATACAGTTCTCAGTGCCCCGCGACGAGCAGAGCTCATCTCCCAGAGCAGCACAGCTCTGTCACAGCCTGTGGGCCTGCTGGTGCTCACCTCCATCCCTGATTGTTGTCACTAACTTGTGCCCTTGGGTGTAGGTGGAATAGGCAAGTGGCCTGTGGCCATCTAGTTCATGTGTCCCCTTTTTTTCTTGGCGACACAAACTCCTAGCCTGTCTTGTTTTCATGTTTAACTTTTTATCGGAGTATAATATACATATAAGGAAGTGTAAACATATTGTAAGTGTATGGCTGGATACACTTGTGCAAAATTAGCATTCTTGTAACCAGCACCCAGGTGCAGAAGCAATGTTACACCCTCTGCCCTCTCCCAGCCACACCGCCACCTGGGCAACTCCACCCTGCCTCCTCACAGGTGGGTTCATGTCTGTTTTCCTAACTTACAGAAATGTGTGTCCCCCAGCCAAACACCTTTGTGAAGTGCCTGCTTACGGTTTTACTATCAGTCTGTTTGTTTTCTTATTGATTTGAATGCGTTCACTTTTCAATCAAAATGAGCCCTTGGACAATTTCTCCAAAGACGTACACATAGCTAACAGGTGGGTGAAAAAACGATCAATGTCACTAATCATCAGGGAAACGCAAATCAAAATCACAAAATATCCTTCACACTGTTGACATGGCTGGTCTACAGAGGGAGCCGACAGGTGCTGGTGAGGGTGTGCAGGAATGGGAGCCCTCGTACACTGTGGGCGGGAATGCAAAATGGTGCAGCCACTGCGGAAAACAGTGAGGAGGCTCCTCACAGCATTGAACCGGAACTGCCCTGTGACCCGGGCCAGCTACTGGAATGACCCTGTGTGAGCCAGTGAATGAGGGAGGTGAAACGTGGTGGTGTCCACAACATCCCCTGGATTCCGTGTCTAGAAGGCTTTCTCTGACGGTCACTGACCTTCAGCCCCAGTGGACTCATCGCTTCCAAGGCTGGGAACGAAGCTGCCTTCCTGAGATTTCTCAGTAACCCTTCAAGTGAGTTTCTCTGTTTCTGATGACCCAACTCCTTCCTGCATCTTCATTTTCACGTGTTTTGCTGGATTACGAATTCCATAAACTCCCTCAGAAGGTTGTTTTCCCCTCTGTGGCTGAAAATGACTTTACTTTGCTCTTAGACATGCTGAGAGCTGTGCTGGCACAGAATCTGGGTTCAGAACAACCTCTCGGCAAGCTCTGCCGGGCTTCTCGGCTCTCCGCCTTCCTCAGCCACGGGCCGCGGGCCGCCGATCTCTGGAGGCTACTTTTTATCTGCTCCTTCCCCTTCACCTGACATCCTCAAACACCCTAAGGCACAGCCAGACGGGGTTCCTTCACTCGTCACGCTGGCACCTGGCAGTTTCAGTCACTTTGCAGGCTCGGGTCTCCCTGCCTGGGTAACTTTGGGTCTTACTTATTTGACCATTAGCCCATCTGTTTCCTTGCTCCCTTCTGTAAGGTCTGTGAGTAGCTCTTGGGCCTGCAGGCTAACACTCTGGCCCTTGTCTGCCTTCATGTGAACGCTCTGGTTTTGAGCTCCAAGTTCCGGGTGATTTCCTCAGACTTTGGACTCCTGGGTGGGAGAATTCTCGCCCCTCCCATAACACGTGGTCCTGCTCTAACCTTCAAGGCACTTTCTGGTTTTGTAGTGGGCTCTTTGCATCCGTGTTGTGTTGTGTTGTGTTGTGTTGTGTTGTGTTGTGCTTGTACACCTTTGTTCCTGCCTTTTCTTACAGGGGGTGTTATTTCTCTTTCCTTCCTTCATCATCGCTGTTGCTGCTGGTTGCTCTCCTTACCTTTTTCTTTCTCAAGCTACAGGACGTCCCCACAGGTCAGGTTATTCTTTGTTGCCCTTCCCCTTGTGGAAGGGCAGAGAGGAGGTGCACACCAAGGTGGGTGCAGAAGCTGGCGGGTGCCGAGCGGGCTGGGGCCTGTGAGCGGAGTCGGTGGAGAGTGGGAAACCGGCCAGGGTCCTGGTGCTGTCACTCCTGCTGCTTCCAACGGCAGAGGGAGGAGGAGTCGGGCTCATGTTAACATTGGTGAAGGGAGAATAAAAGGGAGAGGGTGGGGGCGGGAGGCGGGTCCGGTGCTGATGCCCACAGGCAGCGAAGCCCAGAGAACCACAGAGGTGCCTGGTGACCAGCGCCCGGCACTCAGCCCTGCAGCCAGCAGTGGGTAGTAATTGCTGGGGGAGGAAGAACATCATGATCTAACGAGGCGTTTGATTCCTATGAACTTAATAAGAACGTGAACTGCAGGCTGTGCAGGACATCTGGAGGAGCCACCGATAGAGAGAAGGCAACGAGGCAGTGTCAGGAGCTGAGACCAGCTGCAGCAGCAGGCTCTAGTGCTGAAGCATCCATCTTATACAAAAACTGGTGTTTGAAATTCTAACCCTGCTATTTAGCTTCTGTAAATGCTTGCTTACTTAAATAATAAGGAAAACAAGACTACTCCCATTCCAGAGAGGCCATAAACCAGTGGTTCTCAACCTTCTGGCCCTTTAAATACAGTTCCTCATGTTGTGACCCCCAACCATAAAATTATTTTCGTTGCTCCTTCATAACTGTAATGTTGCTATTGTTATGAATCGTAATGTAAATATCTGATATGCAGGATGGTCTTAGGCGACCCCTGTGAAAGGGTCAATTGACCGCCAAAGGGGTCGCGACCCACAGGCTGAGAACCGCTGCCATAAACTCTGCCCCAGACAGAGTTGTCAGTGCTGACACCAGGCCAGGCCTTGAGATATGGTCTCATGGCCCCTTCCCAGCATGAAGGCCTTCTTTCTCAGAAGACCTGGAAGGCTCATTCCAAATTTGGGAGACAAAGGACTGGAAAAAAGTATAAATAAAGCGTTTCCTCTGTGTTGGGGGCCCAGAATTTGAAAGACACATTTTTCTCTTGGCCTGAACAGAATTTAATAATAAAATGTAACTCCCTTTCTCTAAGCGTGGCTGGTTTTTCTCTGGTCTTCTGCAACAGTGCAAGCACTTTTTAAAACTGAATTGATTGGGGCGACATGGGTTTACAAACCATGCAGGTTTCAAGTGTACAACTCAACAAACATCATCTGTTCCCTGCACCGTGCACCCAGAGCCCCAGGCAAAGTCTCTTCCCCTCCCCGTTTTCCCTTTGCCCACGGCCACCTACTCTCACCCCCTCTCCCTCCTTTCCCTCTGACTATCACCACACTGCTGTGTGTGTGTGTGTGTGTGTGTGTGTGTGTGTGTGTGTGTGTGTGTGTTTGCTAAATCCCTTCAACTTCTTTCATGGAGTCCCTCCTTCACGCTCCCCTCTGACAGCTGTCAGTCTGTTCCATGTCCCATGTCTCTGCTTCTATTTTGCTCATCAGTTTATTTTGTTCATTAGATTCCACATATAAGTGAGATCATACAGTATTTCTCTTTCTCTGAGTGGCTTATTTCACTCCACGCTATCTCAAAGGGTGTCTCGCTGCTGCATGTTAGTTCATGGTGGAAATGTGCTGAAAGGGGCAGCAATAGCATGTGGGGGACCAGCTAGTGTTGTGAGAAACATGAATCCTGCTCTGTGAGCCGTGACTGTTTTATTCTGATTAAAGCAGGCACCTCCACCCTGGCTGGAGCTCACCTGGAGACGCAGCCCCTCCTCCCCATTTGGAGCTGCCTGTCATCATGGAGAGATGAACAACTTTGTCATTTGTTGATTTATTGATGGTAGCCATTCTGACGGGTGGGAGGTGATATCTTATTGGGTTTTAATTTGCACTGAAAGATGATTAGTGACATTGAGCATCTTTTCATATGTCCATTGGCATCTGTATGTCCTCTTTAAAGCAGTGTCTATTCGGTCCTTTCACACTTGCCATTTCACTAGCTTTTGGGGGTGCAACTTAACCCTGATGTAACCACTGCAAGTGCACAATCCAGCAATTTCTGGTAACTATGGAGAATTGTGCCATTACTGCCGCAATTCAGCTTGAGAACAGTTCCATCACCCCACAACCCTTCCAGAAGCCCCTCTGTCAATCCACCCGCCACCCTCTAGCATCACTCTGTGCTCTGGCTCTTGGCTCTACATTAACAAGAAGTCTTTGGGGGAGTGAGAACACTAATTCAAACGGACACACGCACCCCTCTGTTCATTGCAGCGTTATTTACAACAGCAGGATCTGGAAGCAGCCCAAGTGCCCGCCAGCAGGTGAATGAATAAAGAAGCCCTCACCACACCTTTTACCAAGCAAACTTTTATTCATTATTGAGACCTCAAACCAAAGGTCATTTCCCTCAGATGTCTTCCCTGACACCCAATCTAAGCTGGATTTCTTACTCTTCCCTAAGTTAGCTCCACGAGAGGATCCTTCTACCCGTCACTACAGTCCCCGCGCTCACTGCACTCGGTGGAGTCCTGTAAATCGGTTTGGGACAAATGCATCCATAGCTCAGTGGGTCCTGGAACCCGATGGGAGGGAGGGAGCGGGCTGCTGGGCGAGGAGAGCTGACTCTACGTGTGGGCTGTCGTCGCTTCGGGAAAGCCTGGGTGAGAAGCGGCGCTGTCGCTGTCAGAGGACTATGTGGGGAACAGTAACTAATGTTTTAACATTCACAGCCAGTTCAGGTGGAATTAATCTGCTCAGCCTCGAACGTATGGAAATTGCACGGTTAGAACTGAATTTGCCGTAACACCTGAGAGGACAGGACGGTAACGCTAGTCCCAGGTCAACTCACTGCACTGGCTGGTGAGGAATTTTGTCACTTACTTTTGTGACCCACCAAGATGCAGTTCTACTCAAAGTAAGTCAGGGAAACCAGGAGAAGTTAGCAGCCCGAGGTCCCCCCGGGGCACGCGTATGGTGGTCCGGATTTCTGTCCCATCGCGTGGGAACGACTGTTTTCATCTGAGAAGTAGAGAGCCTGTTTCCTTTCAGTCTGCAGCTCCCCCTGTGGCCCGGAGCACCCCCGGAAGTTTAATTTTACACATCAGACTGGCAGCCGTCCTCACGGTGCCCGGGGTCACGGACAGGAGTCTTCTACGTTCATGAACCTCAGGGAGTGTCTGGGCCCCCGGCGCCTGCTGGACAGAGAGTTCAATGTGACTGGACGGTGACCCTGCCCGCTGAGGCCCACGGGGGCACCTGGCCCCGGAGGGGCCGGCCAGTGCCCGCGGTCTGACGCGTCTCTCTATGCTCTCTCGCTGGGTGAAGCGGGAACAACAGATTGCAGAGCACGGACTGTGTCAGAACCTAGTGAGAAACAATTTTCCGGCAACGAAGAGAATCAGCGTGTGCCCTCTTCCATAGACTGGCACACAGGCATGTCTTCAAAACTATTAAATGCATTGTCTGTGATGTGCTCCAGTGTCGCAATCCTATTTGAATTCAGTCACAGGAAAAAGCTTGACAAATAGATTCCAAAGTTTGTCTGCAGCAAGCAGCAGGAATATAAATCAGTACTTTTCTCTTTTGCCTTGGTAACAAGGACGTGAAGAAGAAAATCAATTAACAGAACTCGAAATGTTTTTACTGGGCAACAATAGAATTATTGTAATTCTTAAATGTTTTGTATTCTCCTTTTTTACTTTTTAAGATATCTCTAAACTGTTTTAGTACCAGATGGGGTATAAATTCAAGTCAGGATACAATAAATAAATTAAACTAATGGCAGCATAAACGTTTTTGCAAACTTGTTCTGGTAGAACGGGTCTCTAGGGCTTTAAGGATTAGAAGAAATGTTTGCCTTCTCAGGTCTTGTCTGTTCTCTCCCGATTTTCTTCACATCTCTCTGAAATGAAGATGGGCTTTAGAACTGAGTATGGATTCTCCAAGATCCAGTTCAGGTTTTATGTCCTCTGCAAATGTCCCGTTAGCTCCGCCCCGGTGACTCCTAGCTCGGCCATTCTGTAGTGGACTTGGTCTGTGTCACAAATTATGTCACTTCACTTTAGTGTGTATTTCATCCTCTATACACTACTTGAAAGTAGAATAGGTATCTTATTTTTCCTTTCCTTTTCTTTTCTTTTTTTTTGTGGTAATCCTCACCTGAGGATATTTTTTCCATTGATTTTTAGACAGAGTGAAAGGGAAGGAGGAAGGGGTGGGAGGGTGAAAGGGAGGGAGAAGGGGAGAGAGAAAGAGAGAAAGATTAATATGAGACACATTGAGTGTTGCCTCCCGCATGCGCCTTGAGGGGGACCGGGTATCAAACCTGCAACCTAGGTACGTGCCCTTGACCAGGAATGAAAACCAGGACTCTCCGGGTCCCGAGCCAATGCTCTAAACACTGAGCACACTGGCCAGGGCTTTCCTTTTCTTTTTGTATTCTCTACTAGAGGCCCAGTACACAAAATTCATGCATTGGGGGGGTGGGGGGAAAGGGGGTCCCTCAGCCTGGATTGCGAGAGGGCGCAGGCCAGGCCGAGGGACCCCACCAGTGCATGATCAGGGCCAGGGAGGGATGGGGGGAGGGCTCCAGGGCATGTCCAGCCCATCTCGCTCAGTGCCGATCCGCCAGACCCCAGCAGCAAGCTAACCTATCAGTTGGAGAGTCTGCCCCCTGGTGATCAGTGCACATCATAGTGAGCAGTTGAGCGGACTTAGCATATCATTAGCATATTATGCTTTGATTGGTTGAATGGCCGACCAGATGACTGGACACTTAGCATATTAGGCTTTTATTATATAGGATATTCAAGGTGCGAAGTGATCTATGCATGAATAGCGAAATAGTCACCACATCAAGCTAATTGGCTCCTCCATCTCCTCACATCCTTCCTCTTTTTAGCCTGAAAACATTTAGGATATAGCCTCCTGGCAAATTTCAAGTATTCAGTGCAGAAAACTAGAGTCACCATGCTGCACATGGGATCCCCAGACTTACCCATTCTGCATAACTGAGACTTTGCACCCCTTGACCAAACTCTCCCCGTAGCCCCTCCCCAGCCTCCAGCAACCAGCATTTGCTCTCTGCTTCCATGAGTCTGACTGTGTATTATGTTCCACATACAAGCGAGACCACTAAGTATCTGTCTTCCCGTGTCTGGCTTATTTCACTCAGAATGAAGTCCTCCAGGCCCGCCCCTGCTATCCCAAATGAGGATTTCCTTCCTTTAAGGCTGAATAATATCCGCTGTATGTATATGCCACTCTTTCCTTACCTGTTCACCTGTTGGTGGACATGTAAGTTGTTTCAGGTCTTGGCTATTGTAAATGATGCAGCAATTAACATGGAGTGCAGAGCCCTGGCTGGGAGGCTCAGGTGGGTAGAGTGTCATCCAAGGTTGCAGGTTCGATCCCCGGTCTGGGCACATACAAGAATCAACCAATTGAGCCCAGCTGGTGTTGCTCAGTGGTTGAGCATCGACCCTTAAACCCAGAGGTCACAGTTCAATTCCAGGTAGGGGGCGTGCAGGAGGCAGCCGATCAAAGATTCCCTCTCATCATTGATGTTTCTATCTTTCTCTCTCTCTCCCTTCCTCTCTCTGAAATCAATCAAAATATATATTTTTTAAAAAGAATCAACCAATGAATGCATAAGAAGTGGAACAACAAGTCCATGCATTTTTCTCTTTCTCTTCCTCTCTCTCTCTCTCATCAATAAATTGAAAAAATTTTAAACATGGGATTTCTTTGAGATCCTGATTTCATTTCCTTTGGGTAAGTACTAGAAGAGGGACTGCTGGGTCATGTAGTAGCTCTAGTCTTATTTTTTGAGGGACCTCCATACTGTTTCCCATAACAGCTGTGCCAGTTTACAATCCTACCGACAGTGTACTCCCTTCTCTCCACATCCTCGCCAACATCTGTTACCTTTTGTTTTTATAATAATATCTGAGCTAACAGGTGGAAGGTGATCTCTCACTGGGGTTTGATTTGCATTTCCATGATTATTTATATTGTATTTTTTTCTGCTCTGGCATCTTTTTTTAAAAAAAAAAATCGTGTATTGATTTTTAGAGAGAGAGAGGATGGGAGAGAGAGAGAACACAACATTGATTGGTCCACTGCCTTCTGCATGCCCCCTGCTGGGGATCAAGCCCACAACCCAGGCATGTGCCCTTCACCAGGAATCAAACCTGCAACCTCCTGGTGCACAGAAGATGCCCAACCAACGGAGCCACACAGGCCAGGGCTGCTCTGAACAGCCTGACAAAGACCAGACCTCATAGCAGCAGGTGCTTGGAGACTCGTCAACGCACACTAATGAGGCAGAGGGGGTTGCGTTGGGTCAGAAAGCGCCTATTTGGCTTCGCCTAGTCAGGGTCCTCGGTCCTGGACTCTCTTGGGCTCCGCGTGGGGCATTCTGGGGGATTGCTGTGTTGAGCGGGTGTGTGTGGTGTTTGGGGGATTGCTGGGTGGACCGGGTGTGCGGTGTGTTCGGGGGATTGCTGGGTTGAGCGGGTGTGTGTGGTGTTCTGGGGGATTGCTGGGTTGAGCGGGTGTGTGTGGTGTTCTGGGGGATTGCTGGGTTGAGCGGTGTGTGTGGTGTTTGGGGGATTGCTGGGTTGACCCGGTGCAGGGGTGTAGACCCCGCAGTCAGGAGTCAAAGATTCCTCTGAGCTGGCTGTAGGGGTGGTCACTCCTTGTGTCCAGTGGCCACGGCTCCAGTTGGTGGTGGGGTGCCAGGCAACAGTGGAATGTGGAAGGACTGTGTTGCCACCCAAGGCCCAGTTTCTCTCTGCGCCCTGTGGTCATGAGCCATGTTGGAAGGTAAGCGAATGGAGCCCAGAGGCGGGGAAGGAGAGAGAGAGGCAGCTTCGTCAGCTTTGCAGAGCCATCTGTCTGGGAACGGGGACCGCGGAGGGCCCCCCCTTCCCGGAAGGGAGCTGTGGAGCCTCAGCCCAGGATCCTGGGCACACAGGGGCCACATTCTGGCTCCGACCAAGGACAGAGTCTGTGTCCTCACCTGTTGTTTGATGGGAATGAAGATGAAGCGTGAGGGCTGGCCCACCCAGTTCCACTGAGGCTCCCACTGGCTCCCTGGCAGGGATGGGGGGGGGCGGTCGGCAGTGGAGATGAGCAAGCTTATCTGATGGGAAACCACATGTGTTCTCTTCCTTTAAAACAACTGTCACTTGAAAGAAACCCCACTGTGGGCACTTGGTTCCACTCCTCCGGCGGTCATGATGTCCATGGGAGTCGCCTGAGAGATCAGGGCTCACCATGTTTCTACCCTTGGCCTCAGTTTCCCCATCTGCAAAAAGAAAAACATTGTCACCTGGTTACTTTTCTGTTGTGTGTAATGAATGACCACACGCTTAGCAGCTAAAGACACGCATTGATTAGCTCCCAGTTCCTCGGAGCAGAGCCAGGCCCGCCCCTCGGCTGGGTTTTCCTCGGGGGTGGCCGCCAGTCAGCACGCTCAGAGGGAGCAGCCAGTGGTTGGAGATCTTGGACTGCCTGGGAAGCGTCTGTCTCAGAGAAGTTCTGCTAAGACAGGCCTTGCTTTGGGGCAGGGTACAGGTGATGGTTGTTGGGCTATGAACATGAACTCTCTGTCAGCGGCTCCTCCCAGTGCAGGGTGACTCAGCGCAGTGAGCTGACCTATGTGCTACTAGTGCTCATGTCGTCTGTGCGGAAGCAGATGTCACATCCCGTCGTACTTCTCAGACTCCCCTCCCACGGTTCCAGTTGGGGCTTCAGACGGTCCCTGGGGAGCGCGGCTGCCTCTGGCCTCCTTCTCCCCCAGACAAGCCGAGAATGGAAAGAGGAAATAAGCGCCAGGCACTTTCTCTCCATAACTCATTTGCACAATAATTGAATTAAAATCCCATAACATTTAATATTACAATTTCATGTGGTGCAGTAAGTTATGCATTTCTGATTTTTAAAAAATACATTTTCATAATTCACATAGCATTTTGGCGGTGATAGCTCAAAACAATTGAAGGGATGTTTGATAAATAATACTCAAATTGTCTTTATTTTTTAAGTAAACTCGGTTATTTAATTGAAAGATTAATAAGAAGAAACCTCAGACTGGGAAGGGAATTTAACTTGGGGATTGTTCTTAATTCCACCACGCTGGGACCGTTATAGGGGCTCATATCATCAAAAGATTACTTTTGCAGGGTTAAGATTAGTACATTTAATCTTTTTATAACAATTTCTCGGGAGAGGCTCTGCTTCCAGAGGAAATGAAACCAGAAGCTGCTCTAGAGTAACTCGCTGTGGAAATATTTGGCTTCTCAGTGTAGAGCATCTCATTTGGTTCATGTAAACCCTGTGAAGAAAACAGAACGTGTTGCGACTTGTCCCCCCACAGAGGTGTGTGGCTTTCCCGCCCCTGTTCACTGTTAGGTATATCTTAAACAGTTTTATTGAAGTAAAATTAGCATATAATGAACTGCAAATGTTTAAAGTTTGTAATTTGATGGTTTTGATAAGTAACAGCCACAAAAGCATCACTGTGCCCCTCTGTGCCCCTTGCCCATGCCTGCCCATCAACACAAATTGGTGCCCTTAATTCTGCCAGCACACATTAATTTATATAACTTAGAATTCTACAGGAATAGAAGCCTACAGTATATATTTATTTTATCTAACTTCCCTCAATATGATTATCTTTAAATAATAAATAAATAAGCATGATTATTTTAAGATTCATCCAGGCTGCCATGTACCAATAGTTTACTCCTTTAAGTAGCTATTAGTTACAGATAGATGGTAGACAGATAAACGGACACATAGATAGGTAGGTATCACTACAGATATAGGGATACACTACCTACCCCCAGGTGATGAACATTGGGTTGTTTCCAGTTTGGGGCTATTATAAATAATGCTGCTAGCAACATTCACACCCAAACTTTTGCATGGGTATATATTTTTCTTTCTCTCGGGTGTCTGCATAGTTAGCAGTGAAATTGCTGGGCTGTGTGGTCATTATATTTTTATAAGATGTGTGATGCAAACATTCTGTCCCAGTCTGGGCTTGTCATTTTGTGTTCTTAATCATGCCTTTTGAAGGGCAGACAGTTTTAATTTTTATTGGGTCCAACTAGTCAAGTATTCTTACTCATCGCGTGCGATATCATTTTGCATTCCTTTACTTACATTCTTTTATCTTCTTAGTTTGAATTCTCTGTGCTTCCACAGTCTTGTGGGTACATTGCTGCACACTCTGCTTTAATTCAGCAAGAACACCCTGCCTGCTGCCTTTCCCAGCTGTGTGGAGGGCCCTGTGAGCTCCCGGGTAGAGCCCTGCCCAGGTGTCCAGCCCAGAGGAGCAATGAGCATGAGCCGCAGTGCACGCGATGTGTACACATGTGACTGCAGACAAGGAACTGAGTCAGTGATGGAAGCAGATGGGACTGGGAGAGATCAGGAACAGGGCTGAGAAGAGGATCGTGGGAGGACACACTTACACAAACAGGCACCACACCCTGACTCGAAACCGGCAATGCTCAAGGGAGAGATGGCACAGGAAAGATCATCCCCAAACCACAGATGAGAAGACTGAGGCCTCGCTGGTGAAGTACTAGGAGCTAGTTGTGACTAAACCAGGTTAGCATTCACTCCCCAGCCCCCTAAGTGTGTGTCCCCCGACCTAATCACACATGTTCCATGTGGTTGGCCCCTCCTGACCATCTCTCCCTCCCAGTGATTCCAGACGCCTGCTGTCGCTGGACCAGCTCCTTGGGGAGCATGAGAGACAGGAAAAGCCCCTGCAGTTTGCTCATTCTGCCTTGCGACAGCCGTTCGAGGCGGGGCTCACTTCACAGAGCTTAGTGGGGGAGTCGCCAGGTGGACATGAGGGGTGCCTTGAAGGACAGGTGGCATCTGGGAGATACAGAGGTTTGTCTCTCCCGTCATGCATTTGGGGTTCCCAGGTCTAAACGATGGGACCTAAAGAATTACCTCGGTGAGTGGTGTCTCTGCCTGTGACTCAGGCTGTGAAAACAAAGACAGGATGACAGCAGAGAGCCGCAGGCGCCCAGACACCAGCGGGAAAGGTAGCCCAGTGCACGTCCTTAACCTCATCCACACCACGGCGAGGCGGGAGTCAGAGCGGCAGGAGCCCAGTGCTCATATTAGTGGGACTTCCGAGTGCTCCCATCTCAGCCTCTTGGCCACAGACTTTCAGGGAGGCCCAAGGCAGCATGCCACCTTAACACCCATCAGCCACAGAAATTATTTTTAGCAAATTGATGACTGCACGGAGCTTGAAATTCCACACAGAGGTGACAGGGACGGCCAGGTCAAACCAATGCCAAGAGTTCTGCATGGAGCCTGCCCGGATGTTTCCATTGGTTGGAGCATCATCCCACACATCAGAGGGGTTGGTTCAATCCCTAGTCAGGATCCTGGACGTGGCACAGCTTCTGTCTGGCTGCGTCTCCTTGGGACACTTGCCCTCGAGCCTCGCTGCTGTGGAGCAGACTTCGCCAGCAGAGCTGGGTGGCTCTGCTAATGGCTCCAGCAGGCTCTGTCAGCTCTCACTTAACCACAGCTGCCAGACAAATCAACATCTCTGACTCCTGTACCAACCAACACACTTTCTCTCCCGCATCCTTTCTCCTGTCACATTCTCCTATACAGTCTCCTTACTATGACTTTGCCAAAGTGCTCAGCCCTGTATGATCCCTGCCATTTACCTGGGTCTATGTCCCCTTAGTTGGCATCACTGACTGACCTTTGCAAAGGTAATACTAACATGCAGAAGAGCACATGCAAGAGAGGACCAAACCGGTGACCCATGCAGGAGGCCCATGCAGGAGGCCCATTCAGGACACTCATGCAGGAGACCCGTGCAGGACAGCCAGGTGGGAAGACTCATGCTGGAGATTCACTCCACACCCACCAGACAGTGCTGTGAGTGAGAAATGGGATCTTTACCCATCGAAGGGTTGGGACTTCGGGTTTATTTGCTGCTGCAGCACAGCTTACTCTGTTCTAACCAGAACGCACTGGCTAGCCTGAATGTGGGCTACATGGAGAGGTGAGTGAGGAGGGCATGGCACTTGGAGCGAATCGCAGGTGCCCAGGGCTGTGCATGAACAGGAAACAGCAAGCCATGGAACACATCTAAGTCTCTCCCAGTCACCAGAATAACTCTGCCAACATTCAACCTTCAATTCCAAGTGTAAATCATTTTTGCACAAACTTAGTCCTGATGATTTTTCAGTCCAATGTGACATATTTCTAGCATCTCCATCAAATGTCAGGTAATGAAATGTCAGATTCCGGTCACTCTGCACACTTGATAGTAATGGGCTGGGAGTCAGGCTTTCGATTCCAATCCGGGCTCTGGCCCAAGGTCACTAACGCATTGCCATTGGGCCATTCCTGTGAACAATCAAGTTGGACAGATGACCTGAATGGTGTTCTCCAGTCTTGATATTGTGGATTACTGGGATTCTAACAAGGTTTTGTATCTCATCAGAATGTAAGCTGTGTAGCCCGGCTGGTGTGGCTCAGTGTTGGTGTGGCTCAGTGGTTGAGCATCGACCCATGAACCAAGAGGTCCCAGGTTCGATTCCTGGCCACAGCACATGCAGGGGTTGTGGCTTCAATTCCCAGTCAGGGGTGTGTAGGAGGCAGCTGATCAATGTTTCTCTCTCATTGTTGCTTCTATCTCTCTATTCCTCTCCCTTCCTCTCTCTCTAAAATCAATAAAGACATATTTTTTAAAAGAATGTAAGCTGTGTAGGTACAAATATTTGAACTTGATTCACTGACATATTCCCAGTGATTAGAATAGTATATGGCATAAAACTATTATAAATATACTAGAGGCCCGGTGCACAAAATTTGATAAAAGAATGGCTGTGTAGGTACAAATATTTGAACTTGATTCACTGACATATTCCCAGTGATTAGAATAGTATATGGCATAAAACTATTATTATTATACTAGAGGCCCGGTGCACAAAATTTGTGCACTCGGTGGGGGGGGGGGGGGGGGCCCCCCCCGCCTGGGGGCTCCTGTAGAATCATCCCCCACACTGTCCTGCTCGCGCTCCTGGCCTGACCTCCCTCTCTGCCTCGGATGTTCCTGCAAAAACCTCAACTTGGTTTATCCCCAAGGCCTTTCTGTGGATTTTCTAAGGAAACGCGCAATCACGACTGTGGCCTCAAAGACCCTGTGTCATCTCTCTCCGCCTGGGCCTCTGAGGTCACTCTCAGCGGAGTGCGCTGGGGTGAATGCTCGCGTCATAGCAACTTTCAGAGAGATGCTATGGATGCCACTGAGCCTGGGAGCAAGCCGGCCTCACCGGGAAGGTGGCCGCTGGCCGGTCCCCGCTGCGCAGACGCCCTTTCCCCTGAGCGCTCTGTTCTCTGAAGGCGCGTCACTCAGCCCCGGCCACATGCCAGGGAAGAGGCATGAGGTGTGAGCTCCTGAAGGGGAGTGTCTGCCCGCAGCTGTGGCTCTTCTGTAAGAACCGTTTGTCCCGTTTCATCTCCTTTGTGTTTATTCGTTTCTCCAAGAGAAACAGACACAACTCTCCCCGGCGGGTTTCTCCCGTCTCCCAGGCCCAGGTCCATGCACCTCCACCGCAGTTCTGAATAAATAAGGTGAAGACACCTTCTTCTGGCTTCACTGGTAACTTGAGGCAGAGCCTTCAACACAGTTCGCTGACTTCTCACCGAAGAAGGCCCCGGCCACAGCTCTGTCTGCTCCCACCTCTGCGTCCTCCTGGGAGCTCATACGTCCCTCCTCCCACTCTCCCCTCAATGACAACAGCCACAGCTGCCCACACCGCTGTCCCGGAGGTGGCTGTCGGCAAACGGGCTCCAGCCTTCTCTGCTCCCCAGGACCCCTTCCTGCATTCACTCCGGGCTTTACTTCGAGTTTATGACGCAGCATCTGGCAGAGACACCTCAGCAGGGGATTGGAGAATCTACAGTTTTCATGTCCGCCCCACTCTCATTTCCACTGGCCAGCACTTCTGCCGCCTTGGGAACGTGCCTGGTATCTTATCCATCGATCTCCCCTCTTCCGCAGGAGAACTCCCCAACTTCAAGTGTCAGGCCCCATCTGCCACTATTGGACGCCTTTATCACTCAGCGGCTGCTGGGAAATAGAGCATGAACGCCAGGCAGGCTGCGTGGGGATGGAAAGCCCGCGGGCCCAGGCCTCAGCTGGGCTTGGAAGAGCCCATGACCCAGAAAGCTCCCTGCACGAACACCAAGCGCAATGCGCTATGACACTCGGCCTGACCACAGGCAATGGAGGGAGGCTGACCCAGATGGAGAGCAGGCGCCTTGTCAGAGCCTGGGAGCTCACTCCATCCAGAGATGTGGCCAGAAGGCGGGTCTCACCTCGGGCCCAGGCCTGGATCCCCGCCACAGCAACACCGCCAGCAAATGAGCTAGAACAAGACATGGTGTCAGACACACAATTTCCCCTCGGATAACGGATGGCTTATCATGGTGCCAGGCCCGACTCCTGGGCCCTCTGAGACGGGTAGGCTGGGCAGGGATGAAGACACCAATGCTAGGCGTCTGTGGCCTGGAACTCTGCCTCCCTCCATACGTGTCCTTCCTCCCCCTCCGTCACCTGAGAGGTGTGGTGCAAAGGCCATGGTTTCAAGATGCACACCATCTGGAGGTAAGAAATATAGCCGCCGGCACCAGGGGAACGGGTCTTCCTCCTCAGGAGGACTTGATAGTAATAGCCAACCATCAGGTGGAACCGAGAGGACAGAGGGTTTATGAGTTCAGAATAGGATCCCTGCTCATTACAAAAATGATTTAAAGTGACTTACATGATTACATCAATCACAGCAATCCTATATAATAAAAGCGTAATATGCTAAGTGTCTGACTGATTGGTTGACCGCTCAACCAGTCGCTATGATGTGCACTGACCACCAGGGGGCAGATGCTCCAACTGGTAGGTTAGCTTGCTGCTGGGGTCCGGCTGATTGGGACTGGGCGAGAGGGCCAGACACGCTCTGGAGCCCTCTCGTGGTCCCTCCCTGGCAGGCCGGCCCCCATTGGCCCCAATCAGGACTTGGTGAGGCGGTCCGATTGGCCCTAATCACCGGCCAGGCTGAGGGACCCCACCTATGCACGAGTTTGTGCACCGGGCCTCTAGTGTTTTATAAAGACTGGGATAAAGGAAAACCATGAGGGGAGAAGTGGAGCCAATGAACGCATGCGTGACCTGCCCCCTCAGTGATTAGAAGAGCTTGGATTTGACCCTGAGAATCGCAGACATAGAACAGGCACTGGAAACAGGCATTGCTCTTTGCTGACACTAAGACAGTAGAGCATTTACATTCCAGACCCTCATAAGAAACCTTTGGAATTTATTAAACCACATCCTCAAAAATTTATTATTATAATAAATGCAAAAGTAGTTTGCCAATTCTGATCGCCATGGCATCGCTCCGCGCAGGCCAGCCGGCAACCCCAGCCTCTGGGTCGGGTTTGCTGCCCCGCTTTCCAATGGCAATCACCGGCTGGGGGGTGGGGAAAGGCGGCTTTTGCCCACCCCCTAGCTCTTGCCTGCCGCCTGGGTTGCCGATCACCATTTTTCAGTCCTTCCCCTTTCGCCTCCCATCATTGGGCGTATGCAAATTAGCCGCCATCTTAGTTGGCAGTTGATTTGCATAAGGATATGCTGATTAGCCAATGGGAAGGGTAGCGGTCGTACGCTAATTACCATTTTTCTCTTTTATTAGTGTAGATGTTGAATGAATGAATGAATGAATGAATGAATCAGACCCTTTAGTCACAAGGTTCAGGAAGATAAAGACATAATTTCACACACATACACCCTCTGCTGGTCTGCTGTGTTCTATTCTTGAGGCTGTAGATAGCAAGAGTGCTGTTATCTGTCAGGGGGAGAAAAACATAGCCACCCAGAGACTTCCCATCGCTGGAAAAAACAATGCCAACAGCACTGGTGCCTGCCACCTAGCACCCTCTTTGCCTGCAAATCTGGCGTCCAAGTCATCGCTTCAGTAAGAACCCTAATACTTCCTGGCGCTCAGAAATGTAATCCCCACAGGTTTGTTTTGGTTTTTCTCCCCAAATCCCACCTGTGGAAAATACTGCCTCCTCTACCAAAACATAGAAGAGCCTGGGTGTTCCCCTAACGGCCGAAGCTGTCCAGGGCCCAGGCACTCTCTCTCCTGCTCCACACACTCCCTCTCCTGTTCATGGCTTCTATTTTTAATCAGTGCCTGCAGCTTGCGCAGAAAGAAGAGCAGCGCTGGGAGGCGTGCTTCGCAGAGCAGCTGGCCGTGTCCCTGGCTCCTCTGTGTGATGGAGCAGCAGACACCCCGAAGCCGGCATGGCAAGCAAACAACTGCATTTGGGTCACCCAGCAGCAGCTCAAAACCAAAGCTAATGACCCTCCTCATCCTCCGTGCCCTGGAGAAGCCTCCGTGGGCAGGTCGAGGAGGAAGCAGTCTTATAGCATCGTTACCGTGTGACGGGCAAGGCTTTTGTGGGCAAACATGCAGTGGGCCAGTGACTCAGAGACCACGCTGCCGTTGTCGCGGGGGTGCCCGGCTCTCCCCGCAGCTGAGATGGGCCGTTGTCCTGCTGGTGCAGGAGAACCTAATGGCCATGTTGGTCCCCCAGCCCCTCCGCAATGGCTCACCCACTGGCTCTGCTCTAATTACATGGCACTGGGAGGGAGAAACACAAAAAAGGCCGAGCTCGCCTTCAGCCTCGAGTGAAACGGAATGGGCCGAAGTTCGGTCACATGCCTGGGGGCCTGGGCCATGTGTCCTGGCACCTGGGAAGCGTGTTCCGATGTAGATGCTCAGGGCTCACCCCTCTCTCAGGCGCTTCGAGGGTCCGGTACTGGAATGAGCTCAGTGGTGCCGACGCGCTGATGTCTGAGCCCTGCCATCTGGAATCGGTCAGCGAGGCGGAACTGTGTGAAAGTGAACGTGAACCCCAGGGGTGAGTGACTACAAGGTCGTCCTTCCCTGTCCACTGCAAAGGGCTCTCTCCTCCGGGACCAGCCAGTTTCTGAGTCCCAGCCTGGCTCTGGCCACCATCCGACAGATCTGCCAATGTCCCCGGCCCTGGCGGGCAGCCAGCCTGAGACCCCCATCCCAGACTCCCGATCCGGCCAGCGCTCTCAGGTGACAACGCTAATCACCTGACAACTATGGTCCAGGTTTCTGAACCTCCCTTCCTTCAAAGGCCGCTAACCCCCAGGGCGCAACCACCAGCTGCTCCAACCTCTCTCCCGGAGAAGGAGGACTCTGGCTCATCCCGGCTGCCAGCAAGTGGTCCAGGAGCCCAGCCCCTAGTGGGTCTGCCTATTAGAGCCAGAGGTCGGGATTCCTGTTCTCAGCACGGGTTTGGGACTCGGAAGGTGACATGGTCTGGGTTCATGTCGGTGGTTTGTGTCAGGCAGCTCAGTCTGTCATGTTCGGTAGAGGGTCTGGGACACCGCTGGCGGGCTGCACGTGAACCTGGGGCAGCTAACGCAGGCCCCTCCCCTCGGCCAGCTGCGTGCTCTCAGGGCCACTTGGGTCCCTGGGTTCCGGACAGGTGAGCCAGTGTGGTGAACCCCAGCCCCCCAAGATTTCTGTGGCTGCCCTGTCCCTCGCTGCAGTGCCGTCTCTCCCTAGGAGTTGCTGGGTGGCGTGTGTCCCCGGGAAAAAGCGGATGCTGTCCCTCGGAGGGAGGAAGACCTGAGCCACCAGCCCAGAAAGCGCCAGTCCAGCAGCTCACCCCTCCCCACCATGGAGGGAGGGT
>NW_005370385.1:71112-75714 GCF_000412655.1 Myotis brandtii
GCGTCTCTGATTTGCTGCCTCCGCTCAGTACTAACCCTGAGCGGCAGGACAGCTGGTGGGGCGTGGGGGGTGGGGGGGAGCAGGCATTAACATTCTCCAGCAGAGGCGTTTGCTCCTCAATAAACACCGAGGATGCAAACACAGCTGGGAAAATCATCTCCCAGATCAGCATTAGGCTGAACAGCACCTCCCCAGAGACAGAGCGGCACCGCCGGGTACGTGACAACTGGTCATGCTAATCGACAGTGGACAACGTGGCCTGGAGAGTGTGGCCCCGTGAGTGCTGAGGTGGGAGCAGGGCCTTGCAGATGGTCACACAGGAGCCAGGAGCCCGGGGGCAGAGACCGCAGTCCACACGGATCTCCCACAGGCCAGCATGGGCAGGTCCGACCCAGAGTGGGGGGACCTCGGGATTTTTCCATTTCAACTTTTAATTAAAAAATTAAGTGCAGCGCTGGTTTTTAGTGGTTATTTTCCAAATACTGAGCAGTCATGAATTCAGAGGTTCCCTGTGGATCCCTAGAGGTGTTTCTGTTCATCCTGCCTCACACGGGGGCTGCGTGCTATGTGCGTGTCTGAGGAAAGTGTGCGTGGATGCCTCAGAACAAGGCACACTAAGACACTCGGGAAGGGTTTATCTCTGTAATTTTTCATTAATGTTTCCAGACTGCCATTGCTATGGGTAACAAACGTGGAGGGCAGGCCTGCCGGTCAGGCGGCACGACCATATTGCACGGTCTGGTGAGATGGCCTGAGAGGGACTTGTCACCTCGTGGTGTCCTTAGTAACCAGCCACGGTCTCTATCTGCTCATGTGAAGCTCAGCTCAGGCGTGTTCTGTAAAACCCCTGACCGGCATTGCTCAAAAGCGTCCTGGGCATGGAGTGGGGAGCCTGGCCCGTTCCGGGTGGAGGAACCAGCCCTGCCGACTCGGATTCTGGCCCAGGAGGCCGGCGACAGAGCTAGGAGGTAGCTACCTGTGTTGTTTTAGGCCACGGGCCTCTGCTGACTTGTCGCAGCAGTAACAGAAGACGATTACAGTATCTCTCCCCAAAACCTTACTGAGAAGGAGCAGTGTGGACGTCCCTTGGGAGCAGGTTGGAAGACACAGCCCAGGGGTGACAGTGGGTCATCCACAAGGTGATGTAAAATCGGGGCCCCCTGGCCTTGAGGTTCAGCCGTAAATCTCACCTGTGGTGCTTCCCCACCTCTGCTGACACCAAGGAGTCGTGGTTCTCCTCTAGCAAACACAGCAGCCGTCCTCTGTCTGTGGGGTAACCCTCAAACATTGGTGTTCGTAATTTATTGCTGTGTGACCCATCACCCCGAAACTCAGACAAAGCGTGTACCAGCTCACAGGTCACAGCAGCCTGTACACAGGGACCATCGGCGTGGCTGTCTGAGGTCAGCTGGGCTGAATCCTGAAGGCGGGGCTGAGGTCAGGTGACAGATGACCCTCTCCAGGACGGTCCTCACACCGCTGGCCGGAGGGTGCTGGCCGCTGGTGGAGGCCTCAGCTCCCGCCTGGTGGACACTCCATGGGACTGTGTAAGTGTCCTCACAATATCGTGGCTGGTTTCCCCAAAAGCAACGACCCGTGAGAAAGCAAAGTAGAAGCCACAACGCTCGGAAACCCCATGTCATCATTCCCGCAATGCCCTCTGGGAGTCGCAGGCCACTCCTGCCCGGTGTGGGAGGAGGATAGAAGCCAGGAGAGGGGAGCCACTGGGACCCATGAGAAGCCAGGTGCCCTGACTTTAGAAAGAGAAAGTCAGGAGAAAGCCAGACTTCAGTGGGTTATAAGATGGCCCACCTTCCCATCTGCATGTCGACTTGTCCGAGGGTTTCATTATCAGCCCACAGAAGCCAGTCCCACGAGGACTCCACTCTCCCACCTACACATCCACCAACCCAACCCTCCTCTTTCGCCTGGCGCTCAGAGACACAATCCATTGATTGACAGCTGAGCCTAATTGACAGGTGGGGAGGGGTGATGGATGGCAGTGTTAGTGAAGAATCTGAGTCATTGCCAAGTACATTTCTTGCCCTCCAAACTTCTTCAAATACTCAGAGTGACAGGACACCATCAGACTTTCTGAGAGACAAAAGAATTGTATGGGATTCACACCAGGCCGACCTCAGCTCTGCAGACAAGTGGAAGGCCTCCTGCAAATCTGATTTGGTAAATCACTTCCACTCCACTGCTGAGTGCACGCCTCTGTTGAACAAGAGTGGACTAGATCCGTGGTTCTGCTTTTTTGTTTTCTTAATTTTAAAAAATATTTTTTATTGATTTCAGAAAGGAAGGTCCTCTGTTGAACAAGAGTGGACTAGATCCATGGTTCTGCTTTTTCGTTTTCTTAATTTTAAAAAATATTTTTTTATTGATTTCAGAAAGGAAGGGAGAGGAAGAGAGAGATAGAAACATCCATGATGAGAGAAAATCAATTGACTGCGTCCTGCACACCCCTACCAAGAATCAAGCCTGCAACCTAGGCATGGGCCCAGACCAGGAATCGAACTGAGACCTCCTGGTTCATAGGTTGAGCTCAACCACTGAGCCATGCCGGCCGGGCAATGGTTCTTGAATTTTAGTTACTATCTTGTTCTTCTGTGTTGAAATCAGACCCCCAAGCCCTCCCCATTCCCATTAGTGAGTATATGGTGAGGTCCCAGAATCTATACGAATATACTTCATGGGATCACATGACTTAGGGATCATTAAACTAGTTCAGATTTTTCTCGACTGGAGATGGTAGACCCCTGACTCTGGGGAGGAGAAAATAGTGATATTTTCTTTTCCTTGAAAAGAGTCTCTGCATTACTGAGAATGGACCAAATGACCTCAAAGATGGTCTTCCAACTATACCTATCCAAAGTGTTATGCCTCCAGGTAGGAAAACATTTGTCTACAGTGCTCAGAATCTTACAGTAGATCTGGCCTAGAGTTGACTTGCCTAAAGTTTATCGTTGCTATTACTCTCCTCTAGGGCAGTAGTTCTTGAACTCTAGTGTCTAAAAGAACCACCTAGAACACATGTTTACAATGTGCGATCCCGGCTCCTTGTCCAGGTATCATGGTTCCTTAGGTGGGGCACATCAGCACTGCGCTCCCCACTGTGACCACTGGGAGGGACAACACCCCCTTAAAGACACTACACCTTGCCCTGGCTGTGGGGCTCAGTGCACCAAAAGGTCACCAGTAAGGTTCCCGACAGGTGTTTCTAATCCGGAAGCTTCCTCCGCAACAAGGAGGGCCCCGCCCCATAAGTCTGGACGACAGCCCACGCTGGGAGGAGAGATAGACGAGCAGCTGCCTGTACTCTGGTCCTTGGTTTCAAGTTCCCGACAGGTGTTTCTAATCCGGAAGCTTCCTTTGCAACAAGGAGGGCCCCGCCCCGTAAGTCTGGACGACAGACCACGCTGGGAGGAGAGAGTAGACGAGCAGCTGCCTGTACTCTGGTCCTTGGTTTCAGCTGGAGACCAGGAGCTCCGGTCTGCTGCCACCTGAGCCTCTCAGAAGGAGAGATCCGGCTCCTCTCCCACATTCCCACCTTCTCTCCTCCCCTTACTCACACCTGCCCAGGGAGCAAGGAGCAGCTGCTGTGATTGGCCAGCACTTAAGGTAGGTTGGTGCCTGAGCCCAGAACACAGCCTCACGCCCAAACCCTCCTGTTCTGCTGTCTGCCTTCAGCACCAGGCAACCTCCACTCTCTCCAGGGGCTTCTCTCTCTCTCTCTCTCTCTCTCTCTCTCTCTCTCTCTCTCTTGTTAATCCTCACCAGAGGATATTTTCCCCATTGATTTTTAGGGAAAGTGGAAAGGAGGGAGGGAAGGGGGAAGAGAGAGAGAGAGAGAGAGAGAGAGAGAGAAACATCAATTGGTTACCTCCAGAACAAGGTCTAACCAGGGCCAGGTATCGAACCCACAACCCAGGTGCGTGCCTTTGACTGGGAATGGAACCAGCGACCCTTAGGTGGCCAGGCCAACACTCTAACCATCAAGCAACACCTTCCAGGGCCCGTTTCCTCTCTCCTCTGCCCATCTTCAAATGAGCCAGAGTTCCACCATCCTGTCCTTGGAGCCGGTTAGAAACTGGACTTGAAGTCTGCTAGCCTCGGTTCTCCATGACCAACTATTGGGGGCTGTTTGGGTAGTTACAAGGTTACAAGGTTCTCCATTCTGGTGCGATCCATAATGTTTATGTCTGTCTTCCATCTCACAGAGCCCAGAAGGGCAGAAAGAGCGAAAGAGCACTCAAGTCCTTAATTAAAAACCCCAAGGGCTGTGGGCTCTGTAGACAAACTCCCTTGGGTTTGACCTTGACATTGTCTTTACTGGTTGGTTGACCTTGAACACATTTGCCTCAGTTTCCTCATCTGTATATTAGGGGACAGAATGGTAACTAACTCAAAAGATGATTGTGAATATTAAATGAGTTCATGGGTATAAATAAAGCATGATGTTTAATGTACCTGGAACATAGCAAAGAATAATCATTGGGTTTTTATTCTATTACTAGTAGCTCGGTGCCACCCTCTTGTAGCTCTCTGCCCATTGCCCCGCCCTCCTGTAGCTCCCCCCACCCCCCACTCCTAGCTTGC
>NW_005370385.1:76679-116194 GCF_000412655.1 Myotis brandtii
CTTCTTATTTGCAACATAGTATATAGTTGCTTAGAGTTGCAACTGAGAGGCTGGCAAGTGAGGCGGGGAAGGTTGGAGTCTGCAGCAAGCAAGCCTCGTGCTCGCTTCAGTGCCTGGCTGCCGGCCGCCATCTTGGCTGACAGTTAATTTGCATATACTCACTGATTAGCCAATGAAAAGGGTAGCGGTCGTACGCTAATTACCATGTTTCTCTTTTATTAGTGTAGATTATATAGGATTACCATTAACATCAAGATAAGACGTCAGCACTTCAAGAATCAGTGTTGAAGTTGAAGACGCATCACTAGGATTTTAAAGCATCAAGTAGACACGTGGGACTGGGTGGACGTTGCCCTCAATGTTGATCAACAACAGCGAAAGCTAATCGGTCCGTAGACTTATCGGCAGAGGTAGAGCATCCAGATCAAAGGAGTACCCGCTGTGTTCTCTCCTCAGGTAACAGAGCATCCAGCCACCACCTTCTGCGACGCCACAAATTAGGGAGAATTAGCAGAGAGCCCGCCGCCAAAGGGCAGTGACCAGGATGCTGACCGTGGGAAACAAGGCCAATGCAATGGCTCCCGATCCCCCGTTTCACACTGGGGTGCTGAAGGGGACGTCAGATCCCAAACCTAGGATTTTAAAGCATCAAGTAGACACGTGGGACTGGGTGGACGTTGCCCTCAATGTTGATCAACAACAGCGAAAGCTAATCAGTCCGTAGACTTATCGGCAGAGGTAGAGCATCCAGGTCAAAGGAGTACCCGCTGTGTTCTCTCCTCGGGTAACAGAGCATCCAGCCACCGCCTTCTGCGACGCCACAAATTAGGGAGAATTAGCAGAGAGCCCGCCGCCAAAGGGCAGTGACCAGGATGCTGACCGTGGGAAACAAGGCCAATGCAATGGCTCCCGATCCCCCGTTTCACACTGGGGTGCTGAAGGGGACATCGGATCCCAAACCCTCCCTGGTGCCGGCCTCTTTCCTCCCCCAGGAGCGCTCTCACTGCTGAGAGGGAGGCATCCTCAACGGAGCCGAACGGGGAACCCGATCAGCGCTGCTGATGGCCACGGCGTCTGGAGAACAGAGCTTGGCCTGGATGCACAGCGGGCGTGCAGGGGGGTCTCTGCCCTAACCGCCCCCCTCGATGAACAGACCCTGCAGGAGGGGAACCACCTTCCGTTCTGAGAGCATGAGGCTCTCATTCCTCAGAGTCCTTCCGCTGGGAAAGTGGGATGACGTGACAGTGTTTTGACTCATTTCTGAGACCCACCGCCGCACTTGCCACCGTCGCTGCCACAGCTTATTAGCGTCTCGGTGTTTCACACCACAGCGGCATCTGTGTGAGCAGAGCCAGTGGAGAATGACTCCAGCGCCATTCAGGGGTGCGAAGCCGCTTGGAGAGCGATCGGGGAGTGGTGGCTCGCCTGCCCTCTTCTCCAGGCAGGAAGAATCCAGAACAGCCAGGTCATCAAGCCTTTCCATGGACTCTTTCCTCCTCCTCCTTCTTTGCAGACCCCCAGGCCAGGCCCACACGTCACAGCGCAGTGAGGGAGCAGACGCCTGGTGTGCGACGTGGAGATTCGTCATTGCTCATGCTTGGCATTTCCACGCACGTTCTCTCTCTCCCCTGCCAGCCTCGGTGCAAGCAGGACAGGCCACTTTCACCAATGAGAGCGCACAGCCCTCCGCGCCTGGGCCGCGGCCGGCAAGTCCAACAGCTGCTTTGGAACGTGGGTCTCCCTGCCTCTGACACTCACACTCTCTTGCCCATCGCTTCCCTGATGCCTCAATATGCATCTCGCGACTCGGCCTAGACATCCAAGAGAAGCTGCAACTCAGGATAAAGTATCTGTGAGGCACCCCATCATCTCCAGACATGCGTAAATAAGGCTGCTTTGAACGCGCTCCTGGCCTGGCCGGTGTGGCTCAATGGGTTGGGCCTCATCCCAGGCACCAAGGGGTCAATTCCTGGTCAGGCCTCCTGCCTGAGTTTCAGGCTCAATCCCCAGTAGGGGGCGTGCCGGAGGCAGCCAATCAATGTTTCCCACATTGATGTTTCTGTTTCTCTCTTCCTTTCTCTCTACAAAGAAAAAGAAATCAATAATCAATTAAAAACAAAAAACCTCGCCTTCCCTCTGGGAAGCACGCCCCCCGGGCAGCCAAGTGGGAGGGAGAAGGCAGAAAGCATCCCGGAGTCCTGACTGCATGTCAGCCCATCCTGCAAGTGTATCTAATGCTCTGGGCACGGGGCCCACGCTCGTCTGTCTCTGGTGGATTCTGTCCCTTGACGTGTGCCAAGCACACACTCTATTGCTTTGCAGCTACAGGGCTTAATGGACCCTGCCCGGCCCACACAGCATCCTTCATCCCTTCCCCCTGAGGCGCTGGAGCACTGCCCAGATTCCAAAGAACAGCACGCAGGCTAGTCGGGTTAGTGCTGTCCACCCCCAGTAACGAAACACACATACACACACACACACACACACACACACACAAACACATGCAAGAATCCTGAAGCCAACGCATCTGCAAGCTACACACACACACACACACACACACATACACACACGCACGCGCACACACACACACAAGAATCCTGAAGCCATGGTATCTGCAAGCTGCCCCCAGGGAGGGTGTTTCCTTGAGGAGAGCCCTCCTTCCCCTGAACGTGCGGAGCTCCAGGTCTCACACCCCCACCTCAGGCGCTCGCAGGATGCCTGGTGGGAACCAGCAGAGGGCGTTTCTAAAACTGCAGAATCACAGCCCGGCCAGGCCTTTGCTTCTCTCTATCATCCCCATCATCTAGTGGAAGAGGGATCGATAGTCGTTAATCTCATATCATGGCACGCCTGCTGCGGGATCTCAAGGGGGAGGCGTGGACCTCGCATCCTCTCAGGGCGTTAGCGCCTTTGGGTTGCACACGGCACCGTTGTTGACTTCCTCGTCCTCAGTTCAAGGTACCAGGACGTGTGTTGGTGCCCAGTTCACAGGGGCAGACAGACTGTGATGGTCACGGACGTCAGCTTAGCCACAGTCCTCAGTCATTCAACCAGACCCGCGGCCGGAGCGCCTGCAGGCATCCTGGCTGCCTGGTTTCAGCTGGGATTCACACCCCTCCTGCCGCTGTAAGCACCTCCCAAAGGTATTTTCAAGTTTCTCTCACATTCACCATCACCACAATCCACAGCCTAGAGTCTAGGCCCTAGACAGTGATGGTGAACCTTTTGAGCTCGGCGTGTCAGCATTTTGAAAAACCCTAACTTAACTCCGGTGCCGTGTCACATATAGAAATTTTTTGATATTTGCAACCATAGTAAAACAAAGACTTATATTTTTGATATTTATTTTATATATTTAAATGCCATTTAACAAAGAAAAATCAACCAAAAAAATGAGTTCGTGTGTCACCTCTGACACACGTATCATAGGTTCGCCATCACTGGCCTAGACTTACCCCTCAAAGGGAGGAAGTTCACAGGAGGGGCATGTACACATCCAGACCTAAACCACACACACCCCTCGGCTGTTCTGTTCGTCCCGCCCACGGCAACTGCAGCGCCACGCTCTCCCTCCCCAGCCCCTTCCTCCGGGCGCGGTCTCGCCGCAGCCCTGAGGTGCGTTACCACGGGACACAGTCTTTGTGTAATTAGTAACCTTCCGCGCTTCCTTCTGTTTGTACAAAACCAAACGAATGTCATTTGTGACATTTACCCTCGTCGTTTATGACATCGTGTGAGGATGTGATTTACGTAAAGGCCTGGGGACCCGGGTGATCGATGGAGGAAACGTCCTCAGGACGCAGCCAAGCGGGAACGGCGTGAGAGCCACAGCCGTGGCGCTGAGAGTGTAAGAGAGCCTACGGGTCACAACGTGGAGTGAAAGGGAGCCGGCAGCCCCAGGAGAACGGACTGGAAGGCGGGAGAGAGCCCTCGAGGGCCCAGGCAGGTCATGTTCACATACACACGGGCCCCTGTCCTCCCTCAGGCGGGGCAGTCCTGGGCCAGCCCGCTGGGTGCCCGAGTGGGACACAGCGAGGAGGAGCGGGGGCTCGCACGGGAAACGCGGAGGACACTGACCCACCGGGACAGGCGCCAGGAGATAAGAAGGTGCGGCCAGGGAGGAAATGGCTTTCAAGGGGCCTCATAGACTCCCTTCTCGCCGCGGAGCCCAGGCAGCCCTCAGACTTACCTCCGAGGTCCAAGCAGAGTCCTGCCCCTGCGGGAGGCCTCGCTCTGAGCCGGTGGCATAGTCGTGCATATCCGAGGGGGAGCCCGACCTCGACATTGTAAAGGGCAAAGCACTGAAACAGGCAAGGCCCAGGCCTCCCTTTTGTGAGCTGTAGGTTTAGAGGGGTAGCCACCTAATGGTGCCTGGAGCGCCCCCCCTCCACCACCATCCCACCCCCTGAGTCAGGAAAGTGACAAGAATCCCGCAGGTTAGTCCTAGTGACAGGCTCCCAGCAGAGGACACGCCCTCCTGGCCGGCCCAGAGCGGAGGAGAGCTCCCAGGACCGGGGAAATTGCAGGCTGAGTTCAGGTGACCTGCGGTGACCTCGGCTTTCCTGGTGCCCCTCACCTCTGCCCCGCGCGGATTTCACCACAAAGCGCTCCCCCAGCATCCGGGCTGGTCTCCAGTCCCAGAGGGTGGCGGTCATTCCCAGCAGAAGGCACGTTTAGACTCACCCACCAAGTCCCATCACACACCAGCTTCTCCGAGAGTCCCCTCACCTCCCGGTCCCCCATTCCCACCCACCCCCGCACTTTCTACTCCTGGGGGACTGGGAGCGGTTGTCTTAGCTCTCAGCAAAGTCGGGAAAGACTCTAAGGTTTGAGATTTCTCTGAAGCTGAGATGCTCCAATGACAGCTGTACCCTGGGGTTGGGGGGGGGGGTTTCTGATCTGAAATGGAAGGACTGAGTGACTTTAAAGTGATGCCTTGAAGCTGGGGAAACAGGGCAGCGATTTACAATGACTGAGGAAAAACAGGTACCTAACACCTTCAGGCCCTTTCCCCTTAAATCAGGATTTTTTCCCAAAATAGTAATGTTGCATTGTAGACGCTCAGTTACTCAGATAGGAGGCTGGCCTGAACCGGGCAGGCGCAGGGGTCCCGGGAGGACTGGCTGCAGGGCGTGTGCAGAGCAGGGGGCAGGGGAGGGGCCGCCTGGGGGTTGGGCACCAGCTCTGGCAGCTCTGCCAGGAGGTTTCCAGTCCCCTGAGGCCGAGGCCAGGAGGCAGTGCTGGCTGGGGAGAGCCCAGGCCATGGAGGGGGCGCCCAGCAGAGCTGAACTTGTATTGGACGAGCCACCCCTGAACCAGGGACTGAAGCAGGGGGAGCAGGAGAAGAAATCACCCCTCTCCCCCCGCCATGCTGTGTCTGAACCAATTGGTATAGACTCAGGCAGCAAGAAGAGAGATATACACACACACAGGCACACGCAGGCACACACAGAGAACACCACAAAGGCAAAAAACTGTGGATAAGGCTGGCAGGGATGAAGAATAATCAGCACCAATATCATTAGTTTTTAAGAAAGTATAATTGACAGGCAAGCTGAGTCTGCCCCCTGTTCTGCCTCTATCTGCCACACTTACCAGAAACCTGAACCCAGGTTAAAAGCCAAGTGCAGCGGTGTTTATTGGAGGTAACACTTGTACCAAGAGCAGCCAGCACCAAACTTGGGAGGGAGGGAAGAAGGGAGGGAAGGAGGGAGGAAAGGAGGGAGGGAAGGAGGGAGGGAGGGAGGGAGGGAGGGAAGGAAGGAGAGAGGGAGTTCAATATATATCATGCAATAAATACAGAATTTATCACCAAAACTGTTGTGAGATGGATTCCCCAAAGGGAGAGAGGGGAAAGTGTGTAATGGCCAAGTAGAGTCTGACCAACAGTCTTCTCACATCTCATCCTCTTTTTTTTTCTTTATTGATTGAGGTATTACATATGTGTCCTTATCCCCCCACTGCCCCACCCCCCACTCATCCTCTTGCTGCATCTGCTTGGCAACCCCTGAGCGACGCCGGTCTGTGGTGTAGGCCCCTCCTATGAAGAAAAACTAAGTTGCATTTGGTTAAAGCTCTTTAAATGAGGCAGATGAAGATTTCCTAATCAATGCTTAAATACATGCAGCCGTTCTGCCGGTGCCCTCCAGGATCACAGTCCCGGAAGGCTTCCGCTCAACCCCTGCCCCAGGAAGGTAACGGCACAACCCATTTCACACACGTTCGCTGTCCACGGGAGTGAGCTGCACCTCCCAGAACAGCTCTAGGCAGTCTCCACGGTCTTGTCCCTCCTCCCCCACTAGAATGTAAGCCCCCTGAGGCAGAAGTTCTTGTCTCTTTCCTTCCCGCTGGTCTACCTAGAAGAGCAGGACTTCGACACCATTCACTCGGTGAAGGAAGAAATGAAAGCAAGGTCAGTGAGGGCTCCAGGTCTGAGTGAGACTCGTTTATAACGTGTCACAGCAGACGTGTTACATCCAGGCCCTGCTGCTGACTTCCCAGAATCCCGTGGTTTCGGGGATGTCCCCGGTCGCCACTGTCTGCACACAAGTTCCACCTGAGCTCTTCCTCCGCCCAGGAAAGCACCCAACGAACCCGCAGAACCAGGCGGCCCCAGTTCCCCTGGACAGACTCCCCGCGCCAGACCACGGACAGCGCGGGCCACCTCCCTCAGTGCCCCCAGCTTAGCTTTAACAAGGATGGTGCTGCGGACGTTGTGGAACAGGTAACATTTACTCAACGGGGAAACCTCTGTGCCCCTGCTGGACTGGCCACTGTCCCCCTTGAGAGACAAGCAAGGTGGGTGAACAGAACTGGAACACAGTCGCACTGCGAGACCAGCAGGAGGATCGTCACAGATGAGCAAGCGGGTCCACGAGGCTCAGGGCTGTCTGAGGTGTTTCACTTCGATGCATCAACAGGGAAATAACAAGACACACCAATATGTGCCTTTGCAGATGTGGTTATTAAGTCTTCTGCCAAACTAACAAACTCCTGGAGAATGCAGCGCTTGTTTTCAAATGTTCTTTCTCTCTTCTGCCTGGAGCAGGCTCACAAACACTGAGTGTGCAGGGAGCTGCTCAATTATTCATGCGCGAAGCTTCGGAGCGCAGCTGAGAAGGCAGTCTCCTTGAATTTACCTACTTGCCCGAAAGCCATGTGTTACTCATCAGCAGGGACTTCTCCATATTCACTGTATCCACCTGTCGGTGGCATGGCTCCAGGTGAGGCATCTCAAAGTGTGTCTTCAACCCCTTAATCCACCCAGTTAGCGTCTATCTTTGTTAAGCCCAAATGCAAAGGGTTCTGCCCCATCAGTTGTTGGAAAGGGGGGTCAGAGACACACCGTGTAAGCACCCGTGAGCCGACACCCAGCCATCACTCGCTGCACAAGTCGAGGGAGGAGGCTCAGTGAGAAATCGGCATGGCAGCCAACGCGGGAAACTGATTTCTCGCCAAGCACAGGCATGCCTTAGCTACGTGACCTTGACAATCACTCAACCCCTCTGAGGCTCAGTGTTCTCGTTGTACAACTAAACCCTTAGAAAAGTAGCATTTGTTCCGCCTGCCACACAGGCTGAGGCTGCATCTATTAAAATATGATATGCATTTAAGAGATGATGTATGGGAACACGCTTATGGAAATACCTACTTCCCCCAAAGTGGGAGTTTCCATGCATTTCCCACAGGGCAGCTCGGGAAGCAGCCTGGCTAAGAGGGGTTGGGTCTGGCAAGGAGGCCACAGGTCCAGTCTGCACCTCAGCTGCAGAGCTACGGGCCTGCTTTTACCTAATTCCTTCACCAATATTCCTATGAATGCTCTCTGTGGTCAGCACAGTGAGAGACAAAGGAATTCCCACCCTCCATGAGTGCCCGAGCACTGGAGGGGCTAGGGAAGCATGAGGAGAGGAAGTTAGGAAGGAAAGTTAACGCTATGCCAACATTCCAGACCACAAAGCACAAAGGAGGAGCGACACGTTACGGTGTGGAATAGACAACGAGCAGCGTGCGTGGCGCCGAGAAGTGCCAGTGCGTTTGGCCGTGTCTCTGGCGTGGGTGGGGCGATGAGGTGGATGGTGGCTGATGTAAGAAGTTTCCGGATGAGGAGAAAGAAAAGTCCAGACCTAAGAGTTCTGTTTGCAGCGCACAGCCATGGCCTTATGGAGGCTGGCAGTGAGGCCATGCACACCCTGCAGAACCAAAGACACAGGTGGACGGCGACTGCAGAGGAAACGAGCAAGACCTACATCTCCTGCCCTAGCCGGTTTGGCTCAGCGGATAGAGCGTCGGACTGTGGCCCGAAGGGTCCCAGGTTCGATTCCAGTCAAGGGCACGTACCTCATCTGGCGTGGGTGGGGCGACGAGGTGGATGGTGGTTGATGTAAGAAGTTTCCGGATGAGGAGAAAGAAAAGTCCAGACCTAAGAGTTCTGTTTACAGCGCACAGACATGGGCCTTACGGAGGCTGGCAGGGAGGCCATGCACACCCTGCAGAACCAAAGACGCAGGTGGACGGCGACTGCAGAGGAAACGAGCAAGACCTACATCTCCTGGAGGAAACAGTTCCTGCCCCGGGGACCCTGCGACCTGGCGGTCCCGTGCCCCCAGGCTCTCGGGGCAATCAGGGAGGTTCAACCGGAAACCAGCCACGCGTATTCCTGTCCTCGTGGCCACGAAGGCGGCTGCCCACGGCATGAACCAAGTGGACAGGCATCCTCAGCCAGACAACAGCTGACTGGGGTGTTTTTTTGTTTTTAAATATGTTTTTTAATTGATTTCAGAGAGAGGAAAGGAGAGGGAGAAAGAGAGAGAAACATCAATGATGAGAGAGAATCATTGATCGGCTGCCTCCTGCACGCCCCACACTGGGGGTTGAGTCCACAACCCAGGCATGTGCCCTGCCCAGGAATGGAACCGTGACCTCCTGGTTCATGGGTCGAGGCTCAACCAGTGACCACACAATGGTACATGGATGCCGGGCAATGACACTCAACTGCCTGTTTTAACCCAGCCATGAAGTAGGCAAACCCCAGAGCCCTCACTGATGAGACTTACTTACCCTGTGAGGCCTAAAATAATGAAAGAAGAAGCTTGCATTTCTCACTCAGAACCACCTGTTTCCTTCCAAACATGCACCTCGGTCCCTGTGGCGGGCATGCGGGAGGACTGGCTTTTACACGGGTGAGTGATGTGACCTGGGAGCGGAGGCCCAGACGGGAGTTCTATTTATCAAGGACACACGGCCAAGGCTGCAGGGAGAGAGGAGAGCCAGGGCCCAGGCCCCCAACGTGGCGTCTCAGCAGGGTCGGGTGCTGTGTTGGATCATTCCTTGGATGCCCTGGCCGCTGTGGCTCAGTTGGTTGGGCATCGTCCTGTGCAGCAAAAGGTTGTCGTTATATCCCCAGTCGGGGCACATGCCCAGGTTGCAGGCTTGATCCCCAGGAGGGGGCGTGCCGGAGGCAGCCAATCAATGTTACCCTCTCACATCGATGTTTCTCTCTTCTCCCTTCCTCTCTCTCTCTAAAAACTCAACAAACTATTATTTTAAAAAATCATTCCTTGGACAACGTGTTGCAAGTCAGACCCTATGGAGGCCAAGAGGAAGACAAAGGGCAGGCGCGCCTTCGTCACGGGGCTCATTTGACGGAACCGCTGGCCGTCAGGTGTCCTCTGGGGACAGCCAACCCCAGCGTCTGCAGGAGACCCACCTGCCTGACGGGCTCACATGGAGAGAGAGCCTGTTTCCTCCCGTCAGGAGGCTTCCGGAAAGCACTTTTGTCTCGTCTTTCTCTGTCCTTGCCTCCCACACTTCTCCCACCTCTGACCTCGGATCCAGGCTCCGGGGCCTCATTCTTCCTCTATTTCAACAACAATCTGTAATCCCTGGCTGGTCCCATGGACCATCTAACCTTGTCTGAGAAGAAACAACACTGCCTCCTGGTGGTCAACTCTGGGATCTACAGAGGGCCCACTTCAGAGCCACCCCTTCCCAAGGCAGCAGGAAAAGGAGGCATTTCCCTGGTTCTTTGGTAAATAAAGAGGGGGAGGGGGCAAGTGAACACACCTCAGTTTACACCAGGACAACCCTGTCGCAGGTGTTTTTAAAACATTGTACAATCAGGAGGAAAATTCATTAAGGAAGAATTGATTTCAATCTTCAGTGGCAACTCTCAAAGTTGTTAAAGGTAACCCAGCTTCGAATGCCTAGCAAACCTAATCCCTTTATCCCCTCCAACATCCTCTCCTACCCCTCCCCTTTCATACTATTCTCTGTCGTCCCCCTCCCCTGGCCAAAGGGACACGCCCTCGCCCTGCAGCTCCCTGACCCTCTGGATCCTACCCGCCCACCCTTCTTCCCACTCAGGTCTTCAGTGTGAGCGCAGCCCACCCCCCGGGTCCTGTCTGTCTTCTCCCAGCTCCTGTCTCGGCCATCTCTCTCCTCCTTCACCCGGGACTTCAAGGACTCACGCACCTTCCTGGCCCGGCGGACACTCTGCTGAGTGGGGAGGGCTGAGCCACCTGGAGTCTCAGGCCCTTCCACGGGCCAGTGAGAGGCAAAGCTGGGCTAGTCCTCCCTGAGACGTCGGGTGGGAGCCACCCCACTCCAGGGTGGCGTCTGCTCTCCGTGGCCTCTCCTGCCTCCTACGCGTGTCACAAGTTACACAGGGGAAGAGCTCTGAGCCTTGCACTGGGGCCCCGAAATCCTTACGCCAACACGGCTACTTACTGGTCAAAAGGCACGATCAGGACCCTCTGAAGGTCACTAGGTTCTGCTCTGGGCTGAAAATAATGACCGGAAACGCTGAAAAGGGAGGTCAGTCAGGCAGTCGGTATTCTGGGTTCCACTCTGTATCGCCGGGAGTCCCGGGGAACGTTAGACACGCCCCCCAACCACAGGACCCCAGTGTGACTCCGCACTCCTTCCCAGTAGCTCTGGCCAGTCCCCGGGGAACGGTAGACACGCTGTGTTCGTTCCTAGCCCGGGGATGTGAGACGGGGGTGCCCCCCAACCGCAGGACCTCGGTGTGACTCCGCACTCCTTCCCAGTAGCTCTGGCCAGTGGGCACTGCCGGCAGCCCCACAAAGACAGGAAGCCAGGGGTTCGGAAAACAAAGAAGTGAACTTTTGAAACAGCCCCCAGGATTAAAGGGCAACCATGTAGCAAAGGTCCTGGAAGAGCAAACACGGAGCATGAGATTTACTGTGGAGCCTGACAGCTGTCCTGGCCAGCGGGGCAGCCTGCCGGCCTCCAGGCTTGGGACACACTCGCTGCGTTTGTGCTAATTGCTCCCTTTTCCCCATCCTCTGCCTCTGACTTCCTTGCGCAGCTGGTGGAGACTCCTACTCTAGTGTCCAGGTCTCCTGACGTCAGGCCTTGATGCCAGGGCAGCTCACGGGGCTCTGGGTCCTGTGTAGGGAACACATGTATTTTACCGGGAAGACAGATAAGAGAAGGCTCTGAGGGACCGAACAGTGAGCTGCCCTGGACGCTGCAGTCAGACCATCCACTCGGCACGCTGGGGTTTCCATCAGCGGGAGTGGCAGGCGGTGCCGTGGGGAGAGACTGACATCAGGTGCTGAGCCTGCTCCTCCAGGAGGCTGTGGGTGGAAGAAGTTTCTCCGAGACCACGGCCCTGGTCGGGGCCTCAGCTATGCAGCCGGGCTCTCTGTGCTCCGGCCTCCTTGTCCCCTCCTGGCGCCCAGCCCTAAGGCTTCCCCTGCCACAGGCTCAGGGCTCCCACTGCCCTTCGTGGTCCTGAAACCCTGCCTGCCTGTGTCAATAGCCTCTTCATTAAACTCACCTCCGTTTACCCACTTGAGCGTGGCTCTGTTGGCTGCTAGGGTTGTACGTGGTACACACTCTGATCAGATTCTCAAAGCAACACTTCAAATAATTTTAAAAAGATCAACAAAGATGGACTTACAATAATACAGACCCTCTTAAATAACTAGTGAGCTAATTAGTTATTCACATAGGAAACCATGAAATATTCAGAATGAATGGCAAGAAGCGAACCATGTCGCAGTCATCTGAAGTAGGACCCAAAGGGGGCCTGGGGTGAGGGGTTGTGCTCTAATAAAGAAACTAGAAATAAATGTCCAGAGAAGTTAAAAACTTAAGCTTTTAAAAATAAGGCAGACATAACTGATAATTATTAATAAAATGGGGAGGGGACAAAAGCTTCAACAAAACAAAAACTTGTTTTCTTAAAACCTCTAGGAATAAAGATCAAGAGGAGAGGAGAAATGCATGAAAACAGTCCTCACTGGGCATCAGACTTATAAACTGCAGCAGCAGACACTCTGATGTCAGTGCCAAGCAGATAATGGAAAAGAATAAAGATTACAGACAGTTGCCTATTAATACATAGGACATTGATAAATGGCATTACAAGTCAGAGAAGAAGTGCTAAGCTAGTCAATACATTGTGCTGGGAAAATTGATTGTGCGATGTAAAAAGGCTGACACCTGTGTCGAACCATAAATAAAAATAATTTTAATGAGTTAAGTATTAACAAGTGAAAATCAAAGCCCCCCAAAATAGAGGACAATGTCTTGGATAAAAAAGGAATTATTAAGCAAGACACAAAAAAATCGCAATCAGTCAATAAAAAGATGGATACAAATACACACACACACACACACACACTGAGTGGCCAGATTATGATGACCACCTGACGTTTGTAGGCGAATTAGCTGTACACTGCATTGTATGTGATATGGAAGCCGAAGGCTTGTTTGAACACCTTTGCTGTCTGCAGTTACCAAGATAAAACGTCTCCAATTCGCACAGGAACACAAGGATTGGACAGTTGAGTATTGGAAAAAAGTCATGTGGTCCGATTAATCACGTTTCCAGTTACATCATGCAGATGGCAGAGTGAGAATTTGGCAGAAACAGCATGAAACCATGCACCCCACATGCGTGAATACAACCCTTCAAGCTGGTGGGGGCAGTGTTATGGTTTGGGGCATGTTTTCCTGGCATGATTTGGGCCCTTTAATTCATGTGGAACAACGTCTGAATAGCACAACATACCTAAGTATCGTTGCTGATCAAGTTCATCCTATCATGTTGATGGCGTATCCCAATGGAGATGGCTTCTTCCAACAAGACAATGCACCATGCCACGGTGCTCGTATTGTGCAGGAGTGGTTTCAAGAACATGAGGGAGACTTTACCTTGCTTAGGTGGCCCCCACAATCACCAGATCTCAATCCAATTGAGCATTTGTGGGACGAAGTTAAAAGGCAGCTGGTTCCACAACCATCAAATCTCACAGAACTGGACAGTGCTATTCATCAGGCATGCTGTCAGATTCCTCCCATCACCTTTCAACATCTCGTGGAGTCAATGCCAAGAAGAATCGCCGCAGTATTGAAGGCAAAAGGTGGCCTAACGAAGTACTGATGGGGTGGTCATAATAATCTGGCCACTCAGTATCTATATATATATATATATGTCTCCCACATTCAAAGGCTGTTAAATCGCGTTGTTTACCCATATCTTCAGAAAAAAATCACTTCTACTGTCGTGGTAAACAACCTGCTTCCCTATTTCTAATGGTCTGGCCCTCTAGCAACTTCAGCGCGAAATTACAGCTAATTTGCCTACAAATATCAGGTGGTCATAATAATCTGACAGGACGTGACTGGGAAAGAAAATTGCAGGTGACCGTCCTTCATAAACATGGGATGCAAACACAGTGGTAGATTCGCTTGGAAAGAGCCTCTTTTCTGGGTACGGGAAGGTTCTGCTTTTTTTTTCAAATAGATAGCATTTTTCTCTATTTTTTAAAATATATTTTATTGATTTTTGACAGAGAGGAAGGGAGAAGGATAGAGTTAGAAACATCCATGAGAGAGAAACATCGATGAGATGCCTCCTGTACACCCCCTACTGGGGATGTGCCCGCAACCAAGGTACATGCCCTTGACCAGAATCGAACCTGTAACCCTTCAGTCCACAGGCTGATGCTCTATCCACTGAGCCAAACCGGCTAGAGTTCCACATTTTTATTTTCTTGGTAGTTACATGGATGTATACAGCTGCCAAACCCGGTGAGTGATGCACACAAGACATGTGCGTCTTACTGTGAAAATTGTCCTGCAATAAACACGGAATGAAGTGACGGTGACAGGACGTATTCAATTTGCTAGTATTTGTTTAGGGGTTTTGCATCTGAATTCATCAAAGATATTGGTCTGTGACTTCCTTCTTCTGTGCCTCTCCCCTGAAACCATTTCAAGAATAAACCACTTCCTTGGAGTTGAGGAGACACACACCTCAAAGACCTTCTCTGGGGTTTCCATGGATCCGTTTCCCACTACACAATCCTGCCCAGCCTCTCTCTCGGCCTCTCTCCCTCCCACCCAGCCCCTCTCCCAGTCTCTCTCCCTCCTGCCTGGCCTCTCTCCCGTTTCATTGCTCCATCTCTCCCAACTCTTCAACTCCTCTTTCCTCTCCCTCTCATTCCGCCTTCTATTTGTGGCTGAGACTTCTAGTTGGGTTAGGATGGGACATTTTAATCTTCCACCAAATCCCTCTGAAAACAGTTGAGGATGTTTTTCATATGCTGTGCACCTTGAGCCTGTTCCCTTGGATCCGTGAATATTGTTTACTGACTGTTCACTGTTTGTGGTTACCATGCTCACGGCCAAGTCCAGGAGCATAACCAACTTGCACTCCAACCGCCCGGAGATTATCGCTGGGCTGCAATGACAGCCCTTTCTGCTCTGGGCTGAGTGGTCCCCCCGGGCTGGCCTCCCCACCCCAGCCTGCCCCAGCTGTCATGCATCTGACTCCCACATCCACCCTGTGACATCATTGTGTTCATCCAGAATGAGTCCTTTTTCTAGCATCTAGAATCTGACTGCCCAGGTTCACACAGCCATGAAGGGGCAGAATCTGGAACAAACTCCACTTTCAAAAGACTCATGTGTTCTGATGGAGTGTTGCCTCACCTTTCCATGAATGGTGCCGACCAATCCCTAAGGCACTGCGGGGGTCACCTCACTAATGGGACAGAGTCACAAGGAGCAGCAAACGGTGACCCTCATCTCAGCATCTCCCTCCTCTCACACACACACAGCTGAGGAAGCCGAAACAGCCCGATCAGCAGCGTCACCCCTGCCATCACCCAGGACTCGCAGCCGATGAGATCAAGGTCATCTCTAAAAGAATCTTTCCTCCTTCGCTTTCTCTGCCACAGGGGGTGACTCTCCTGGCATGTGCATGGAATGCCGCCTCAGTCTGTCCTTCGACAACCCTTTGAATGATTAAGACGCATGAGACAAATAACTTAACACTTCTTCAGGCCACGAGGAGTATGGAGAAAACACTGCGTGTTGCACGCTGGTACATAGTTCAAACTTGATTCAATTTTGATCGCTGAGTGAAGATCCGTCTTTCCAATGGAGATGTTAGATCTCCTTTGGGATTTGTGATAAGCGCGACACCAAGGCGCCCGCTTACGGCGTCGAGGGAAGGGAAGAGTGGCAGTGGGAACCCGGATCCGCACTCGGATCTGCAGCGTGTAGACTCGCCTGGGCGACTCGCCTGGGTGACGCACTAGCCTGTTTCCCTCTGTGGCCTGGGGACATGAACAGTGCTGATTGCTGACCACACTGGCGCTTTGATTGGTGCGATGGTGCCCAGCACAACCCCAGTGCTGTGTGCGCCTGTGTGACCAGCCACATGAAGACACAGCTGGGCCACCACCTGGGGAGGACACAGGGAGCGAGGAGAGCCGGCTTCTGGTCCCGACTTGTGCTGGGACGTCGAGTAGCTCTGTGCTCAGTCGTCAGTCTTGGGCCTCACTTCTCCCTTCGGAACATGAGGACCTTGAACGCAAGTCTCCCTGCTCATCAGTCACAGACATGTCCATGGCCTGGTGGGGACGGTGCGAATGGCCAGTGCGAGCGCTGCTGTCGGTGATCACCCCCCACACTCGTCCTGAGAGGATGAAACCCGGGTCGCGAGCTGAGGAGTAATAAAACACAAGTGGATATATATTTTCTGCAGTCAAAGCTGGTTCATTAAAGAAAACGAGACTTTTAGGACTTTAAGAAAATCACAGGTGGCTATGGAGAAGAAAAAACATAAAATGGTGATGTGGTGACTTATTTTTGACGACCTCTTGGAGGAATTCCATGAATAAAGAAAGAAATCGTGTGGCAGAGGCGCCTTCGGCTGCTTTATTGAGTCCGGGATGTCTTTGCCATCAATCAAAGGCCAGGCCGGCTCATAGGGGTGATGGATAGCGGGTTCCGGGCAACGACTCCTGCTTTGGGGGAGTGAGAACACCCTGCTTTCGTCCCTAGTGTTCAGTTCTCAGCTCGAGCTCATTAAACGTGTGTGGGGGGGAAGGCAAGGGGGGCACCCACCAGTCACTCAGAAACCCCACCGGGAAATAGAGGGGCAGTTAGGTTATGAACGGAAAGGACGATAAATGCAAATGGAATTAATAAAAAGCTTTATTTGGCACACTCTGAGATTCCTAAGTAAAAGCACTTAAAATTCTGCTTTCAGGAGGTGCCAAATTACCAGCCCCCGGGCGCCACGCTCCCCCAGCCTTACCTGCTCCAGAGGTTAGCAGGCTCTGGGTTATTTGTTTTACATCGCAAGTTTCCAAACTACTTTAAGCCTCAAGTCCAACCTTAATTAAATCCATTGAAAAGCAAAAGAAAATACACTTTAAAGGCCCCTGTTTGGCTCATGAAATCCAGCACAACGAACCAGGAAATATTCAGTTCTCCCCAGGAGCCATGACGCTCTTGCAGCTCAATCCTATTAAGTCTCTCGAAGGCATGGATGTTTGGCCACATCCACCTCTCCTCCTCTCTCCTTGCATCTGGTCTGTTTGAGGTACTTGAAAGATGAGTTTGCTTTTCAGTTCACACTCTCTCCCTTCCACCCAGCGACTGGAGGAGGCGGGGGGGAGGAGGTGGCTGGGAGAAGGATGCGCTCTGGGTGGCTGTCAGCATCCAGGATGCCCTGGGCAGGCTCGGTAACTGCAAGGGAGGCTTCTAGGGAGAACGTAGACGGGCGAATTTTAGGATGAGCCGCATGGATTCTTGTTTGCCAAAATATTATAGGTAAATAATGGGGAAAACCCTCCTTCTACAAGCACCTAAAAAAACTGGCCAGCCTGGCCGGCATAGCTCAGTGGTTGAGCATCGACCCAAGAACCAGGAGGTCACAGTACGATTCCCGGTCCTGACCGGCTTGTGGGCTCGATCCCAGTGTGGGGGGTGCAGGAGGCAGCCGATCCATTATTCTCTCTCATCATTGATGTTTCTCTCTCTCTCCCTCGCCCTTCCTCTCTGAAATCAATAAAAATGTATATATTTTAAAAACTGGCTAACATTTAACAAATAAGCCAAAATGTAGGGCTGAAAGAACAATTTTTAAAAAGTAAAAGCTAAATGCCTAGGGACCTAAACCAGAGATGGCAGCAGCAGGGGCCCTGAACTGAGGCTCTAAGGCAGAGGAGGTGTCACCCCATGGCAGGAATGGGGGGAGGGTCCACACAGGGGCGTCAGCAAGGATGTCAGAGCGTCAGATCGAGCAGGGTGGTCCCTCGGGCTGAGGGGAGTCGGTGGAGCTGATCCAGGAGGTAAACACTGAGAATGGGAGGGGTTAGCGTTCTCACTGATCGGAGGGGAAGAAATCTGGGAAGGAAAATATTAAAATTAACCCCACGAAAATGTCGGAATCGGAGAAATTGACATGAACCATGGTTTTCAACATGTCTACAGGAGGGGTAAGTGAAAGTATGGATGTATGTGTCTGGGTGTGTGGCGTGTGTGTGGTGTATGTATGTGTGTGTGTGTGGTGTGTGGTGTGTATGTATGTGTGTGTGGTCTGTGTGTGGTGTGTGTGGTGTGTATGTGGTGTGTGTGGTTTACATGTGTATGGTGTGTGTGTGTGGTGTGTGTGGTAAGTGCTGTGTGTGTGGTGTGCTTGTGTAGTGTGCGTGTGTGTGGTGTGTATGTATGTGTGTGGTGTGTGTGGTGTGTGATATGTGCTGTTTGTATGTGGTATGTGGTGTGTGTGATATTGTGTGTACATACACCTTCTTGCTGTGCCCACCTAGTGGCTTGGACAATGTCATCTCCTAGGAGCAGAGAGCCCAGCTCCTGCCCAGACGGTGGCCTCCAGATCTCGTTCTGTGAGAAGTCAGGGTTCCTGTGGATCTGACACAGTCCTGACCTGGGGCAGAAAGGACAGAATGACAACTCATTGTGCCAGACACCGGAAGTGAGCAGAGGAGACGGGACATGACCCGAAAGTGGAATGGGCGTAAAGAGGAGCCTGCGGACCAGGTTGGGAACCATGGGAACCTGAGAACCATGATGCCCAGGGACGAGGGCCCCTGAGCAGCACAGCCCAGGGGTCAGTCCCGACATGGCTCGGGAGCTGAAATTTGATGAGGAGGGAAGATATTTCTGTGGTTGCGAAGTCCCTCATACAACGCGCACATTAATTTTGAAGGGGAAGGAGTGAAGAAATCTGGCGTGTGAATGCCAGGATCCAGTGATCGGAGTGAGCGTGTCCCATAAGGGGCACATGGAGTTACACCACCTGCTGGGACGCGATGAAACAAGCAGGTGGCATTTCTGCGACCTGACGACACTCGGCGAGCTCTCTGAGCAATTAGGAAACGTGGGGCGAACCCACGTCCAGGGGCGTTCGATGGAGTCACTGGCCACAGCTGCAAAAGGCCAGGGACTAAAGTCCAGGAGAAAATGAAGACTCCCCACATTAAAGTAACATCACCTTCTAATGCAGGCTCTGAAGTGCATCCTTCTGACCCACAGAAGTTGCTGGAACATTCAGGAAATGAGAGCGAGGGCTTCGCTGGGATGGCAGGAACACAGAACACTGCTTTTCAGATGTCCATGTGGGAGAGTGTCCTTGTTGGTAGGGAACCCGCATTAAGTAGTAGCGATGTTGTATCAATGTTCTTTGTACTGTGTTGCAACTTATCTCCAAGTGTGCGATTTCCAATATTTTTAATTAAAAACTAAGGGGGGAACACTTTGTAAAGTATATGATTGTCTAACCACTATGCTATACACCTAAAACCAATACACAATCATATTGAAAATAAATAAACTGTAATAGTGAAATATAAAAAAATTGAAAAATAAAATAATAATGAACTTAAAAATTAAGCTTGGCCACAGCAAAGAACAGGAATAAAATATATAACTTCCAAACCAGCAGAGGGAAAATAGAGGCTATAAAAAACTTGGTTGATATTCAAGAAGATAGCAAGGAGGGGGCAGGAACAACAGGGGTCAAGTGGACATAAGGCACAAGGACACAGGGCTGTGGACTCAGACCTCTAGACGAACGTACCAGGAAAGTCGTTGGATTAGACCTTCCAGAGAAGAACACATTTCATTTGCTGTGAAACAAACACCATGTGAAATTGCCAAGAGGGGACATTTCTGAAATTTGAGACTGAAAATGATGTAAGAGAAACCAATGGGGCAAATGGTAGCCAAGAGGAAGTCGATGTGGCGTCATTAGCGTCGGGAACGTGCACTGGGCACAGTGCTCAGAAACTGCTGGGTCCGACAAGGGTCAGAAAAAAACTGGGACCGTCTGGAACTGGCATGAGCCTGCTATAGTGTCCCATGAAACAGTTAGAAATTGAAGGAATAACGTGGGAATCTAAAATAACAGGGACCTTGTACCCCTTTCAGTGCCTGGTCAGCCAAGAACAGTTCACGTGCTGAGGGCGCAGGAGGCCTGACCAGCACCCTCGCAGCTGCTTCTACGGGCGCAGACGGAATCGGCGTCGAAAACTCCCTTCCAGGCATCGAACGGCTTTAAAATTGATCATGTACCGGACGCCAAGAAGCCAATCTTAGTGGATACTGGAAAATCAATATACAGAACCATGAATTTTGTTTTTGCCTTTAAAAAAAAAAAAAAATAAAATAAAATGAGCTTAGATTCTAGTTCCAAATAAACACAAAACATTTCTTGACATTAGACTGTCACTACAAGGTAAGGTGAGGGAAGATTTTTTCTAGCCTCCTGCATGTGCCCTAACCGGGAATAGAACCGTGACCTCCTGGTTCATAGGTCAACGCTCAACCACTGAGCCACGCCGGCCGGGCCAGAACCATGAAGTTTGAGCCCAGTGGTATGCAGACATCCCCTTCGATCCAGGACTAAGAGCAGCAGAGAAGGAGCCTTGAAGCTCAATGAGACCGTCCTCCGAGCTCCACAGAAGTCACAGCAAAGGGTCCGGGCGGCCGCTCCAGCGTCACTTTCCCTGCCTCGCTGGTGGGATTGACCCAGGTCCCTAAATGGCCCCCAAGTCATCCCTCCAGGCTGTGCCTCGACCTGAAGTCAGCGGCTTGTCATCCCAGATCAGCCCAGACCATCCCGACCCTGAGAACCCGGCGCTGCCCGCACCGTGTCCTCTGAGCCCGCAGGCCCTGGCTTCCCAGGCCCCCTGGATCCCAGCTGGTGCCTCTCCGGCGGGTTCATCAGCCACCGAGGCTGGTAGCTTCCCCCTGGGACAGAGACTTAACCTCACGTGACGATGCGGATGCCCGGTGGGTCGCTTTCTCCTCCCCGGAGCTGTGGTTTGAGAGAGAAGGAAGTGATTATTGAGTTTGGAACAGAGCAAGAGAGAGCGGGGTGTGCGAGTGTGAGTGTGTGTGTGTGGTAGGCGGGGGTGGGGAGAGAATTGTGCATGAGGTGCAGTGTGAAGCCCACACCCTCACAAGCAGCGAGTGTGAGAGGCACAAAGCTGGCCGCGGAGGCCTGGCGCAGACGTCGCTTCCTTCCCAATCTCCCTAAACACACAGAAGCGCTCCTCTGGTTTTTATCTTTAATTCCAAAGCGACGATCCCCTTCACAAGCCTCCGTGAGGCCGGGGTGCGAAGGGCAGGCCTGCTGTGCTCCGGTGCCCGCGGTGCCAGTGGGCAGAGCAGGGGCACCAGGCGCACTTGTTCCCATGCGGTGCGAGCCCGGCGGCCCGGACGCGGCTGAAGCATCGCTCGGCCGCTGACTGTGAACACGCCACTCGCGTCCCTGCCTCTTGTCTGCACCTGGACATTGGGTCGGACCGAGAATCTGAAGGCGTCCCCGCTCTAACTTCCCTGACACAAAACCCTCCTCTGGCCCACAGTTCACAGGACGGCAAGTTCCCCATGACCTTGAAGAGATGGCAGATGAGAGCAGAAGGCAAAATCCACGGCCACGGGTTTGTACGTTTCCGTGAGTCCCTATTGAGAGCCCCGCCCGGTTCTGGGTGGCCCTGTTCCGCCAGCCGGAACGTGAATATCATAAATCCCGACAACACATAAACCGCTGCAAAACTGGGACGTAAGCAGATGTGTAGGAGGTGGTGCCAATTTGCTGACACTATTTTCAGAAGAAAAATGCTGCAGAATTGTTAATTCGGTGCCTGTGCGCACCAGAGAGACACCTGCTGGCGGACGCTGGGCCTGTCCAAGGCCGAGGCTCCCCGAGCAGCTGCGGGCACAGGACAGCGACCCCCATGGGACGGGGGTCCCATCACTCTCCCAGCACAGGCGACAGCTTGATTGCACCTGTACTTGGTTCTCAAGGTAACAAGCCGGCTCTCACGTACTTTGCTCTCCGCTCTGGAGGAGGATCAACATGATAAATAAATCTCGGTGAACAAGGACTTTATCAGTATCTGATTGAATAGTAACAGGCTTATTTGTCCGCCTGGGCCTGTCCGCAGGTGACAGCAGGCGGCGGCGGTGACGGTGAGCTGTCGGCCGCAGAGCCCACGAGGGGTTCCCGTGACAGGCAGGACTGAGCGAGCCGGGTACGCGTGGTGCAGTGTCCGGTGCGGGACTGGAGCTAAGCGCAGCCTCTGCCATGGGAACTGCCCGATCGGGTCCTTTCTGTGTGCCCGTCAGGCCTCAGGCTTTCCCCCGGCTGTGCACGCTCGCCAGGCAGAGCGGGGCCGGACGCCGGGGCGGGAGAGGAACTGTCCTGAACTCTGACCCACCTGCCTTTGCAGTTCCTGCCTTCCTCAGTAATTCTATGAATCAGAGGAGATGGGCTAGTGATGCCGATAGCAATGATCACAACAAACATTTATCATTTTTAAATAATATGCTAACTCCGGACGGTGCCAGGTGGGTACCAGACTATCAGGGGACCAGTTTGTAAGGTATACAAATATCTAACCAGTCTGCTGTACACCTGAAACTATGTAACACTGAATTTCAACTGTCATTGAAAAATAAATTTTAAAAAATGGGCAGAAGACCTAAATAGACACTCTCTAAAGAGGACATAATAAAGTGCATCAGTCTCGTCCCCCAGTCTCTACTACACACGCGGGGAAACGGAGTCAGTCATGCTTGTTTTCTGGACAGAGCGCTGCTCCCAGCGCCTGGATAGGTAGCCAGCCTGGTATGGCCAGGCGCCCTGTGGCCACCGCCCCACAGAGCCCAGCACGCCGTCCCCTCCCCAGCAGCAACAGCATTAGAGGGTCAAGGCCACTTGGTTAAAGAGCAAGTCGCTTTGTTCTGGCATCTAAAGTCCATTGACATGCCCTGGCCAGGTATAGAGCATTGTTCTGACACACCAAGGTTGCAGGTTCGATCCCCGGTCAGGGCACACACAGTAATCAACCAATAAATACTTCAGTAAGTGGAACAACAAATCAAGGTCTCTCTCTCCTTCTCTCTCTTTCTGTCCCTTCCTCCCTCTCAGATCAATCAATAAATAAAATTAAAGTTCATTGATATATTTCTTATCTTTTCATTTGTTTCCCACAATTGGCCTGAGAGAGAGAGAGAGAGAGAGAGAGAGAGAGAGAGAGATGTTAGAGAATACACACAGCAATTTCCCATTTTTACAGAGCTCTGCCCGGACAGGTCAGGGGAGAGCTGGTCACTGCTGTATGAAACACGAAACACAGATTGATTTATCCTGATGGCGCTGCTGTCCTATCACGTGCCCAGTGTGTCTGCCTTGCTGAGCTGGCATGCATCTCAGGAGCAAGAAACCCACGAGTGCATAGCCCAGCGCCGGGCACGCCGATGTCCATTAACTGAGCATTACTTACCAGTTGCAAGAAAATCACTTTTGTTCATGTGTGAGCACATGCCCCTGGCAGGCTCCTGATTTCTCTGTGGCCATCTACGAAGCAGACGCCTGACAATTCACTCAATGGCCATGAGCGATTCCTTCAAAAATCTGTTCCATTTGCTGGACACAAATTAGGTTTTAGGCAAGAATGGTTCTGGGCTTCAACGAGTCACAGTTTGTAACAAGGAATAAATAAGTCAGATGAATGACTAATGACGTAATGAAGGGGTCCCCACCAAAGTATCACTCCACCCTGACTGCCCCAAATTGGCTCCTCTGTGTTACTCTCAGTTCAAGAGTTTAATGAGGACGTCCTGTACCAGCCAGGGTCCCCATCAAACCAGAAGGCTGGACTCTGGGACATTCCAGGAGTTTATGTGGGAGAGACTGAGGACAAAGGTGTGGATAGGAAGTCAGACTGATGAACTGGGGAGCCCAGGATGAGCAGCAGGGGGCAGTGTCCACCCAACGCCAGCCGGACAAGCTGAAGGCGAGGTGAGCAAGGCCGGAAGGCAAGGAGCCCTATAGGGAACCTCCTGGAGTGGAGTCCGTCCTGCCGAGAGGAAGCCAGGGGGAGAGAGCCTGCCCCTTCCTCCCACCTCTGGTCTCTTTCAAGGGCCTTTCATTCTTAGATGGATCAGCAGGTCACAGGTACGACAGGGAACTAGAAACAGGAGGCCTGTGCCAGGAACAAAGACTGGCCTGCACCTTAAAGCCCCCCACACCCCTCTTCCCCGGGACAGCCAGGGCAGAGAGCCCAAGCTGGGACCTCTATGGAATGATCAAAGGTCAACCTCACTCCCAGGCTACATCCAGGTGGTGGCTGTTGTAAATAAGGCTGCAGTGAACATAGGGGTACATGCGTCCTCTTAAGGTAGTGTTTCAGGTTTCTTTGGATAATTACCCAGAAGTGAGTTCAGAAGGTGAGGTATATACACATAGGATATCTATGCAATGGAATACAGTCCAACCTAGGTTCTCCAACCTCTCCCGTCTCGAACAACAGTTCTCAACCAAGTAACGCTGCATGGACAGGTGAAACAAGCCTGTTTGGAGACGTTGTCTTTTGTCCCTCTATGAAAAGGATCCCAAATGATTTCAAAACTAAAGTTACTTTTGTTCATTAAAAACCAGAGTGTGTGATCTATACACCTGTCCTAAAACTTGACCTATTTTACACCACGCCTCCGATTTGATTAATTTCTATTAACTCTCAAGGTCATAGTAGCTGCACTAAAGCACAAAACAGTGCACAACTCGGTTGCTTACAGCTCACAATTCTGTTTTTTCTCCTTCATGCGCCCCCAGGTCACCTGGAGCAGCCCTGCTCTGGGCTGTGAGTCAGCTGAGGTGGCTCCAGGCTTTTGCTTGAGTTCGTGTCTGTTCTGTTTGTCTTCACATCCTCCCTGGACCCGCCACTCGCCGGTCACATTGTTCTCATGATGGATCACAGGAACGCAGGAGGCAAGCCACCCACTCAAACACATTGAAGGTCTCTGCTGGCACCAGGTTTATTCAATTCCATTGGCCAAAGCAAGTGCGGAAGCCAGGCAACTATAGACAGAGAAATATACCCTGCTGCCCAGCACCCTGGGAGATCTCTGGCTGTAGGGAGGCAGTGAAGAAATGAGAACAACCAGGCAATGGACCACCAGAGATTTTTTTAATTAAATTTAATGAGGTGATATCCTATATAATAAAAGGCTAATATGCAAATTGACCAAACGGCAGAACAACTGGTCGCTATGATGTGCACTGACTACCAGGGAGCAGACGCTCAACACAGGAGCTGCCCCCTGGTGGTCAGTGCACTCCCACAGGGGGAATGCCGCTCAGCCAGAAGCCAGGCTCACAGCTGGTGAGCACAGCAGAGGTGGCAGGAGCCTCTCCCACCTCCATGGCAGCGCTAAGGATGTCCTACTGACGGCTGAGGACTCCCAGACTGCAAGAGGGTGCAGACCAGGCTGATGGACCCCCCCCCCCCGAGTGCACAGATTTCGTGCACTGGGCCTCTAGTTGGTTAATAACATATATAGGTGTAGGTGTACCATTCTATAATACACCATCTGTACATTGCATTGTTCCCGGACTGCTAGAGGGTGCAGACCAGGCTGAGGAACCCCCCCTGAGTGCACAGATTTCGTGCCTCTAGTTGGTTAATAACATTATATAGGTGCAGGCGTACCATTCTATAATACACCATCTGTACATTGCATTGTGTGTTCTCCACCCCAAGTCAAGTGTCCTTCCATCACCACTTATCCCCTCTTTACCCTCTCTTACCTTCCACGGCCTTTCCCTCTGGTAACGACCACACCATTACAAAGATTTAATTAACAGTTACCACTTCGATAGAGACAGGAAGGACTGTGTTCATCACGCTCTCATCTCAAGCACTGTTTGCTAACAGCCATGACTTCATTCGCTCACAGTACCTTGCTTGGCACAGATCCACTTAGAAGTGTTTGTTGGATAAACACAGGACCAGAGGGAAACACCGTCTTGACTTTATTTCCTCCTGTTTCTTCTCTCCCCCTATTTGGTTTCCCAGTTTCAAAAATGCCCTGTTGCATTTTCCAACTTCAACCTAATGCTGCTCATGCTACTTTGGGAAAGAATAGTTGATTTGTAAATAACATTGCTTCCGCCTAACACCTGAATTGCATTCAAAGTCAGATGCCAACTGACTGTTCTCTTTTTCCAAACCCATAACACCCTTTTATTTTTTAATATTAAGACAAGTTTATCAAAAGCCTTTGTTTGTCTCTGTCCTTGTCTTAGGAGAGCACGCTGCATAGGTGAACACTGCTGAATAAGCCAGTGAGAGGCAGTAATACTGCCAATGTATGTGGAACTATTTGGTCCAATAATGGCCTTCCGACCCCGCGATTCCACCACCTCCATCAGGATGACACTGAGCATCCGTAAAGCAGGTGCCTGGGCCCCTCACCAGCTGCCTCATCTCTCCCTCATGGAAAAGAAAATGGATCCAGTCAGAGAGAGAAAATCTATACCCACTATTTTTCTGAAGGGCTTTTTATACCCAAATAACACGTTGGGCTTATATTAGCAGCCTCATGTCTTGTCCCATTAGCCTCCCCCAGGGCACTGTTTGCATTTGCTGATTAGCACAGGTTAGGCGAGTGCTTTGGACTGGCGTGAGGCAGAGAGGAAGCTGCCACCACGGCTGCCAGAAGGTGTCCTTTATGGGCTCTCCTGCAATCATGTGATCGGATTGTCCTCTGAAGGGAAGCCCAGCGACCTGCCTGGGTGTATGATGTCTGGGTCCTAAATACAATTCAACACAATCAGGCAGTGGGTACCACACACTTTCCATTTTGGTTTTTCCCCGATGCAGGTTATTCATGTATTCTGGAATCCTGGAGAGCTATTTAAAAAGTAAGAGGAGGCCCTAACCGGTTTGGCTCAGTGGATAGAGCATCGGCCTACGGACTTAAGGGTCCCGGGTTCGATTCCAGTCAAGGGCATGTACCTTGGTTGCCGGCACATCCCCAGTGGGGAGTGTGCAGGAGGCAGCTGATCGATGTTTCTCTCTCATCGATGTTTCTAACTCTCTATTCCTCTTCCTTCCTCTCTGTAAAACATCAATAAAATATATTTTTTAAAAAAATAATAAAATAAAAAGTAAGAGAAGGAGTGGGAGGAGTAAAAGAAAGAAAACTCAGACACAACTTGAGCAACACATGAGACAAAAATAGGTCAGCCTTGCCGAGTTGTGAAGCCCATGAACATGGCCATTGGGTCGCCTTCCAAGGTCCTTCTCCTTCAGTTAACATGGCTCTCCGACTCGATCTCTTTTTCTCTATGTTGGCCCCAAAAAGGTGTTCAACTATTGGTCTGAAAAGATGAATTATGTTCATTGTAATGCCACACACACACACACACACACACACACACACACACACACTGTGGAGGGCAGAGGGTTTTCTCACCTGGTGGAGGAGCAGGTGAAGAAAACAGATCCTGGTTCCAAGCAGGTGGAACAGAGAGAGTTTTGCTGTGGGAGCTAAGGTTACATGTGATCTCGACCTCTGACTCCATAACCGCCTGTGCCTGGGTCCTGTCCCTCCACCATGCATGATGCGCTCTAGCTCACAGGGGGTTTGGTCACCGTTTACAACCATCTTTTTGCAACAGCCTTCCCTAGTCCAGCCTTGAACTTGAACTTGACCTGTGCCCTGAGCCATGCCACCTACAGCACCTGATGGAGAGCACGTCCCATACTCCAGGGTCCCGATTCTTGGGTGGGGAAGCCGGGCACCCTGCCACCGTGACCTCTGTCTTTGTCTTGTCATTTCTCCAGTCCCAGCAAACACTGCGTCTTCATCGCAGGCCCTCTACCGAGCGCCAGTTCACTCTTACGAGAGGACGGAAGTGGGTTCTCTCTGCTCCCAAATGCCCAGTATCAGAGGACGCATCTCTGTATGACAGCTCCAACCGTAGAGGACGGGCCCAGGAAAGAACCACATCTGCCTTAGGTTCTCACTTCCTGACTCACAGCCGCCTGACTTCCACGTCCCAGAGGTAGTGGCTCTGACCCCGCCTGTCTGGTGTGGTAAACGTGGCCCCAGAGGCCAGTGAGCTCTGTGCTTCGTATCGGAGGTGTGTCATCTGGGCGCCACTGCAGGGCACCGGGCAGTGAGGACGACCTTCCATTCAAAGATAAGGTTAGGAGACTTTGCCCTGAGATACCATCCCGAACCCCAGGGAGCCCAGAAGGGTCGGTGAGTTTAGAAACTAAGTGACTGGCTTGTCCTGCGGCTAAATGCTCACTCCCAGGTCCCCTCACAGCTGCTCTACAGGGGGAAGTTCAATGTGAACGTGTCCCCCCCTCACCTGTGCACACCTGTGGTGCTGTGCTTGGAAATTTCCCAGAGCCCCCGTGGCATGGGCGCCCCTGCGCTGCCATTTCTCCTCCGCTCGTTCTCTGATGCTTCCTGCGCTTCGTTCACCTACTGGCATCATCACAGCCTCTTCCCACCACTCAGAAAGCCCCGAATCTCCGTCTATCCCTGGAGCTCGCACAGGACTCTTTCTTGCTATTTCTTTTTTTCTATTTCTTTAGAACTGCAATGTGGTTTGTACAGGGAAGGGAGATGAACATCGGAACTCGGGTGGCTCTCCTGAGTGAGAATCACCAGAGAACCCTAATATCTTCAAGAATTTCTGACAAAGCCCGGCTGGGTTTGATCCCCAGGAGGGGCACATGCCAGGCTGTGGGCTCCATCCCCAGGAGGGGCCGTGCACGAGGCAGCCGATCAATGATTCTCTCTCATCATTGATGTTTCTATCTCTCTCCCTCTCCCTTCCTCTCTGAAATCAATGAAAATACAATTTTAAAAAGAATTTCCGACAAAAAAATGGAAATATATCTTGGAGTCTCATGACTGGCGCCATCTTAGTCGACACCTGAGCAACCCCTTCCAGGGGGTGGGCGTTGCGAGGAGCAAGGCGACAGTGATGTCTGGAGGACAGGAAGCCAGGGGACCCTGAGGCCACACTCTCTCTGGAAGGGCAGCGAGGGCACTGGTTCAGAGCGAGCTTGTTTATTTAAACTGAAATCAAATTCCGTAGAGGCCTGTGTCCCAGCATCTGGATTAAGAACTCATTCCGTGTATTTGCATAAAGTGATTGCCTCAGGCTTAATACACGCCATGGAACAGCATTACCCGTGGATTTAAGCTTGCCCACAGACCTCATCATTGTATGGAGAAAGGTATAAAGGCATAAAGACAATGAGAATGAATAAGCAGCAGCAACACCGAGCCAGCAGCTCAGGCGTGAGAGGAAGGCCCTGGGTTCTGGAAGCACAGGCACCCGTATGAAAGCAGGTTGTTTACACCCACGCAGGGGCCGCTAACGCCAGGTCTTATGTGACATTATCGTGCCCCTCTCTGCCCAATGCCCGAGTGGGTTTTCTATTTGAACAAAATTAACTCTGCAGTCAGAACATCATGACAACCTGCAGAGCTGCTCAAGACACAATGTTCCACAGACGCTTTTGTTAATAATACCACAGAATGTCCTCACAGCCAAATACAAAACGATCAAACGGGACTCGGCTCCCTTAATACAAAGCAGGGAGCCGGCCGACTCACCGCGCTTCATCCGGAGAGAATGGCTCCGCGAGGATTTGAAGAACCTAAGCGCGTAATGAGCTGAGGCTCCAGAAAAATAACAAGGAGAGCGTCTCGGGACAGTTAGTGTCTTACATCACCTATTGTTTTTAAAAAGTTCCCAGCTGATAGAGGCACAGTTGACATAAAACACTACCTGAGCTTAAGGCATACACAACATGGTGACAAAATACATTTACATATTGCAAATTGATCTTCACTGTAGATGGCTAACAACTCCATCACGTCACATAAAACCATTTCTTTTTTGTGGTGAGAACCTTTAAGATTTACTCCTTTTTTAAAAAATATTTTTATTTAATTTAGAGAGAGCGAGAAAGAGAGAGGGAGAGAAACATAGATATGAGAGAGAAACATCAATTGGTTGCCTCCTGCACGCCCCCTACTGGGGATCGAGCCCACAACCCGGGCATGTGCCCTGACTGGGAATTGAACCAGTGACCTTTTGGTGCAATAGGACGATGTCCAACCGAGCCACACTAGTCAGGGCAAGATTTACTGTCTTAGCAACTTTCAAGTATATGACACAGTATTATCAGCTTTAATCACCAGGCTGTACATTAGATCCCCAGAAGTTGTTAATCTTACCAGTTGGAGTTTGTACCCTTTGACCAACATCTCTCCATTATCCACACCCCAAGCCCTGGTGACCACCATTCCACTCTGTTTCTCTGAGTTCAGCTTCTCCCGCATCTAAGTGAGATCATACAATATTTGTCTTTCTCTGTCTGACTTCTCTCATTTAGCATGATGCCTTCTGAGTTAGGGTGATGACAATATCTTATAACATTGGTGATTACAAACTGTGTACATTTGTCAAAACTCATAGGATTGTACACCTAAAAAAGATGAATTTTACTGTATATAAGTTATACCTCAGTACATCTGGATTGTAAAAATATGTACTGGTGTTATTGGGATCCACCCTATTCCAGAAACACGTGTGTCCACACATGGAGAATGTGATGTTTGCTGTGAGAATAACATTTCAAGTGTGTGTTTCTGGAGTCACCCAGGTGACTATTTCATAGAATCTGCCTTAAAAAGGAAAGCAGAGAGAAAACAGAAAAGATGGTGATCGGGGCAGAAGAGATCGCAGGCGTGGTTTGGTTAGCTTTCCGATGGAGGGCGTTAGAGTATGTTCGTACGTCTGAAGTGACTGTCACTTCCTATGTTACTGATTGGCCTGGAGACTTAACCACCTTGGGCCATGGTTTCCTCACCTCCAAATGCTGGCAACCTGTCCACTCTTTCTTCCCCAGGAAGCTGTGTGAGGATCAAATTAACTGATTTGTGCAAAGACACCCCAAAAAGAGCAAGGAGCCATGCAAATGTAGGCTGGTAGTGATAGGAGGGACCTATAACCTGATAGATAGAGCACCTGAATTAATCTGAAAAGTAATCATATTATTTTAAATCTTAGAACACACATACTTATGTGCATAGGGGGTTAAGTTTCTTATCCTATATAATAAAAGCCTAATATGCAAATCCACTGAACAGCAGAATGACCGGTGGAACTACTGGTCACTATGATGTGCACTGACCACCAGAGGGCAGACGCTCAACGCAGGAGCTGCCCCCAGCCTGCAGGCCCCAGGCCAGTCAGGGTGGGTGCCAGCGGGGACCCCCAATCGCCCTGACAGTCGCCGCATAGATTGGCCCTGATCACTGGCCAGGCCTAGGGACCCTACCCATGCATGAATTTTGTGCATCGGGCCTCTAGTATGTGAATAGGCATTAAGTTTTTCTTAAAGTTTCCTTTTCAATGCCTGTGTGAAGCAATTGAAGAGGTGACACAGCTGTGAATCCAGCAAGCAGAACAGATAAGCATGGTCAGGCCAACCCACCAGGAGTCAAAACATCATCTCATCAACATCATCTCATTGCCTGATGACTACAATATCTGATGTCTGCAGGCCCTAGGCCTGCATGTAGCTGCATTCCTCACCCCAGTCCCTTCCCCTTTATAATCCTGTCCCCTGAATCTTGCTGGGAGGCAGGATTTGATGCTTGTAAGCGCCCTGTCTTCTTGGTTGGCTGGCCTTCTCAATAAACGCCCAATATGATTCAACTCTGCCTTCATTATTGGACACAGAGACAGGCAAGCTGAGCCCAACCGGGGGTTTCCCAGTAACAGTAATGGTTTTTGTGTGGTGATGTTATTATCATCATTATTAGTTAATTGTTGTTGTTTTCTATCATTTAAAAAATTCTGGGGGCGGGGGAGGGGGGGTTAAAAAAATAAATAAAAAAAAAAATAAATAAATAAATAAATAAATAATAAATAATAAATAAAAAATTCTGAAATCTAAAGAGTTTCAACAATAAAGAGGAATCTATGCAAATGCAGCAACTTGGTAAAACAAAGTCTGTAAAATATTTTCTTTTCCCCCCTAACTCGAGTATCGTAGAACGATTATTCTAAAAAATAAACCTGCAGCGACTTACACCAGAGCCCCTGCCCTCTGTGACCCACGTGGTACCGTTCTGGGGGGAGAGTGTTCCCACAAAGGCCTGACCGTGGCTGCGGAGGGGCCGCCCGCTATGGGGAGCCGGGGAGACAGCGAGGAGGCTCCAGCTCGCCGGGAAATAGGACTCCCTAATCTGTTCCAAACGGATGAAACATAGAGGAAAGGCAGCCACGTACAAGCAGATGGGTGAGTCACACAGCAGTAGGAGCTGCCCCTGCTCACAGTCCTGACAAGTAACGTGCCTGCTCACAGGACACACGGCTTAGAGACCCTCACTCCCAAGGAGAGCGGAGTGGGTCCTGTGAGGGCCGGTGAGTCAGGCAAGGCCCCCTGGGACTCAGCAAGGCCACCGGGGTAGACACAGCCCAGGTGTGCAAGAGCAATGGGGAGGCTCACAGGTCAGGAATGTGTCTGCAAACACATAAGAGGCTCACTGGGAGCCGGGCCTCAGGGAACCTGGGAGGGCAAACACCAAAACCATGCGGGAGAGAAAGAGACCAGACTAGAAGCAAGAAAGTGGTCCCCTGCACATCGCACCACAAGTTCAGTATGTGGAAGGGGCCCCAGCACCATCCGGGGCTCGAGTGACTCGTCATGTAGAGACATGATTGGGGATGTTTTTATCAGTTCTGGCCAGGCATGTGGGTAGCACTCTATTGAACCCAGACTTACATGAGCAAATTCTCACAGAGCATAGCCGCTTTTGAAGAATTATTTCATTTCTTTGAGAGAGTTTGAGACAAGTAATCTGAACATAAATAGAAAATCTGGGTCTGTTCCTTCCATTTCTCAGGGGCGGGCTGGGTGGAAACATCCGAGGACCCGCAGCATGGAGAAGGGGCCGACCGTGGGCTAAGTTACAGGGACCCCGCCCCAGAGCAGAGGCGGGACCACTCGTGGAGTCTGTGGTGAAGGAGGCTGGTGTCGGGGGAAATCTCACCTGACTCCCTGGGTTGTCAGGAGACCCCTGCAGCCCTGGCTGGGTAGCTGAGTTGTTAGAGCATCGTCTCAATTTGCCAAGGTTGTGGGTTCAATCCCAGGTCAGGGAACACACAAGAATCAACCAAAGAATCAACAAATAAATAAGTGGAACAACAACAAATAGATGTTTCTCTCTCTTCCCCGCCCCCACCCTCTCTAAAATCAATCAATCAATAAAATGAAATATGAAAAAGAAAGAAAACACCTGTCAAGGTTGCTAACTACACCCGGCTTTCCCTCTGTTGTAGACTTCCATCTGCAGCTCCAAGGAGATTTTGACGATAATCTCTTTACTTGCAGATGGTGTAACTAGAACTTGGAAGTCTGGTAAGAGAGATCTGAGAAAGCAGCCCTCCCACCTGATGGACTCATTTCATCGGATGCCGAAGTAGGGGAAAACCCCAAGGACTTAATCCCTGGGAACACACTTGCCTCCCTCCCACCCACCCCTACCTCCACTTCAAAACAGAGGCATGGGGCATTTCTAATCACTGAGCTCTGGAGGGAGCCCTGGAGCTGCACAGACAGGGCGTGGACTTCCCAAAAGCAGGTGCTGTGCTCACTGGAAGAAAACAGCGTCCATCGAAGACTTTCGGATCAAGCGGACATCCGCATGAAGCCCAGTGCCATGGGACCCCAGAACGAGATGCAGGGCATTGGGGCCACAGAGTCTCATGCTGTTTATTGTTTTCCTTCATCTTTGCTTACTGTAAGGTTCTGAATTAAGAGACGCCTTCTGTCTGTTCACTGTGGTGCTTGTAAGATCCTTACCATTAATATATAATTTTGCTTCCTAGCCACTCCTTGGGGTGCATCTAATTAGGAAATATAATGTGTTAATGGTTTAGCCCAAATAGATAAGCAAATAAGCCATTTGGTTTGTATTCGTTTTTTTCTGGTCTCTAGCTTCCTTTGATTCTGCTTCCTTTTAATAAGTCAGTTGGAGCCCTTGCTAACTGGGCTCAAATAAAAGGCACTTTTAGATTACAAGCCACACAACAGGACGGCCAGCCAGACATGCAAACCCTCTCTCCCATCCCACACAGAAAGAGGGTGTGTCTCCACGGAAGCGGCCTTCCCGTGCCTTTCACAGTAGATGCCTTTGTGATCAAACTTCTACCAGAACACAGGTCTGTAACCATGCTGGGCCAGTGTCTGCACTTTTAGGAGCCACGGAAGGGGTACTGTTCGGGCTCGGCCCTGAGCTCTTTCCCTTCAATCCATCTGGCGGTGTCTGAGAGAACCACACTGAGTGGTTGTTAAACGTTACCATCCTGGAGCACAGTAACAGGTCATCAGACGAGTGTGGCTGGTTGTCATAACAGCACACAGCGTCGCCTTGCTCCTAATGATTGGTTTCGGATTCATAGCACAAAGCCTGTGGGTCTGACCTGTAAATGACGTGGGAATCTGTTTGCTCTGTCCACTGCTCCCCACCTTGAGGACAGTGTTTTCTCGAGAGAAGCTCTACGAAAATGGACAGGTGCTCGTTGGAAATAGAGCTGACCAGCAATGAACTGGCCCCTCCGGGTGGACAAACATTGCACTCACACATCTGCCGTGGATTTTTAATATGGCAGATGTCTGGGAAAGAAAGAGATCATGACATTAGGTAATTCAGGGACCCTCACGTCGCTCTTCAGATTTGGGGTGAGATCTCTGTTTTGGTTTTTTATTTGGGTATTTTGTTTATTTTGGCTTAGATGCAGATGACACGCTCTGACCATAATCTTCCCACAGTGTCTGCATCACGATGCTCAGATGGGAGGGCTCCAGTCTTCAGCCCTGCTGTGTGGCCACCACCCAGTGAAACAATCCAAAAAGTGATCTTCTAACCAAAAGCACAAGAAACTGACACTCACTGAGGTTGGAACGAGTCCCATTGGAAACTGTACCAGTGACCACCAGTGGCGCAGCTCAGGGCTGACCCTCTAGCTCCGCTGAAGAATTGTCAGGGGGGCGGGGCGAGGACTGAACCAACATTCCCGAATGCTGTGCCAAGTTCCAGGACCCAACATGCTTTATTGTCACTGGACTGAAAATTCTGGGAGAAACTTACTCTCCTGTTCCTCGCTAAACAACCTATCAGGGCCAAGCAAAAATATCCTGGGTATTTGCTCTAAGGAATCTTTACCCCTAAAATATATCTCTACAAACCAACTAAAACACTTACTTCCCAAGACGGACAGCTTGCTCCCTGATACTCTCTTCCGGACCTTCGCCTCTCTGCCTGCCATCTAACGCTGTTGTAACATACGCTTTTCCTATTACCCGTCAGTATCCTGCACAGCAGGTGATACTAACCAGGGTTCTCCGGGGAGACAACCAGCAGGACATACATGTAATTGTGAATAAGAATACATGCTATGAATTATATAGTCATAGAAACATTCATAACATATATTCATTATAATACAGATTTAGTATGAGAAACTGGCTCACAGTTATGGAGGCTCAGAAGTCGCATCTGGAAAGTCAGTCGTGTGATTCAGTCTGAGTCCAAAGGTCTGAGAACAAGAGTTCCTGATGGTGTGTGTGTCCCGTCCAAGGTCTGGAGATGATGAGCTGTCGCCTGTGCATTGTGAGGTGGGAAAAGGGGGCAAATTCTTCTTTCCTCCACCTCTTGTTCAATGGATCGGATGAGGTCCACAGACGTTGGGAAGGTCCATCGATGGAGTCCACTGACTCAAACACTAACCTCATCCAAAAACACACCACAGACACCAGAACCCTGGGGCGTCTGGTGCCTCGCTAACCCTCCCGTGGATCTGGGTGCTGAGAGCCTGAGACTCGCCTTCTGGTTCAACACATTCCACGGACGGGGTTTGGGGGAGCTGACAGCTGATGGCTTGCGAATCCTACGGCACATGGCAATGGGGACCCTGGCACAGAGGCGTGACCCTCACTCCTGAGCCCTCCCTTGAGTATGAATTTTCCCTCTTCAGGTCACTCTGCCATCTATTCTCGTGTCGATGGGAATTGGGGTTGCTTCCAGGTGCTTTTCCCACACTGTACAAGCGCTGCTTCAACGTGATTGTGCGTGTCCCCGGGCCCACGTCACAGGATTCTGCGTGAGGATATACCGAGGAACAGGATGGCTCTGGTCACAGGGCATGCACACCTTCAACTTACAAGAACACGTGAGTCTTCTTTCTAAAGCAAGGGTCCCAGACAGCGTTCCCGCCTGCGATGAGCAGGATGCGCCCTGGCTCACATCCTTCCAACCACTTAACACGCGCAGGCTCCGGACTGGCCAGTCTGCTCCGTGATAACATGGTGTCTTCCCCTACTCGTTGGCCATTCGTGTCCTCCCTCACATTAAAATGCCCATTTGGCCCATTTATCTATTTTATCTTTTTCTTTTGGTCTCTCTCTCTTCTTTCCTCTCTCTCTGAAATCAAAAACATATCCTTGAGTGAGGATTTTTTAAAAAATAAAATGGCAAAAAATGTACAAAATGATCATCTCAATTTTTGTATGTATCCTTTTTTCTAAGCTTTTTCTAAGCACGTGAAAACTGTTTGCAGTAATTATGCCAGGAAGTGGGGAATTTTACTGTTGCTTTTAAAAATTTTTAAGTGATATATCCTTGCCAGATTTTAAAAATGGAATGTGTATAAAGTAAAAAGCGACTGCGACCCAGTTCCCAGGCTCGGGGTAGAGTCCTGGCAAAGACAGGGCAGGCCTTGATCTTTGTCCAAGGAAACCTCTGGAGGACTTGCCCTCCCAGAATGCTCAGTTCGGGGCCAGAAATCTAAGGCTGGGCCAGCCCCCTCCCCCCAGCCCTGCGGCCAGCTCCCTGCCCGCACCCACTCCACACAGCCCTCCCTGCCAGCCGCTGGGTGCCAGCAGGAACGCTGCACAATGAACTCCGGCTCAGACCCGCTGGGTGGTGTCGGGATGGAGGACTGGCCAGCGGTCAGCTCAGACGGCGAGTGCAGAAGGCGGCCAGGGCATGAGAGCCAGAGCCACTCCTGGCGGGGATGGGCCGATGCGTCCTGAGAACCGCAAAACCGCACTTGCTTAGATTTAGCCCCGTTGGCATCTGGGCTGCTCTCCTTCCAGAGCCTCTTCTTCCAAAGAATCACGATCAACTGGAGGCCCCGCCCACCCTGACTGCACCTCCAGGAGGAGGAGCCTCGAGGGACTTGTCACGTCCCAGCAACACCCACACAGCTCCTGGCTGCCTGGTCCCTGCGCAGTGCTAAGCAGACTTACAGCTCACGATGGGACAAGAGTGTTAAATAATCGTGGTCCCCTCACCTCTCCCATTTGCAGCTTAGCTCTAAAGGACGACGAAGAGGCTGAGCACCGCGGGGGTGAGGTCCCTGCAGCTGAGCTACTGCGTTTCCCAGGTCCTTGACGCAGTTACACAGCCGAGCTCAGGGAAGGCGGGCCCCAGGGTCACGGGTGACTCATCGCAGCCGGAGCACCGACGCTTGGGTGCTGTGTGCCAGGCCACCTGTTCTACCCAGCAGGTCAGCACAACTGAACCCTCTGGCCTTTTGTCCCAGCCCTGATCTCTGCATTTCCCAGGACGGCCTGAGCTCAGCCGGGGACGTGTGGTCTGATCAGGGTGACGCCCGGTGGGGAGACCTCTCCCAGGGGCCCGGGGACGGCCGTCGCCCCTGGTCCGGTGTCGCAGGTGTCTCCCCCGCCCCAGCTCACGGAGCGTCCTCTCTGAGGTGCTGTCGGGCTCTGTGCCTTCCCACCACCCAGAGGCCCGTAGAGTCCTCACCTGCCCCTCCACGCCCAGGGACAGGGAGGGCCTGCCCACCTGCCCCTCCCTGGTCCCCTCTTAGCATGAACTGCGGTTCACTCTTTGCATTTCCTCGCCCACAGGGAGACGCGAACGTTAGGATCCCAGGCACCGTATAGGAGCTCGGAGCAGGAGGCCTGGCGCTGGTGGCGGGCCTGGCTTGGGAGGAAAGAACTGAGAGAACAGAAAAATGAAGGCAGGAAATGAAAACCAAGGTGAAGCCAGAAATGTTAGAAGATGGGGCCTCCGGCTCCCGAGAGCTTGCAGCCAACGTCTGCAGAGACCCTCACCGGGGGGAGAGGCAGCCCACAGGGTCCCCATCGGAGCTGCGACCTCCCAGTGAGGCGGGGACGGAACAGGGCCCCTGTGTACCTGCTGTCATCAGAGGCGGGAAGGCCCAGGCAGGTGACAGACGCAGGAGGAGAGGGACGGGGCAGACACTCAGATCCTCAGAGCAGGGCACTCAGAAGCACATCAAAGGCACCTGAAGGCACAAGGCGCCTTGCAATCCCTGCCCTCAGACCTGAGGTCCGAGAGGCGGGCAGAGAGAAGCAGCGGATGTTTAACACCTTTCTCAGTGAGCTTCCCGGGTGAGCAGCCCGCAGCCGGCCGCAGCCTGCCTTCCTGGAGAGGAAGTGTCTGTTCCCGGGCTCAGTGTGGCCGAGTAAAACGCTGAGCTGTGAAGCCAGACCCGAGTGTAACCCTGGGAGTGAGGGGGGCTCACTGGGGTAAGTCTGAACCGACAGTGCAGTAGCAACACTGACCTCACACCCCCGTGTGACGACGAGGTTGGACAAACACAAAGCACTGAGTGTGGTGCTAGCACACAGTGGGTGCTCAATAAACAGTGTCTCCCCACTGTGCTCCTCCGGCAGCGATACACACTCAAAACTCGGGCGCTGGGTTACTCATTCTTGCTTTACAACAAAGACGTGGCTGGGAGCACAATGTCAGGAGACCCGGCGTTTGCACAAGGCCACGGGGATCAGTCCCATCGGACAGGCCCGAGCATCTCGGGTCTCTTGTCCGGTCAGCAAGGAGACCCTGGGGAACAGATTCAGCATGTTAATGAGAGAAATACCTCCGAAGAGGGAATATTGGAACATTGGAGTGTGTGGTTTCTCCAGATTATACCCCCTTCACTCCCTTAGGGTAGAATTTCTCCATGGGGGCGGGGCAGGAGGGAAGCCAGGGGCAGTGAGCAACGTCTATAAACCTCTTTGGTTGTCACACCCTGGGGAGAGGAGGGGGTGCCAGTGGTGTCTATTGGGTAGAAGTCAGGGCTGCTGCTGACCCCCCCGCCCCACTTCTCTGCCAGGACCCGGGGCGTGTTGGGCTGCCTCTCCTTGCCCTGCTTGCTGAGGAGAGACGTCGCCTCTGCCTCCCGCCCAGGGGGCAGCGTGGTCAGACCCAGTGGCTCCTTGTCCTGCGCCTTCTCTTCTTTGGGGGCTGGAACATGTTCATCCCTCAATGAGGCTCCCTCCCTCTTTTTTCATCTTGCAAAACGGAACCTCTGTACCCATTCAACACCCTAACTCTCCCTTCCTTCTCCCCCCAGTCCCTGGCAACGAACGTTCCACTTTCTGTCTCTGTGAATTTGACCACCTCATTAATTATTTAGAACTTGCCTTTTGGGGCCTGGCTGACTTCACGTAGCATCATGTCCTCCAGGGTCATCCTCCATGTTGGAGCATGTGTCAGAATGCCCTTCCTTTTTAATGCTGAACACTATTCCACGGTCTGTGTCTATGCCACATTCTGCTTATCCATTCATCTCTCCAGGCACAATCCTCAGTGGCTGCTCCCACTTCTGAGCTGTTGTGAACACGGGTGCACGCATATCTCTTCAGGACCCTGCTTTCCATTTCTGTGTGTATCTACCTGGAAGTGAAACTGCTGGACCATTTGGTAATTGTATTTAATATTTTGTTTTTTTATTTGTTAATCCTCACCAGAGGATATTTTTTCCATTGATTTTTAGAGAGAGTGGAAGGGGGGGAGGGGAGAGAGAGAGAGAGAGAGAGAGAGAGAGAGAGAGA
>NW_005370385.1:118360-126794 GCF_000412655.1 Myotis brandtii
AAATAAATAAATAAATAAATAAATAATAAATAATAAATAAAAAATTCTGAAATCTAAAGAGTTTCAACAATAAAGAGGAATCTATGCAAATGCAGCAACTTGGTAAAACAAAGTCTGTAAAATATTTTCTTTTCCCCCCTAACTCGAGTATCGTAGAACGATTATTCTAAAAAATAAACCTGCAGCGACTTACACCAGAGCCCCTGCCCTCTGTGACCCACGTGGTACCGTTCTGGGGGGAGAGTGTTCCCACAAAGGCCTGACCGTGGCTGCGGAGGGGCCGCCCGCTATGGGGAGCCGGGGAGACAGCGAGGAGGCTCCAGCTCGCCGGGAAATAGGACTCCCTAATCTGTTCCAAACGGATGAAACATAGAGGAAAGGCAGCCACGTACAAGCAGATGGGTGAGTCACACAGCAGTAGGAGCTGCCCCTGCTCACAGTCCTGACAAGTAACGTGCCTGCTCACAGGACACACGGCTTAGAGACCCTCACTCCCAAGGAGAGCGGAGTGGGTCCTGTGAGGGCCGGTGAGTCAGGCAAGGCCCCCTGGGACTCAGCAAGGCCACCGGGGTAGACACAGCCCAGGTGTGCGAGAGCAATGGGGAGGCTCACAGGTCAGGAATGTGTCTGCAAACACATAAGAGGCTCACTGGGAGCCGGGCCTCAGGGAACCTGGGAGGGCAAACACCAAAACCATGCGGGAGAGAAAGAGACCAGACTAGAAGCAAGAAAGTGGTCCCCTGCACATCGCACCACAAGTTCAGTATGTGGAAGGGGCCCCAGCACCATCCGGGGCTCGGGTGACTCGTCATGTAGAGACATGATTGGGGATGTTTTTATCAGTTCTGGCCAGGCATGTGGGTAGCACTCTATTGAACCCAGACTTACATGAGCAAATTCTCACAGAGCATAGCCGCTTTTGAAGAATTATTTCATTTCTTTGAGAGAGTTTGAGACAAGTAATCTGAACATAAATAGAAAATCTGGGTCTGTTCCTTCCATTTCTCAGGGGCGGGCTGGGTGGAAACATCCGAGGACCGGCAGCATGGAGAAGGGGCCGACCGTGGGCTAAGTTACAGGGACCCCGCCCCAGAGCAGAGGCGGGACCACTCGTGGAGTCTGTGGTGAAGGAGGCTGGTGTCGGGGGAAATCTCACCTGACTCCCTGGGTTGTCAGGAGACCCCTGCAGCCCTGGCTGGGTAGCTGAGTTGTTAGAGCATCGTCTCAATTTGCCAAGGTTGTGGGTTCAATCCCAGGTCAGGGAACACACAAGAATCAACCAAAGAATCAACAAATAAATAAGTGGAACAACAACAAATAGATGTTTCTCTCTCTTCCCCGCCCCCACCCTCTCTAAAATCAATCAATCAATAAAATGAAATATGAAAAAGAAAGAAAACACCTGTCAAGGTTGCTAACTACACCCGGCTTTCCCTCTGTTGTAGACTTCCATCTGCAGCTCCAAGGAGATTTTGACGATAATCTCTTTACTTGCAGATGGTGTAACTAGAACTTGGAAGTCTGGTAAGAGAGATCTGAGAAAGCAGCCCTCCCACCTGATGGACTCATTTCATCGGATGCCAAAGTAGGGGAAAACCCCAAGGACTTAATCCCTGGGAACACACTTGCCTCCCTCCCACCCACCCCTACCTCCACTTCAAAACAGAGGCATGGGGCATTTCTAATCACTGAGCTCTGGAGGGAGCCCTGGAGCTGCACAGACAGGGCGTGGACTTCCCAAAAGCAGGTGCTGTGCTCACTGGAAGAAAACAGCGTCCATCGAAGACTTTCGGATCAAGCGGACATCCGCATGAAGCCCAGTGCCATGGGACCCCAGAACGAGATGCAGGGCATTGGGGCCACAGAGTCTCATGCTGTTTATTGTTTTCCTTCATCTTTGCTTACTGTAAAGTTCTGAATTAAGAGACGCCTTCTGTCTGTTCACTGTGGTGCTTGTAAGATCCTTACCATTAATATATAATTTTGCTTCCTAGCCACTCCTTGGGGTGCATCTAATTAGGAAATATAATGTGTTAATGGTTTAGCCCAAATAGATAAGCAAATAAGCCATTTGGTTTGTATTCGTTTTTTTCTGGTCTCTAGCTTCCTTTGATTCTGCTTCCTTTTAATAAGTCAGTTGGAGCCCTTGCTAACTGGGCTCAAATAAAAGGCACTTTTAGATTACAAGCCACACAACAGGACGGCCAGCCAGACATGCAAACCCTCTCTCCCATCCCACACAGAAAGAGGGTGTGTCTCCACGGAAGCGGCCTTCCCGTGCCTTTCACAGTAGATGCCTTTGTGATCAAACTTCTACCAGAACACAGGTCTGTAACCATGCTGGGCCAGTGTCTGCACTTTTAGGAGCCACGGAAGGGGTACTGTTCGGGCTCGGCCCTGAGCTCTTTCCCTTCAATCCATCTGGCGGTGTCTGAGAGAACCACACTGAGTGGTTGTTAAACGTTACCATCCTGGAGCACAGTAACAGGTCATCAGACGAGTGTGGCTGGTTGTCATAACAGCACACAGCGTCGCCTTGCTCCTAATGATTGGTTTCGGATTCATAGCACAAAGCCTGTGGGTCTGACCTGTAAATGACGTGGGAATCTGTTTGCTCTGTCCACTGCTCCCCACCTTGAGGACAGTGTTTTCTCGAGAGAAGCTCTACGAAAATGGACAGGTGCTCGTTGGAAATAGAGCTGACCAGCAATGAACTGGCCCCTCCGGGTGGACAAACATTGCACTCACACATCTGCCGTGGATTTTTAATATGGCAGATGTCTGGGAAAGAAAGAGATCATGACATTAGGTAATTCAGGGACCCTCACGTCGCTCTTCAGATTTGGGGTGAGATCTCTGTTTTGGTTTTTTATTTGGGTATTTTGTTTATTTTGGCTTAGATGCAGATGACACGCTCTGACCATAATCTTCCCACAGTGTCTGCATCACGATGCTCAGATGGGAGGGCTCCAGTCTTCAGCCCTGCTGTGTGGCCACCACCCAGTGAAACAATCCAAAAAGTGATCTTCTAACCAAAAGCACAAGAAACTGACACTCACTGAGGTTGGAACGAGTCCCATTGGAAACTGTACCAGTGACCACCAGTGGCGCAGCTCAGGGCTGACCCTCTAGCTCCGCTGAAGAATTGTCAGGGGGGCGGGGCGAGGACTGAACCAACATTCCCGAATGCTGTGCCAAGTTCCAGGACCCAACATGCTTTATTGTCACTGGACTGAAAATTCTGGGAGAAACTTACTCTCCTGTTCCTCGCTAAACAACCTATCAGGGCCAAGCAAAAATATCCTGGGTATTTGCTCTAAGGAATCTTTACCCCTAAAATATATCTCTACAAACCAACTAAAACACTTACTTCCCAAGACGGACAGCTTGCTCCCTGATACTCTCTTCCGGACCTTCGCCTCTCTGCCTGCCATCTAACGCTGTTGTAACATACGCTTTTCCTATTACCCGTCAGTATCCTGCACAGCAGGTGATACTAACCAGGGTTCTCCGGGGAGACAACCAGCAGGACATACATGTAATTGTGAATAAGAATACATGCTATGAATTATATAGTCATAGAAACATTCATAACATATATTAATAATAATACAGATTTAGTATGAGAAACTGGCTCACAGTTATGGAGGCTCAGAAGTCGCATCTGGAAAGTCAGTCGTGTGATTCAGTCTGAGTCCAAAGGTCTGAGAACAAGAGTTCCTGATGGTGTGTGTGTCCCGTCCAAGGTCTGGAGATGATGAGCTGTCGCCTGTGCATTGTGAGGTGGGAAAAGGGGGCAAATTCTTCTTTCCTCCACCTCTTGTTCAATGGATCGGATGAGGTCCACAGACGTTGGGAAGGTCCATCGATGGAGTCCACTGACTCAAACACTAACCTCATCCAAAAACACACCACAGACACCAGAACCCTGGGGCGTCTGGTGCCTCGCTAACCCTCCCGTGGATCTGGGTGCTGAGAGCCTGAGACTCGCCTTCTGGTTCAACACATTCCACGGACGGGGTTTGGGGGAGCTGACAGCTGATGGCTTGCGAATCCTACGGCACATGGCAATGGGGACCCTGGCACAGAGGCGTGACCCTCACTCCTGAGCCCTCCCTTGAGTATGAATTTTCCCTCTTCAGGTCACTCTGCCATCTATTCTCGTGTCGATGGGAATTGGGGTTGCTTCCAGGTGCTTTTCCCACACTGTACAAGCGCTGCTTCAACGTGATTGTGCGTGTCCCCGGGCCCACGTCACAGGATTCTGCGTGAGGATATACCGAGGAACAGGATGGCTCTGGTCACAGGGCATGCACACCTTCAACTTACAAGAACACGTGAGTCTTCTTTCTAAAGCAAGGGTCCCAGACAGCGTTCCCGCCTGCGATGAGCAGGATGCGCCCTGGCTCACATCCTTCCAACCACTTAACACGCGCAGGCTCCGGACTGGCCAGTCTGCTCCGTGATAACATGGTGTCTTCCCCTACTCGTTGGCCATTCGTGTCCTCCCTCACATTAAAATGCCCATTTGGCCCATTTATCTATTTTATCTTTTTCTTTTGGTCTCTCTCTCTTCTTTCCTCTCTCTCTGAAATCAAAAACATATCCTTGAGTGAGGATTTTTTAAAAAATAAAATGGCAAAAAATGTACAAAATGATCATCTCAATTTTTGTATGTATCCTTTTTTCTAAGCTTTTTCTAAGCACGTGAAAACTGTTTGCAGTAATTATGCCAGGAAGTGGGGAATTTTACTGTTGCTTTTAAAAATTTTTAAGTGATATATCCTTGCCAGATTTTAAAAATGGAATGTGTATAAAGTAAAAAGCGACTGCGACCCAGTTCCCAGGCTCGGGGTAGAGTCCTGGCAAAGACAGGGCAGGCCTTGATCTTTGTCCAAGGAAACCTCTGGAGGACTTGCCCTCCCAGAATGCTCAGTTCGGGGCCAGAAATCTAAGGCTGGGCCAGCCCCCTCCCCCCAGCCCTGCGGCCAGCTCCCTGCCCGCACCCACTCCACACAGCCCTCCCTGCCAGCCGCTGGGTGCCAGCAGGAACGCTGCACAATGAACTCCGGCTCAGACCCGCTGGGTGGTGTCGGGATGGAGGACTGGCCAGCGGTCAGCTCAGACGGCGAGTGCAGAAGGCGGCCAGGGCATGAGAGCCAGAGCCACTCCTGGCGGGGATGGGCCGATGCGTCCTGAGAACCGCAAAACCGCACTTGCTTAGATTTAGCCCCGTTGGCATCTGGGCTGCTCTCCTTCCAGAGCCTCTTCTTCCAAAGAATCACGATCAACTGGAGGCCCCGCCCACCCTGACTGCACCTCCAGGAGGAGGAGCCTTGAGGGACTTGTCACGTCCCAGCAACACCCACACAGCTCCTGGCTGCCTGGTCCCTGCGCAGTGCTAAGCAGACTTACAGCTCACGATGGGACAAGAGTGTTAAATAATCGTGGTCCCCTCACCTCTCCCATTTGCAGCTTAGCTCTAAAGGACGACGAAGAGGCTGAGCACCGCGGGGGTGAGGTCCCTGCAGCTGAGCTACTGCGTTTCCCAGGTCCTTGATGCAGTTACACAGCCGAGCTCAGGGAAGGCGGGCCCCAGGGTCACGGGTGACTCATCGCAGCCGGAGCACCGACGCTTGGGTGCTGTGTGCCAGGCCACCTGTTCTACCCAGCAGGTCAGCACAACTGAACCCTCTGGCCTTTTGTCCCAGCCCTGATCTCTGCATTTCCCAGGACGGCCTGAGCTCAGCCGGGGACGTGTGGTCTGATCAGGGTGACGCCCGGTGGGGAGACCTCTCCCAGGGGCCCGGGGACGGCCGTCGCCCCTGGTCCGGTGTCGCAGGTGTCTCCCCCGCCCCAGCTCACGGAGCGTCCTCTCTGAGGTGCTGTCGGGCTCTGTGCCTTCCCACCACCCAGAGGCCCGTAGAGTCCTCACCTGCCCCTCCACGCCCAGGGACAGGGAGGGCCTGCCCACCTGCCCCTCCCTGGTCCCCTCTTAGCATGAACTGCGGTTCACTCTTTGCATTTCCTCGCCCACAGGGAGACTCGAACGTTAGGATCCCAGGCACCGTATAGGAGCTCGGAGCAGAAGGCCTGGCGCTGGTGGCGGGCCTGGCTTGGGAGGAAAGAACTGAGAGAACAGAAAAATGAAGGCAGGAAATGAAAACCAAGGTGAAGCCAGAAATGTTAGAAGATGGGGCCTCCGGCTCCCGAGAGCTTGCAGCCAACGTCTGCAGAGACCCTCACCGGGGGGAGAGGCAGCCCACAGGGTCCCCATCGGAGCTGCGACCTCCCAGTGAGGCGGGGACGGAACAGGGCCCCTTGTGTACCTGCTGTCATCAGAGGCGGGAAGGCCCAGGCAGGTGACAGACGCAGGAGGAGAGGGACGGGGCAGACACTCAGATCCTCAGAGCAGGGCACTCAGAAGCACATCAAAGGCACCTGAAGGCACAAGGCGCCTTGCAATCCCCGCCCTCAGACCTGAGGTCCGAGAGGCGGGCAGAGAGAAGCAGCGGATGTTTAACACCTTTCTCAGCGAGCTTCCCGGGTGAGCAGCCCGCAGCCGGCCGCAGCCTGCCTTCCTGGAGAGGAAGTGTCTGTTCCCGGGCTCAGTGTGGCCGAGTAAAACGCTGAGCTGTGAAGCCAGACCCGAGTGTAACCCTGGGAGTGAGGGGGGCTCACTGGGGTAAGTCTGAACCGACAGTGCAGTAGCAACACTGACCTCACACCCCCGTGTGACGACGAGGTTGGACAAACACAAAGCACTGAGTGTGGTGCTAGCACACAGTGGGTGCTCAATAAACAGTGTCTCCCCACTGTGCTCCTCCGGCAGCGATACACACTCGAAACTCGGGCGCTGGGTTACTCGTTCTTGCTTTGCAACAAAGACGTGGCTGGGAGCACAATGTCAGGAGACCCGGCGTTTGCACAAGGCCACGGGGATCAGTCCCATCGGACAGGCCCGAGCATCTCGGGTCTCTTGTCCGGTCAGCAAGGAGACCCTGGGGAACAGATTCAGCATGTTAATGAGAGAAATACCTCCGAAGAGGGAATATTGGAACATTGGAGTGTGTGGTTTCTCCAGATTATACCCCCTTCACTCCCTTAGGGTAGAATTTCTCCATGGGGGCGGGGCAGGAGGGAAGCCAGGGGCAGTGAGCAACGTCTATAAACCTCTTTGGTTGTCACACCCTGGGGAGAGGAGGGGGTGCCAGTGGTGTCTATTGGGTAGAAGTCAGGGCTGCTGCTGACCCCCCCGCCCCACTTCTCTGCCAGGACCCGGGGCGTGTTGGGCTGCCTCTCCTTGCCCTGCTTGCTGAGGAGAGACGTCGCCTCTGCCTCCCGCCCAGGGGGCAGCGTGGTCAGACCCAGTGGCTCCTTGTCCTGCGCCTTCTCTTCTTTGGGGGCTGGAACATGTTCATCCCTCAATGAGGCTCCCTCCCTCTTTTTTCATCTTGCAAAACGGAACCTCTGTACCCATTCAACACCCTAACTCTCCCTTCCTTCTCCCCCCAGTCCCTGGCAACGAACGTTCCACTTTCTGTCTCTGTGAATTTGACCACCTCATTAATTATTTAGAACTTGCCTTTTGGGGCCTGGCTGACTTCACGTAGCATCATGTCCTCCAGGGTCATCCTCCATGTTGGAGCATGTGTCAGAATGCCCTTCCTTTTTAATGCTGAACACTATTCCACGGTCTGTGTCTATGCCACATTCTGCTTATCCATTCATCTCTCCAGGCACAATCCTCAGTGGCTGCTCCCACTTCTGAGCTGTTGTGAACACGGGTGCACGCATATCTCTTCAGGACCCTGCTTTCCATTTCTGTGTGTGCACAATCCTCAGTGGCTGCTCCCACTTCTGAGCTGTTGTGAACACGGGTGCACGCATATCTCTTCAGGACCCTGCTTTCCATTTCTGTGTGTATCTACCTGGAAGTGAAACTGCTGGACCATTTGGTAATTGTATTTAATATTTTGTTTTTTTATTTGTTAATCCTCACCAGAGGATATTTTTTCCATTGATTTTTAGAGAGAGTGGAAGGGGGGGAGGGGAGAGAGAGAGAGAGAGAGAGAGAGAGAGAGAGAGATTGGTTGCCTCACACACACACCCTGACTGGGAGCTGGGGATCAAACCCACCACCGAGGAATGTGCCCTTGACCGTAAATCGAATCCTCAACCCTTCAGTCCAAGGGCTGACGCTCCAACCACTGAGAAAACCTTGCACAGGGCTGTTAATTTTATTTATTATATTGTCATTATTTTTAAATATATATTTCAAAATTATATTTCAGAGAGGAAGAGAGAAGGAGAGAGAAACATCAATGATGAGAGAATCATTGATCGGCTGGCTGCCTCCTGCATGCCCCACACTGGGGATCAAGCCCGAAACCTGGGTATGTGCCCTGACCAGGAATCAAACCATGACCTTCTG
>NW_005370385.1:126833-149257 GCF_000412655.1 Myotis brandtii
TCATTATTTTTAAATATATATTTCAAAATTATATTTCAGAGAGGAAGAGAGAAGGAGAGAGAAACATCAATGATGAGAGAATCATTGATCGGCTGGCTGCCTCCTGCATGCCCCACACTGGGGATCAAGCCCGAAACCCGGGTATGTGCCCTGACCAGGAATCAAACCATGACCTCCTGGTTCCTATGTTGATGCTCAACCACTGAGCCATGCCGGCCGGGCAGGAAATAAACATTATGAAAAATAAAACTATAGATGTACTATAGTTTACTTAACCATTCCTTTATTGTTAGACGTTTGTTTTTCCAGTCTGGGGCAAGAGATATCTTTGATCATATGGAACTTTTCAAACTCATACTTATTTCCTTAAAATGATTGGCGGCCGTCACGCTTGGTCCTGCCGTCTTGTCCAATCTTCCAGATCACCAGGTAGGCACCCTCGCTGGAGCTGTGCCCATCCAGGTGCTGGCATCCTCGCTGAAGCTGTGCCCACCCACCCTGTCCTGGATGATCGCCTGAGGTGGTCAGCCATGAGACTGTGAAGGGAGCGCTTGTAGGGGAGGCCCAGGCGGTGCAGGAAGAGCACAGACGTGTCCACCACGGTGCTGTGATGACCTTCAGTGCCAGCAGGGCGCTCTCCACAAGAGAGAAATAAAAGCCTGAAGACAAAGGACCAGCGCACCTCCCTCCCAGGAGCACGCCCAAGCCTCAGACTCCCCCTTCGCTTCCCCCACAGGCACGTGTCTCCTAAACTCTAAGAGACCCCGCGAGGCTTGCCACCAGGGCAGCAACGGGCAGCAGCAGCTCGTCCCAGACAACCTCCCGACCCTGCCCCCAAGGCCCCTTCTCTCTGACTCCTTAGTGAGTCAAGCCCAGGCCCATTGCCAGCCCTCCCTGTTTCGTTGTCCCCAGCTTTAACAGACGTCCTCCACCGCTCACCAGGGCTCGGGCTGTGACATTTTTCCTGCACAAAGTCAGGAACCACACACTCTGGTCAGCCCGAGGCAGACCACTCAGGGCCAGGTCCCCTTTCCGGTGACAGTTTCCACATTAGTATTCCCGGGGGACAGGGTGGTGCTGGCCAGCAAAGGGCAGCGATTTTTTCCAGGTAACGCATCGAGTCCCCTCCCCGCCATGTCCTCCACATGGGGCTCTGCGTGTCCTCCACATGAGGCTCTGCGTGTCCTCAGCATGGGGCTCTGCGTGTCCTCAGCATGGGCTCTGCGTGTCCTCCACGTGGGGCTCTGCATGTCCTCCACGTGAGGCTCTGCGTGTCCTCCACGTGGGGCTCTGCATGTCCTCCACGTGAGGCTCTGCGTGTCCTCCACGTGGGGCTCTGCATGTCCTCCACGTGAGGCTCTGCGTGTCCTCCACGTGGGGCTCTGCATGTCCTCCACGTGAGGCTCTGCGTGTCCTCCACGTGGGGCTCTGCATGTCCTCCACGTGAGGCTCTGCGTGTCCTCCACGTGGGGCTCTGCATGTCCTCCACGTGAGGCTCTGCGTGTCCTCCACGTGGGGCTCTGCATGTCCTCCACGTGAGGCTCTGCGTGTCCTCCACGTGGGGCTCTGCATGTCCTCCACGTGAGGCTCTGCGTGTCCTCCACGTGGGGCTCTGCATGTCCTCCACGTGAGGCTCTGCGTGTCCTCCACGTGGGGCTCTGCATGTCCTCCACGTGAGGCTCTGCGTGTCCTCCACGTGGGGCTCTGCATGTCCTCCACGTGAGGCTCTGCGTGTCCTCCACGTGGGGCTCTGCATGTCCTCCACGTGAGGCTCTGCGTGTCCTCCACGTGGGGCTCTGCATGTCCTCCACGTGAGGCTCTGCGTGTCCTCCACGTGGGGCTCTGCATGTCCTCCACGTGAGGCTCTGCGTGTCCTCCACGTGGGGCTCTGCATGTCCTCCACGTGAGGCTCTGCGTGTCCTCCACGTGGGGCTCTGCATGTCCTCCACGTGAGGCTCTGCGTGTCCTCCACGTGGGGCTCTGCATGTCCTCCACGTGAGGCTCTGCGTGTCCTCCACGTGGGGCTCTGCATGTCCTCCACGTGAGGCTCTGCGTGTCCTCCACGTGGGGCTCTGCATGTCCTCCACGTGAGGCTCTGCGTGTCCTCCACGTGGGGCTCTGCATGTCCTCCACGTGAGGCTCTGCGTGTCCTCCATGTGGGGCTCTGTGTGTCCTCCATGTGGGGCTCTGTATGTCCTCCATGTGGGGCTCTGTATGTCCTACACATGAGGCTCTGTGTATCCTCAGTGTGGGCTTTGTGTATCCTCATCATGGGGCTCTACATGTCCTCAGCGTGGGGCTCTGCATGTCCTCCATGTGGGGCTCTGTGTGTCCTCCACGTGGGGCTCTGTGTGTTTTCCACGTGGGGCTCTGTGTGTCCTCCATGTGGGGCTCTGTGTGTCCTCCACGTGGGGCTCTGTGTGTCCTCCACGTCTCCAGGTAACGCATCGAGTCCCCTCCCCCCCATGTCCTCCACACGGGGCTCTGCGTGTCCTCAGTGTGGGCTCTGCGTGTCCTCAGTGTGGGCTCTGTGTGTCCCCAGTGTGGGCTCTGTGTGTCCCCTGTGTGGGCTCTGTGTGTCCTCAGCGTGGGCTCTGCGTGTCCTCAGTGTGGGCTCTGCATGTCCTCTGCATGGGGCTCTGTGTGTCCTCAGGGTGGGCTCTGCGTGTCCTCAGCGTGGGCTCTGTGTGTCCTCAGTGGGGGCTCTGCGTGTCCTCAGTGTGGGCTCTACATGTCCTCTGCATGGGGCTCTGTGTGTCCTCCACGTGGGGTTCTGCATGTCCTCAGCGTGGGCTTTGTGTGTCCTCCACATGGGCTCTGTGATGGCAGGATACAGACTGTGTAAGACGTGGTAAGTGGCCTCCAAAGCTCATTGCAGGTGCAAGAAAGAAGCAGCAAACCCGGAGTCCAATCACATGGCACACTGCACATGGTTGAAACTCAGAAGAAGATGCTCTGACTCCCAAGAGAAGAGGTTGGAGTTGGCTTCAAAAGCTGCGCTGGCTCCCAGCAAAGGCAGAGGAGGTGGGTGAGAAGCATCAGTAAGAAGCGAGGAGACTAAGGGTGGGCTCTGCATATCCTCTGCATCGGGCTCTGCGTGTCCTCAGTGTGGGGCTTTACATGTCCTCCACATGGAGCTCTGCGTGTCCTCAGTGTGGGGCTCTGTGTGTCCTCCACATGGAGCTCTGTGTGTCCTCAGCATGGGCTCTGCATGTCCTCAGTGTGGGTTCTGCATGTCCTCAGCGTGGGGCTCTACATGTCCTCATCATGGGGCTCTGCGTGTCCTCAGCATGGACTCTGTGTGTCCTCAGTGTGGGCTTTGTGTGTCCTCAGCATGGGCTCTGCATGTCCTCTGCTTGGGACTCTGTGAGTCCTCAGTGTGGGCTTTGTGTGTCCTCAGCATGTGCTTTGTGTGTCCTCCACGAGGGCTCTGTGATGGCAGGATACAGACTGTGTAAGTCATGGTAAATGGCCTCCAAAGCTCAGTGCAGATGCAAGAAAGAAGCAGCGAACCTGGAGTCCGATCACAGGGCACACTCTTCACATGGTTGAAACCCAGAAAAAGAAGCTCTGTCTTTCAAGAGAAGAGGTTGGAGTTGGCTTCAAAACTGCGCCGGCTCCCAGCAAAGGCAGAGGGGGTGGGTGAGGGCTCCCAGCAAAGGCAGAGGAGGTGGGTGAGAAGCATCAGTAAGAAGCGAGAAGACTAGAGACTGGCCTGCTGAGCAGAGGGAATGGGAACCAATGCCCCCCAGGTCGATGGCCCTATGCAGTACGGGTGCCTCCCTCCACGGCGCCCACCCCGTCCATCCTATGACGTTGACAAACTCCTTGCGTTTGGCAGCAGGACCACCTCATTGAAGCGGAAAGGATGGGGTCCATCCCTTTGATGGGGTTCCCTCCTAGGGGAAGGGTTCTCCCTGGCACTTTGCTCCTTTAAAGCCATTAGTCAATCAGCAAGAAAGGGCATGAGCCTCCCTGGGTTCGCTGGTGACAAATGAGGGCGTTAATCTCCCTGAGCTGGCACTTTGGTTGGTCTTCTGCCTAACCAGCAGCAGACAAATGCAGTGTCAGAGATAACGACTTGAAGATTACTGTGGGGGTTTTCCAATTTATCTTTATTGTTGAAAGTATTACAGATATCCCATTTTTTTCCCCACTGACCCCTACTAACCCGCCCCCCGCCCCTGTCGCCACCCCAGCCTTCACCACACTATTGTCTGTGTCCATGGGTGATGCATATATGCACATAAGTTCTTTGGTTGATCAGTGGCCTTTTAGGAGAGATAACTTGGGGTGACTAGAAATGCAAAGACTGCAGATGTTAAAGAATGAGGCTCAGCCATGAAGTATTGCTTCTGCATGAACCCGTACACTGACCGCAGGCCTGGAACGAATCAGTCCTTCCGACTCATTCCACTTAGTACGAAGGTCAACCAAAAATCTGTCCTCGGAGTGTCTTACATCATTCCCTTAAGTTCTTTGGTTGATCAGTGGCCTTTTAGGAGAGAAAACTTGGGGTGACTAGAAATGCAAAGACTGCAGACCTTAAAGAATGTGGCTCAGCCATGAAGTATTGCTTCTGCATGAACCCGTACACTGACCGCAGGCCTGGAACGAATCAGTCCTTCCGACTCATTCCACTTAGTACGAAGGTCAACCAAAAATCTGTCCTTGGAGTGTCTTACATCATTCCCTCCCGCTCCGGGACACTCGGCGGCTCCCTGGTCCTTCTGGGATACGGGCAGGACATTCCAGATGAGACTCAAGGCTTCTGTCACCACCAACTTCACACCCTTCACTTGCCGTGAGATGCCCAGTCCTCACTCGGGCCCAATGGGCGGTGTTGCCGGGTGTGCTGGCCACGGGCATGCTTGGGCAGCTCCGTGTACGGAACACTGACGCACAGTGAGAGCAGGAGGCAGTGGCAGCGGCAGTAACAGCAGCGCCAACGTGGACACAGTATTATTCGTCCTTGTGGAGGCAAGAAGTCTTGGAAGTGCAGAAAGCGCAAAGCAATGCTAGTGAATTCCACACTCCAGTCTGTTCCAATCCGCTGGCCCAGCCTCACGCCACCCAGCTTCAACCCAAAGGATGTGCTTTGCCAGTGAGCCCCCGAAAAAAACAGGGTTCCACTCTGTTCTGCTGGATTGTGTTCCTCCCCCAAAAAGATGCTGGACCTACCCACAGCCTCTGGGAATGTGGCCTTACTTGGAAGTAGGGTCTTCATAAGAGGTGGTCAAGTTAAAGTGAGGTCATGATGGGGGGCCCGGATTGTCCTTACAAAAAGGGGAATTTGGACACATAACTAGACGTGCACACAGGGAGACGGTCTCATGAAGGTGACGGCAGGGGTGGGGGTGCATGTACATGCCAAGGACCCGTAGAGATGGCCAGCAGCCACCAGTAGCCCTTGGAGGGGAGGAGAACAGAGTGACCCTCAGAGGCTCAGCAGGAACCAACCCTGCTGACACCTTGACCTTGGATTCCAGCCTCAGATCCAAGAGACAATGCGTTTCTGTAGTTTTAGCCACAGTGTGGTCCTTGTTGCGGCAGCCCAGCAAACATCAGCTCCTTCCCTGCTGCAGTCCCAGCCCAGAGGGACTTGCTGCCTGTGAGTCCTCTCTGCCTCTCAGACGATGCACTCTAGGGGAGCCCCACAAAGAGGCCCCGTGATCGAGCCTGGAAGCAGACCTCCAGCCCCAGTGATGAGGCCACAGCCCTCCCTGGCCAGCAGCTTGGCTGCAGCCTTGTCCACACCAGGGGCCAGAACTGCCAGCCACATCTCGCCTGCCTGTGGTGTACGAGCTAAGATTTGGAGGCATTTCTTATGCAGCAGGTGGCTTTGAGGATTTCAGAGGCTGAGCTGTTTCCACATGTGTCCTGTATCAGCAGCTCAAGTGGAGGGCAGCACAGAATGAAGCCATTTTCAAGGGGAACTGAGCTGTTTGTGATGTCAGAAATTAACCTCTGCACAGCAGAGGGAGAAGAGTTGGTTCTTAACACCAGTGATCACATGGCACGTGCAGCTCCTCCACAGTGCCCTCTTCAGGATGTCTCTCTGGTCCTTTTATCTCTTCCTTTACCTTATTTTCTTTTTAAATAAAAATCTTTATTGCTGAGAGTATTATAAGTGTCCCCTCCTTTTCTCCCCCCATTACCCTCTCCACCCTATTGTCTGTGTCCATTGGTTATGTATATCCTATATAATAAAAGGCTAATATGCAAATTGACCAAACGGCGGAACAACTGGTCACTATGACATTGCGGCAGGCCAGCAAACATCAGCTCCTTCCCTGCTGCGGTCCCAGCCCAGAGGCACTTGCTGCCTGTAAGCCCTCTCTGCCTCTCAGACGATGCATTCTGGGGGAGCCCCACAGAGAGGCCCCGTGATGGAGCCTGGAAGCAGACCTCCAGCCCCAGTGATGAGGCCATAGCCCTCCCTGGCCAGCCACGTCTCACCTGCCTGTGGTGTACGCGCTAAGATTTGAAGGCATTTCTTATGCAGCAGGTGGCTTTGAGGATTTCAGAGGCTGAGCTGTTTCCACATGTGTCCTGTATCAGCAGCTCAAGTGGAGGGCAGCACAGAATGAAGCCATTTTCAAGGGGAACTGAGCTGTTTGTGATGTCAGAAATTAACCTCTGCACAGCAGAGGGAGAAGAGTTGGTTCTTAACACCAGTGATCACATGGCACGTGCAGCTCCTCCACAGTGCCCTCTTCAGGATGTCTCTCTGGTCCTTTTATCTCTTCCTTTACCTTATTTTCTTTTTAAATAAAAATCTTTATTGCTGAGAGTATTATAAGTGTCCCCTCCTTTTCTCCCCCCATTACCCTCTCCACCCTATTGTCTGTGTCCATTGGTTATGTATATCCTATATAATAAAAGGCTAATATGCAAATTGACCAAACGGCGGAACAACTGGTCACTATGACATGCACTGACCACCAGGGGGCAGACACTTAATGTAGGAGCTGCCCCCTGGTGGTCAGAAGCCAGGTGAGCGCAGTGGCAGTGGCGGGAGCCTCTCCTGCCTCCACGGCAGAGCTAAGGATGTTCAACTGATGGCTTAGACCTGCTCCCCACTGGCCTATTGTCTGTTCCATGGGGAGCGGGCCCAAGCCATCAGTCGGATATCCCCCAAGGGCTCCCAGACTGCAAAAGGGTGCAGGTAGCCCTCCCTGGCCAGCCACGTCTCACCTGCCTGTGGTGTACGCGCTAAGATTTGAAGGCATTTCTTATGCAGCAGGTGGCTTTGAGGATTTCAGAGTCTGAGCTGTTTCTACATGTCTCCCTCATCAGCAGCTCAAGTGGAGGGCAGCACAGAATGAAGCCATTTTCAAGGGGAACTGAGCTGTTTGTGATGTCAAAAATTAACCTTTGCACGGCAGAGGGAGAAGAGTTGGTCCTTAACACCAGTGATCACATGGCACGTGCAGCTCCTCCACAGCGCCCTCTTCAGGATGTCTCTCTTGTCCTTTTATCTCTTCCTTTGCCTTATTTTCTTTTTAAATAAAAACCTTTATTGCTGAGAGTATTATAGATGTCCCCTCCTTTCCTCCCCCCATTACCCTTTCCACCCTACTGTCTGTGTCCATGGGTTATGCATATCCTATATAATAAAAGGCTAATATGCAAATTGACCAAACGGCAGAACAACTGGTCACTATGATGTGCACTGACCACCAGGGGGCAGACACTTAATGCAGCCAGTCACCTGAGCTGTGCACTCTAGGTGTGCCCCTATGTGGGCTGTGTGCACAGTCTTGTAGTTGAGCCTTGATTTATGTTGGCATCACTGGGAGGGATTGACTCCCAGGCCAATTGGCTGTGAGGACCAGCTGAGACTACAGTGGAAGAGCTCCTGTGTAGGAAATGCCCTTATATGGAGCAGGGCTTGCTTCAATGGGGCTTTGGTGCTTACTAAGTCTGCCCCTTGATGTGTCACTCATGGATGTGGTAGGGTTGTAATCTGGCGTGGTCTGAAGCTGACCACTCTCCACGGCAGTGCTAAGGATGTTCAACGATGGCTTAGACCTGCTCTCCACTGGCCTATTGTCTGTGTCCATGGGGAGCGGGCCTAAGCCATCAGTTGGATACCCCCCCAAAGGCTCCCGGACTGCAAAAGGGCTCAGGCCGGATTGAGGGACCCCCCCCCCCTAAGTGCACAAATTTCGTGCACCGGGCCTCTAGTATGCATGATTGAGGAATCCCCCCCCAAGTGCACAAAGTTCGTGCATCGGGCCTCTAGTATGCGTATAATTCCTTTGGTTAATCTCTTCCCACTCTCCCCCCCCCACCCACACGCCCACTTTCCCTCTGAAATTCATCAGTCTGTTCCATGTTTCAACCAAGACAGGCTGTTCATATGGAAAGACCACTGCAAACAGTGGGGCTTCAAATTGGATGGGGCAGGGTCTCAGGGAGTCACCAGGGCCAGTTGAACAGTGTGAGCCAGGCTGATGTAAACTCAGATAGGGTGCCTGCCAGTCAGCTCTGTGGCAGGGAAGGTCTCAGCAGAGGAACAATGACCTCTGCCAGCACTTCTGTCTGGGAGAAAACTGTCCCCCCAGTTCTTGCCCTGATGCCAGACAAGTTAGTTCCTCCCCATATGTCTCTGGATCCTTTCAAGCTGCTGCCCCAGTGCTGGAGCTCAGAGGGAGGGAGTCCAAGTAAGTCCGAGTGCCAGCCCTGTAAGAGGAACTGCTTGGGACTCCAGCAGCCTCTGCATCACAACTCAGCCACAATTCCTGCTGGTAGTTACAGCCTGGACTTATGTGGACTTCTCTTCCTGGCATTGGAATCCTGGGCTGAGGGGTCTGGTCTGGGGCTGGGGCTGGGACTCCTTGCTCCTCAGGTAGACTTCTGCAGCCAAGATATCCCTCCTGATTTAAAAAACACTACTTATGGATATCAGACCAGCCCGATCTGCACCTCCACCCCTCCACCCAGCGTCAGTGTGGCTTTTTCTTTAATTCTCTAGTTGTAGGACTTTCGTTCAGCCAGATTTCAGGTGGTTCTGTGATTTAGTTGTAATTTTGATGTGTCTCTATCTTATTTCATGTGCTGATAACTTCTTACATGTCTTCAATGCCCCTTATTACATTCCACGGGAGTCATCATCACCTCTGAGATGGTTTTGTCTTTTTCTTTCATTTCTTTCCTGAGCTCAGTCAACTCTCCATTTTTTTCTCTATTTGTCTGTGCTTTCTGTTTTTGTGCTTGATTTCTGAATCAGAGTTGTTCTTCAAATTATAAATGTCTGTTTAAGATATTTAACTCACTTGGACCACATCTTATAGTTATGGCTTTTTTTATGTTTGTATTGTGGTGTTTTGTTTTTTCTTCATGGTTATCTTTATGGGAGGACTTTCAACAAATGAAATGTGTTCATTACCATGTTTCCTATTTTTGTGGTAACTTCATTCGGATATATTCAGTTTCACTCAATTCGTTTTGTGCCTTTGTGGTGTTTACACATTTTTTCCATTATCTGCATCCTGTCCTTAGTTTCTTGGTGAGTGAGTTTTTTCCTGTGTGGAATGATGGTGTACTCTGATTTTTATATTGATTTTCATATCACTTTCTGTCTTCCAGGACCTTTATTTTTACTTTTGCTTCTTTACTTTTTACCACCCAGTCATTAAAGATGCCTACCCCTTCTTTTTAGTTTTTTTCTCCCTGGAAGCTATGCTTTATGAAGACTGCTACCTCAAATTACATATATGTTACTTATTTATTTTTTCAAATTACATATATTTTAAATCTCTGCCCTGTGCTCAGTGCAGGGCCTACTAATACAACTTTCCTGGTATTTCCCCAGTTGGGAGGACTTCATTCTGGTGGTGGTCTTAGAATAACTCCAGACCTGCTATGCACTTGCCTTTCTTCTGCATATTTTTCTTAATTAGACACCTTTGCCTGCAACATGGTTTGCAAAAGAGTCTGAGAGATCGCTTACTAAGCTTTGCTTATTTTTTAACTTACAAGTAACATGGCATTTGTGCATCTGCTAAATTCTCCTTGTGTGGCTGCCCTGGGCTTTCTATAGTTTTACAGGCTCATCTTGTGCACTGTCTTTTGTATTATGGTGAAGTGCAGATTGAAGTAGCAGCCATTGTCCCCAACTACCTGGAAGAAAAACAATAAGTATTTTTTTTGAGAGAGATATATTGTCTTGATTTAAGCACTGAATTTGCAAGTTAATTAAAGCAATGAATTTAAAAGGACAATAAATACCTATATTCCCAAACTAGCCTGATCAAACACTGTACAAGGATTTGGATGAGAGAATGATTTCTATGAGACAATATCCGTAAAAGGCCAGCTCGATGTGCCCGAACCCAGGTACATGCCCTTGACCGGAATCAAACCTGGGACCTTTCAGTCCGCAGGCCGACGCTCTACCCACTGAGCCAAACCGGTTTCGGCAAATAAGTATTTTTTTGAGAGAGATTTATTGTCTTGATTTAAGCACTGAATTTGCAAGTTAATTAAAGCAATGAATTTAAAAGGACAATAAATACCTATATTCCCAAACTAGCCTGATCAAACACTGTACAAGGATTTGGATGAGAGAATGATTTCTATGAGACAATATCCGTAAAAGGCCAGCTCTGCAGTCGAACAGAGTGAGTTTGGATCCCACCCTGCTCCTCACCAGCCCGTGGGCTCATTTCACAGACCAGGAAGTGGAGGGCTAGAGAGTGACTCATATTCCTGCCCTTACAGAAGACTAGTAACCACATAAAATAATGCATGAAAAGGGCTATAGTCAGTCTATGGGGCACAGCAGATGTTCGCCAAGTGTTAGCCATTATTATTAATCAAATGATGGGCGAGATTGGAAAAGGTCTCATAGATGGTAAGTGACTAATGCGTACATTAACATTGCAGCGGTAACGATGCAGAGAGATTCCTGGGGGATTATAACGTGAGCAAAGAAGTGGGAATGGTCCTTGGGCCTGATCGATCGGCAAGCGCTGGTGACAGGCAGCGTTCTGCCGTCTGAGCGGACGTGGGAAACCGCAGCAGATGAGACCAGATGACCTGTAGGCCTCATTGTGGAGGCAATGGAATGAGTGTGAGGATTTGGGGTGCACCTCACTCGATGTCTCTGGAGAAACGGGTCCAGATAATATTAATAACAAGCTCTGACAAAAGCATGTCTATGTACATTGGAAAGATTAGATTAAATAAAGCTAAGCTCATTTCTTTTTTTTCATACATTTTTATTGATTTCAGAGAGGAAGGGAGAGGGACAGAGAGATAGAAATGAAAGGGGGCAGCAATAGCATGTGGGGGACCAGCTAGTGTTGTGAGAAATATGAACCCTGCTCTGTGAACCGTGACTGTTTTATTCTGATTAAAGAAGGCACCTCCACCCTGGCTGGAGCTCACCTGGAGACGAAGCCCCTCCTCCCCATTTGGAGCTGCCTGTCATCATGGAAAGATTAACAAAGATTTGTTACAGAAACCAGAATCACCAGCCTTTTTGCACACCTGAGGGCCTTTGCAGACCTCCAGCCTGCTCACCTGTTCACTGCCCACCTGGCACTCCCTTTGGCGATTTCCCCTGGAACCCCAGTCCCTGCACATCACTCAGCCCTGTGAAGATCCCTAGTCCTTTTCATATCTGTACACTGGCCTTTTGCTATATAAGCAGCTGGCTTATGGGGGCTGCAGAGCTAACCTGCTGCTCTCCCATGCTGCCGGCAGGATTAGAATAAATGCTCATATATGATTCAACCCTGTCTCTGCTGAATTGGCTCGAGTAGTGACAGGCAGCACAGATCCATTGTTTGTCCGGTTACACAAACATCAATGATGAGAAAGAATTACTGATCGGCTGCCTCTTGCACGCCCCGCACTGGGGATCGAGCCCACAACCCAGGCATTTGCCCTGACCGGGAATCGAACTGTGGCCTCCTGGTTCATACGACCCTCCACTGGGCAAGAGGGTTGTCCCAGGGTGGCGGTGAGGAAAATGAGATGGTGCGTCCTCCAGGCCTGGGGAGGGAGCAAGTGGCCCTTTGCCGCCTGTGGCCCCTAAGACTGTGGACTCCACCGCACCGAGTTCCTGACAGGCAGCTCCAGCCACAGGCCATCGAAGCACCTGCTCACAGGTGCACAACATGGCTAGGAAGAGGGCAAGGGAGGAAGGGCCCAAGATGCATTCCTGGTTGGGTCTCAAGGTGAGAGAGTGAGGCCAACAGCCCTGAACCGTCCTAGTGGGAGGAGAGACCAGGGCCCTGACCCCCACCCTGCACCCACAGCCTGGCCCTGACCCCCGCTGTGAGAGTTAGAGGCAGTCAAGCCTCGGTAGTTGTTTTAAGGTAAACGCATACCATTTTTTTGTCAGAAACTAAACTAGCAAAACTGATTTGACTTAAATTGTTTCTTTTAATTTTATTAAGTGTATTGGGGTGACATTGGTTAATAAAATTATATAGGTTCCAGGTGTACAATTCTATGATAAGTCATCCGTATATTGCATGTGTACCCACCACCCCAAGTCAAGACTCCTTCCGTCACCATATATCTGATCCCTTGGCCCTTCACTACATCCCCACCCCCCTTCGCTCTGGGAACCACCATACTGTTGTCTGTGTCCATGAGTTTTTGTTTGTTCATTTGTTGATTTCTGTTTTATATCCTACATATGAGTGAAATCATGTGGTTCTTGACTTTTTCCATCTGACTTATTTCACTTAGCATGATATTCTCCAGATCCATCCATGTTGTCACAAATGGCAGTATTTCATCTTTTCTGATGGCTGAGAAGTATTCCACGTGACTACGAAGCAGCAATAATCAAAATAGCAAGGTACTGGCAGAAAAACAGACACACAGACCAACGGAACAGAATAGAGAGCCCAGACATAAACCCACATGTAGATGGGCAACTAATTTTCTTCAAAGGAGCTGAAAACATACAATGGAGATGGGAAAGCCTCGTCCACAAATGGTGCTGGGAACATGAGAAGGCCACACACAGGAGAAGAAGCTAGACTGCTGTTTGTCACCACACACACACAAAAATAACTCAAAAGGATCAGGTGTAAATTGTTTCTTAAGAAAATGTCTACAGTTTTCAAAGGGTGAAGCCATTGTTGCCATGTTTTTGGAAACTGAGCAGCCCCCAAAGAGGACGCTTTTATGATTGATCTTTATTTGAATAAGAAGTTCTGACAGGCTGTTGGGCCCTGTTACTTCGCATCCTCTTCCTGGGTTAGGGTGCCGGCCTCCACCCCATGCGCCTCCCGGGCTCAGAACAGCCAAGGGTCCTGGGACAGAACTCCCCAGGCTCCACCCCCCTGACAGCAAGAAAGAGCATGTGCTGACCAGTCTGCTCCCTGATGCTATTTTTATTTCAGCAGAAAAGGGGGGGGGAGATTAAAAAAAAAACCTCATCTTTTAAAACAACACCCGGGCACTCATTTCCACAAGTCCTCGTCATTTCACCAGCCCCGCGCCTCCCAGCTCCATCCAAGCTGAACCACACTCTGCTCTAGTCACCAGCTGAACATGACCCAGGTGCTCGCACTGGCTCACTCAGCTCTGCAAGCTAAGCGTCCCGGTGACATGAACAGGTAGGCAATTCCTCCTGCGTCAGCAAGAAAGCTTTTGGTTATAACCGGGCAAGACCTGCTCTAAGTTCTTTTCAGACCGAGCTGTAAGGCAGAGAGCCTGGTGGAATCCCCACCCCCACATTACACCTGACCCACCTCACTCCTGGCATTTGGGGCTGTTGTGTTTAAGTCTGAAGGAAAAGGCTGCTGCTAAGAGAGAAATACCTTTTCCTTTCATGTGCTTTCAGTTCTAGTTCTGCCACATTTCAGACAACACTCTGCGTGGAAGTTTCCCGGGGGGAGGGAAGGAAGGTGAAGCAGAGCTCCCCTGACTTGTCTCTCGTTGGGACAGTATTCCTCTCTGGTTGTTTCGTTCCCTCAGCTGCAGCCCAGGAGCACACCGAGCACTCTGAGCAATAACAGTCACTCTTGGGAGCAACCGAGGCACCATTGCCTCAGTGGCCAACCCAAGGCAGCGCGCTAGCTTGCGCTGGTTTTCCAAATTCACCAGCGTGGCAAATTCCACCTTGGCTGACAATCTGCTGTGACACATCTCACACGTGTGACGGCAAGTATCTCCTCGCTCCCTCCTCACCACGCACGCAACAGCCCACAGCCCTAGACTACGGGAAACCATCTCAACGTCTGCACCCACTAAGTCCCAGTACTTAGCCCAGGCGCAGGAGGTGCTCAAAAAGCAATGTGCTCCGTGAACTCGTGCAAGATCCTGTCCTAGATGCAGCCACAGGGAAGGGGTTGAAGGTGAGGGTGGAGCTGTTGAAGATGAAAAGCATAAAACTGGGTGATTGCTCTTAGGGAGCTCGTAGTCTGCTTGGAGAGATGAGGCTGACCGCAGGCCCTGAGCGACGGATGAATGATTACCCTGAACACGTTTCTGTGAGAGAGAGGCTAAGGGGCTGCTTGCTTTAGGAGCAAACGGCCCTGTTCGCCTGCCTCCTTGGGCTTTTATTGTCACAACAGTTGGAACTAAAATTAACCTCTAGATACAATCAGCAGGGAAGCATCCTTGAGAAAGCACCTACATATGTAGTGTCTTTCAAACAAGGACGTTCTGAAGTCTAAACATAAAGATTCTAGTAAAACACCCGGCAGGGGGGTCAGACTTGCTTGGAAAAGTCAAGGCAGGGGCTGCCGCCTTCGGCAAGCCCCCCAGAGGCCCCGACCTTTCAGAGACTCCTCCTCACAGAACTTCCAACCAAGGCCCGTGTTTCCCCACGGAGAAGACCCAGCACGTTTAAGAACTAACCCCCCTGCCCCTGAGCCTAAGACAGCATCGAAGGATCTGAGCATGGGAGACAGGCCGGTGACAGAGCCCCCGGGACCTGGGGTGGGCTCCTCACATGTTTTGGGAGGGAAGTGATGCAACGTGACCAGGTCTGTGTCCACCAGCATCGCCTGGTTGGCGGCAGCAGGACGATGGGGAAGGTCAAAGAGGGCGGGGAGGCCGGGGGTGGGGGGCAGTCACTGCATTCCTCAGGCGAGAGGAGCGAAGGGGAGGACGCACGGAGTAGTGATCTGTGTGCAGGCAGAACCTGACTGGGATTTCAGGTAGATTGAGGGGCCAGGGGAAGAGAAAAGGGAAAAAATGTCCAGCTGGAAAACTGGCGCCCTCCCCACTTGAAGCCAGACTCCTGCCTCCAGCTTCTCCTACTGGAAACATGGCCTCTCACCGCAGCTGTGAACTTCACGTGGGCATCCTTGGTGAGCTACTTATCCACCACGCAGGGTGCCGGGGGTGGCCCGGCACAGGCATCCGAGCTCAGAGCAGAGACTGTGCAAACCATGTACAGACACACATGTCTGTGGAAGAGCCCGTAGCTTTTATCAAATTCTCCATGAGGCCATGATTTCCCCTCAAAACACAAATAAGAATTGTGTTTCCCACCAAGCATTCTGCCCACGGGCCCACGGTCAGAGCCCAGAGCAGCATCTGCCCGGGGTCCTCCGGTCCCGCTTCTGAGTCCGCTCCCATCAGCAGCTCCTGCCGTGGGTGAGACACTCCACGGCGCGCGGCATTCTGATGGGTCAAAGCCACTGCCAGGGTTTCACGCATGAGTATCGGCCACTGGACATGCGCAGCGATGATACCAAAGCATATAGAGAACATCCTAAGAATATTCTTCCTCTGAGAACATACAGGACTTCGGGGCATTTACACTCTCAGAAGTTCCCGGCGTGGAGATAACGTGTCTTCGCACACTCAGCGCGTGGACACTCCTCCCGGGACACCACGGCCGTGACAGCTCCTCCGCTCCGCTGTCCATCTCTGCACACGACAGAGCCAGAACTCAAGGTCGGTGACGAATGCGACATGTAGCCCCCGGTGGAAGCGTGGCTGTCCACACTCTACAGCACCTGGCACATGCGGAGACAAGGATGGCAGAGAGAACAGGGTTGGCTGCACCCTACACGGTCACTTTTGTGGAGTCTTTAGGACAATAATATTTCTTTGATTTTTTAGTTGGACAGCTCAGCGGAACAGCGTCTGCAGCGGCAGTTCTGCTCCGAGGTGTCGCTGTTGAGGGCTCAGGAGTAGACCCCGCGTGTGTCCTGAACCCCTGGAACTGGTGTGGAATAGAAAGAGTTAATCCCACACCCACATCAGCTTACTCGAGGAAGTCTCTGTTTCAACCTGAATTTAAAGAGCTCTCTGATGGTAAGAGATACTAGTTTAATTTTTTTAAGTGCTTCTTAACTTTGCAATCTGGCATAATAAACTAAATGAGAAGAAAACCCCAAAACCTCAGTTGGAATATTTAATTAAGACGAGTTGAATTATTCATGTTAAGGGAGTCAGCTCATGAAGCCCAGTAATGTTTAGAAGCCACTTCTTGTAAGCGGAGTTTAAAATGCTACAAGCTTTTCTGCTACAACTCCATCCAACAGACCGCCGCCACCTCCTGCTCTCAGGCCCCACCCTCAGAAAGTAGCCAGTTAAGAACCGGCAGAGATACAGGAAAACAGAGGCCCCTTGAGGATGCAGCATCCAATTTTTACGTAACCATCATTAAAATGGCTTTCATTTTCATTCACATGTTAAGAGCATCACCGAACAAGGCCCATTTATTCTCCACATGACGTGAGTCACTAGTGGGCAGAGCGCTCTGAATGGGGCTTTGTGGTCCCCTAGGGAAGTATCCAGAGAATCCAACTTGCTGCACAGGGACGTCGACCTCTCTGCACGGGGTGGGGGTGGAGGGTGCGGAGCAGAAGGCAAGCCCTGTCCTGCCCAGGCCATGGAGATGCAAAATGAGGAAAGGAGAACTGGGAGGGACCAAACGCGATCAATCGGCTTTGATTGGAATTGAGGCATTTGAGTATCTTTGATAGCCAGGGAGTGTTTCCAGGAGAAAACAAAGAAGCTGAGTAGCTCAGGGCCTGAGAGGAGGTTGGTTGGATTCAAGCACCCACCCCGAATCTGGAAATGGAGAATGTAACAGTGCATGGGGGCGTAGGGGGGACCTGTCCTGAGCTGGGCGAGGGGCTTCTGTTGGGGTCCAGCCCCAGCAGGTCCAGGGGTTCCTTGATAATTGAGCATGAAAGGGGTGCCAGGTCTGGTTCAGCCTTCCTCAGTGAACCCCGAGAGCAGGGATCCCGTCTTATATAACGAGACACACTATGTCCGTGTCAGCCTCCCCCAGGCCCATTGGAGGCTCTATGTTCCTGGTCAGTGAGGACACAGCCATGGGCCTGAGCGGCCCCCCTCCACCCTCCCTCGGCCCTCCTGGGGCTGGGACAGTGCTCTGGAGACCACGCCTACAACTCCACAGACAGAGAGAATATGGGTTTTAATAAGAAATAGAATGGAAACTGCTATCAGACATGTCGATGGAGCTAGAAAATGATTGTCAAGAAAATATCTGACCCAGTGACCATCCCCGGCCTGGGCAGCCGGGAGGGCGGACCACTACAGACTGAGTCAGGACCTGCCAGAGGGCGAGGCATTCCTGAGTGTCTCATGGCGACTTCAAGGGACCAACGTTAGGTGCTGTTTTCCGGACACCGTGATGTCAGGCTGATGGGACCCCGTAGCCAAGTAACGTTGGCCATGAAGCACAAACCACACCATCAGAATCCCCATCCATTCCTCTAACGTTATTGCGAAGACAATCCCGAGTGATATGGTGACGTTATGTAAAGCTGTCACTCAACCAAGAGCTTTCTGGACACCTGTTTTCCGGTACAAGGTGGATGAAGCTACAAACTCTATGACAGGAGTCAGAGCCCAGGGAGACCCTGAGAATGAAGGGGCCCCAGAAAACAGACACCAGCCACAGAAAGTTGCAAACTGCCTCGGGTAGAACTGCTGATCTGGTAACGTCCCAGCTCGTCAATATTCTCCTGCACCCACAGATACGCGCACATTCAGACACCTGAGGACCTTGCCCACCCGGACACTCAGCCAGCTTCTCTGGAAAGACACTCAGTGTTGTCCACTCCATGGATACGTGTAACTTGGTATAATCGTGTGACATGTGATGGGAAAATACGCATTGCTTGAGTCTCTCCCATATTCTTGGCACTATGAAAGGTTCTTTCTGTATAACAACTCAGTGAACCTTTATAATAAGCCTTTGAAACAGGCATTGTGACTGTTACAATCCTTGTGTTATCAATAGGCAATCAGAACTCAAAGATCTGTTACCTAGGCTCACAAAGCTGCAACAACAAAACAACTTGAACCCAAGACCTTCTGAGGTCCAGGCTAGGGTTCTTCCCATTAATTTCTTTTTTTAATCCTCATCCAAGGATATGTGTTCCTGATTTTAGAGAGAAAGGAAGGGGGAGGAGAGAGAGAGAGAGAGAGAGAGAAACATCGATGTGAGAGATCAACATTGATCAGTTGCCTCCCCTACAGCCCTGACCAGGGATCAAACCTGCAGCCTAGATATGTGCCCTGACCAAGAATTGAACCCACAACCTTTTGGGGTATAGGACAACGCTCCCACCAACTGACCCACCCGACCGGGCTCCATTAATTTTTTATTAATTTTTCCCCATAAAATATTTGGTAAACATTTTCATTTATTTCCAATTTTGTCTACATTTACCTTAGAGTTCCATATATTTTTTAAGATTTCTATTTTTAATAAAGATTCAGAGGAAGAATGAACAGGGAGGTCCTATGGGCCCTTCACACAGTTTTCCCCAAAGGTAATACCTTGGGTAACGACCACAATATCAAAACCAGGAAACGAACATTGGTACAGACACCGAGTTCATTCCGATTTCACCCATGACACGTGCACTCACCTGTGTGTGGCTCCGTGACGTTTTGTCCATGTGGGCGTCTCCCCCTTTCTAGCCACGCCTGCTCCCTGACACCTAAAACCACTGATCTGCTTTCCATTTCTGTGAATATGTTATCCCGATATCCATCATTCACTTCAGTGTTCACAACTATATCACAAACGCTATACGAAAAGGATCATGCCGCTTATGTCCTTGTGAGTTGGTTTTCTTTCGCTCAGCGAAACGTCCTGGGAATTCATCCCACTTGTTGTCCGCCCGTGTCCGTAGCTCGTCCCTGCTCACTGCTGAGTGGTCCTCTGTGGGGTGGGATGCACCACTGAGCATTCGGCCAGGGACGCGCCCAGTCCCAGGCCAGGACTCCTCAGATGCCGTGAGCATTTGCTTACAGGTGTCCCTGTGACAACAAGCTTTCATCGCTGGGATGAACGCGCAGGAACGCAATTGCTCGGTTGAATGGCAGGTCTGATTTTAGTCCTAAGAGGAGCTGCCGGACTGTTCTCAGAGTAACTGCATTAGTTGACATTCCCACCAGCAATGCCCAAGAGGTCCAGTTTCTCTACACTTCCCAGCGCTTGGTGTTGTCACTGTGTTTTATTTTACCCATTTCACCGTGTCGTGGCAATCTCTCGTGGGGTTTGGATCGCCCTCCGTGGCTAATGAATGGAGATGAGTGTCTTCTCACGTCCGTACCGCCCTCCCCCGTGGGAATGCTCTCTGATGGAATGCCAGGTTGTGGTTTTGTTCGTTTTCCAATAGGATTGTTTGTTCCTGAGTTTTCAGTTTCCTTATATAGTCTAGATACAAGTCCTTTATTGAACATGGGACTTGTCCATAAACTTTCTCTAATATTTTACAAATAAAACCCAGTGCATGCTGGAGTCCAAAGGCATGAATGAACTTTTCAGAATTCAAGTGCTTACCGTGGGCTTGATAAAAGAGCTGAAAGCCTGGCCCTGCTTCCTGGGAGGAGAAACCAGAGCCATGTCAGCACAGAACTGCGATGGGGCAGGACAGGTGAGCAGGGCTGCCGGAGGGTGACCCGCCCAGGGGCCTGGCAGTGCCTTTCAGACCGTGGGTCACCCACAGCTCACACGCCAGCTTGTGGGCTCTGTCAGCTTGGCTGGGTCCGAGAAGTTCAAGCTCACATCTCCAACCACTGAGTGTGCCACCCATGCTGCCTCCAGAGGAATCAGTGACAATCCTTTGTTCCCACTGTGACGTTTGTCATAGAAGGCTGCTTCCACAGGAGAGCCCAGTGTAGGGAGTACCCACTGCTGGATTTGGGGGCTTGGTAAACCACCAGGGGTGAAAGATGGCTGGCACTCCCATCCATGTACAGGGATGCATGCTGATCCTTCACCAAAGACCCTTCTAGTGTCCTCCGGAGCTGTGTCGCTCACCTGAGGGAGGGTCACCTCACAGATGGGACGGCCTGCCTGAGAGAGCGGGGCTGGCGGCCAGCTGCCTGAGCACCTGTCTTTACCTGGCTGACCAGGACAGAGCATGGGCACTCCACCTGGGTGCAGTCGCTGGCGTGTCCCTGAGCAGACAGGAGAAGCATAGAAAGCAGGCAGCTTCCACCAGGCTTGGCACCTCCAGGGGAACCCCAGGGGCCCGATGCCCAGGACGGGAGAGAAGAGCGGACTGGGAAGGGGGATGCTGCAGAGTGACGGCCGGAGTCCGGCCTCCCCGTTTGCTGACAGCCAGGCCTGGAGGAGCAAGGTAGGTCTGACAGAGGAAATCACACCTCCACCTCTGGCCATCTGCCCGTGGCCCAGAGAAGTACTATCAGGCCGTTTTGCTGTTAGATTTTTGCCAAGTCTGCAAAACTGTCAGATATGAATTGCATTCCTCGGGATAATTCTTTCTAAGCCAGTCAAGGCACGGTGCTGAGTGGCGGCAGAACCAAACCCCGACAGATGAAGAGAAGACAGGAGGGCGGGCGTGGGTGTCGGGCCTCATTAGTCACAAGCTCACTAGCAAGAGTTTCCTCGACTCCCACCACCGCTGGTCTTCCGGCGGCATGAAGAGGCATGAAAAGGGTTCAAATCCCTGACAACACGTTTGGGACCAACTAGAGGCATCTATGTTAATAAAATAGCTATGAAAACAAGAAGCCTCAGTGGTTGAACTCAGTAAAACTTTCTCACCCAGGTTAAGTCCAAACTGCATGTGACAGAGTGACGTTTCTCCGAGTGATACTGTAGGAGTTGAGGCTCCTTCCATTCTGTCACTTCCACTTTCCACTGGTGGTTTCCAAGGTCGCCTGGGAAGGTGAAGCCTGGAGGATGGCCCTTGGATAGGTGTAGGGCCTGGATCTAGAAATGGTGCCTATCAACTCACTCACATTCTATGGGCTAGAACTCAATCACATGACCAGACCTAACTGCAAGGGGTGCTGGGAACTGTAGTCCAATTGCCCTAGAAGAGGAGGCAATACACAGAGATCTTTTCAGCAGAGCCACATGTCTACCTTGACCTGATTTTCCCTCGTATGAGCTTTCTCTGAGATCACATAGATATGTTGGCCTTAAGTGCTGGGAAACGGATATAAGTACTTCCATAAAGCCCTTCTGAGGCCCCCTGTGATGCTATGTGAAACATTAATCTCATGTTTGTAATCCCAGGGCCTACAAACTTCATTCAGACAGGAAATACCGACTGACAGCCCATTGTCTGGGTACTAGGGATGTTGAACAGACAGAAGATCCCCCGCCGCATGGTGCCTGCATCCTGGAACAGTGGCTTGGAATTACAAGTAAAAAGCATATCAACAATATGCAGGAGACTTTCCTTTGCTGATAAGACCCCAAAGAACAGACACGGGGCATCGCGATGGAGTCGGGGGCGTGCCCTGCCATGCCGGACCGCACGGGAAGCCCGGGGTGGGTCAGAAAGCAGGAGCTCGGGCAGGAGCCTTTATTACGGGTTTAGCAGGAAGGAATGGACCAGACAAGGTAGACAAGCTGAGCAAGTTTAGGATTGGAGGGTGCAAATACCTTCAGTGGCCTCTGGGTTCTAGGGATCCCCAGTACGCTGATACCTGGTGCTGGGGGGCCTTGGGGCAGGGGACTGTCGGCTTGGTGTGTAAGAGTTAGATAAAGGAAGTGGTTGGGGGTATCACTGTGGTTTGCATATGAAAGAAGTGCTCACATCCATCGGTTGCCCTTCCCGCATGCCCCCACATGCTGGGGATCTTGCCTGCAATCGAAGTATGTATCCTTGACTGGAATCGAACCCATGATCCTTTGGTCTGTGGGCCGGTGCTCTAACCACTGAGCAAAATCGACTAAAGCTGTTTACTTTTTCTAGGAATTAGCGGGGGGGGGGGGGCCATTCTCTCTAGGATGAGCAAGCTCCCAGGATGTTGCCGCATCATCCAATACAGAAAATGAAAAGGCACGATGGCTCTGACGTGACGATGATGCACACATGTCTCATGAAGGGCCGACAAAGTTCTGCCTGAGGAACTGATACTGGAGAGGAGATCAGAGTTGCAGGAAGGTGCCGGCCACACGAAGAGGGGAGCGAGGAGCACACCCGGGGAAGGCAGCACGGAGGTGAGAACAAGGTCAGCCCCGG
>NW_005370385.1:149318-174194 GCF_000412655.1 Myotis brandtii
CGGACTCCCGAGGCCATGGCCGTGGGATTTTATTCTAACGGCAACGGAAACTGGTACAGGGCTGCACGGGAGCAACGTGGTCTGATGAGCATTTTGAAAGGTCACCCTGACTGCAGCCAGGAGAACGGACCGCACGTGGGCCCTCGTGGGGCACAGGGAGGTCAGAGGTCAGGTGAGAGCTGCGGCATCACAGCATCACCTGGGGAGTAAGACGAGCAGCGTCCCTGCTCTGTCCGACCCTGACACTTGCCATACCTCCATCACAGACATCACTCAAGGGTCACCTTTCCCATAAATGCAGATATTCCCAGTTCCCAAAGTGACCCTCCCACACGGTCTCGCCTTCTGCTCCACTGTCACCGAGGCCCCCACAAGTCCAATCATTTGGCCAAAGGCTTTCTATGGATTGTCCGGTATGTGACCCCAAACGCTTGGTAACTGTGTAAACTATCATTAAATTTACAGTGTAATGGTCCTGACTGTGAGGCACTGAAAATCCACTGTGGACCCAAGAGAATGAGCATAACTGCGAAGTGATCAGATGGACCCTCAGACCGGGCGTGGAGGCTGGGACACGCGGGCAGGACCCGCGAGGAGGGGCAATGGGAATGAGTCCACCTTTAAGGAACTGGCATTGACTTCTGGGGCCTTGGAGCCCTGAGGAGGGCAAACATCCCAGAGCCCACCTACCTCCCTTCACACTGTGCATCAGGGAGGAGAGAGGCTTCATTGATAAAGAATTGAAAAGGAACAAAATAGAAAATAAGCTGTTATAAACATAAGCACCAATTCGATGAATGGCTTGTGATTTATTTCATAAGATAAAAATATAAAAATAATATTCCAATACACACACACACACACACACACACACACACACATCACTTTTCTTCATTCATTTATCCATCAAAGGACATTTAAGGTATTTCCATATTTTAGCTGAAACTCTTTGAACTTGATCTTGAGACAGTTTGACTCAGACCGTCTCCCAACCAAACCTCATGCCTGTCCCTCTAGCCAGACCACATCCCTGTCCTGGTTCCAGAAGATTCTAAGAAGGACACAGACAAAGGAGAACTTTATGACGTATGACACTCCCCCAAAAATCCATGTGTGAGGAAAGCAGGTGGAAAGGGAGAAAGACCCTGGAGAAGAGGAGGGGGCGGTGTGAGAGGAGCCGGTGACTGCATCGTGGTCAGAGAGGCACTAACTCCCGTGTTTATTTAGAGCTGGCCACTGAGGTAATCTTCCGTTTCAAAGCAGTGGGAAAGATGGCGTGGATACTACGTTTTCATCTATGCCAGTATTTTAAAACAATGCCCCATTTGCTCAAATCGGTCTGCCTTGCATTACAGGTGTTTGAGTAGAAATCGCATTTAGAATGTGAAACTGTTTATACTGCTGATACAGATTCAAAACAACCCACCATCTATAGACTCACCAGTGGGTTTTTTTAAACACGTCTGATCACGAATCACCGCAGAGAAAAGGCTATGAGAGTAGCGCGGTTGCTCCCCCGGTGACATTTCCCAAAGATCTCTTTCTTGCAGAGAATGGAGGTCGACCAGCAGTCCCGAGTCCCTAAGGAGACCCAGGTTCTGATGTAGAAAAGACAAGCTCTGGAGCTCGAGGCTAAACAGCAGTTTGCTTCAAAGATTTCCAGGACAACAGTTCAAGTGAAAAGGAAATGTATCGGTAGCTCGAACCCAAGGGAAAAGTCTAGAATTCTAGGCTTAACTCCAGTGGTGCTTCCCAATCACCAGCCAGAGTCACCAAACATAAACGGTTACATGACACTTGCTGTGGGGGTTGTCCCCGTGAGGTGGGGCTTTGCCAGCTGCTGGGAGAAAAACCCTGTGGAGATTCAGGGGCTTGCCCTCTTGCCAGGATAGTGAGCTGTGTGTGCAATGGTTTGGGGCAAGTTGAACCCCGCCCCCAGCCCTGTGCGGTGAGAAACAGGTCCTCGAACCTTGTATCACCCGCCCCACTGGGGAGAAAGCTTGGCTGTCTCTTCTGAAACCTCCAAATCAGCTGGCCCCTGGGGGGACGGGATTCTGAAGTCTGAGATGCGCTATTTCCAAAGTCCAGCTCCAGGGATCCAGAGCAGAAGCGAGCTCTTCAGCGAGTCGCCTCGCACCCCATTCTCACCACGTGCCGGGCAGATCCGTGGTGCGGGGGTGCCAAGAGCAGATGAGTCTCTGGCAAGTCCCACCAGAGAGTCACAGTGCGGACCCCTGGGGCTCCCCAGGAAAACTGCTGCCCCAGGCCCTGGCTCTCAGCAGAGAGCATGTGTTTGGCCGTTAGGAGGAGCTCTGAGGGAGCACTGCCCGTCCTAGGACCCTGTAGCTCAGTGGTTCCCAGCGTGGGGCACACGCCCCACAGGGGGGCAATTTGATTTTTAAGGCGGGCAGTTTGAGAATGAGTTATTAACAGTGAATATTTTGCATTTTTTATGGTCAAGGTGCCTCATATACAGTATATAAATATATAGTGTGACATATTTATTCATTTAAGTTCTCTATTATATGTTTTGGAACTTTATTTGCTATTTTTTCATATCACTTTATGTTATTATTATTTCTTAAACAATTTCTTAGTGATTTCCTCCTCAGTACTTCAACTCTCCTTTTGTTCTTTTATTTTTCTCTTTCATGGATGCCATCTTCCTTGGAAGCTTGTTTAGACCAAGTTCATGGCCTTTTAGTCTTCCTCCACATGAATAGGAGCTCACTTTTTGAATAATAAGAATTGCATGTCACAGGGAAGGCATCAGGGTTTTAGAGATGCTTAGGCGGGGTGTGGCCAAAAAAGGTTGGGAACCACTGCCTTAGTGGGTCAAAGCGACAGTCCTTGCAGCCTGCCTTGCTCAGAATGTGGGTGCCCCAGAAAGGGGTGACTCAGTGGGGAGCAGCTCTCTGCTACGGCAGGCCCTGGAGGGCTGAGCGGGAGTCTGTTTGCTGACCACACTCCCCACAGCTGGGCAGCAGATTCTCTTTGGAGGGGGATCTAGGCAAGATTTCCATGTCTGGGATTTCCCTCTTGATGACCTATTTCCTTTGTTCAATATGAAGTGCCGGACCTTTGGGAACATTGCTTGTGCCAAAGCCTAACTGTCTGATGCTGGCTGTCCATTGTAGATGTGGCAATGCCCTGTGGAGCTGACTCAAATCACCCTCAGCCACATGTAGCAGGTGTGGACCCTCAGGGAAACTCATGAGGGGCTCCCGTGAGTGTGGGACTGAAACCCCACAGCAGAGTGCTCTGCTTACTCCCCACCTGTCAGTGTGTTTCCCTAAGTCAGTGTAGTCACTAAACAGCTGCCTGACAACTTAATGGCTTTAAAATAGCCGATTGTGCCCTGGCCAGTGTGCTTAGTAGTTAGAGCATTGGCCCACACACTGAAGGGTCCTGGGTTCAATTCTTGGTCAAGGGCATGTACCTGGGTTGCAGTTCAATCCTTAACCTTGGTCGGGCACGTGCTGGAGGCAACCAATTGATGTGCCTCTCTTATATCGATGTTCCTCTCTCTCTTTTCCTCTCCCCGCCCCCCATCTCTAAAAATCAATGGAAAAAATACCCTGGAGTGAAGATTAACAACCAAAAATGTTGAAAAAATTTCCTCGTGTAGACAGGTGTGTGTCAACCACCGCCCTGCGCTCGGCCAGCTGCCTACTTCCTTGGCCTGTCGCCCGCACGGCGCGGCTCACAGGCAGACGCATCTGGCCGCGGCCGCTCCGAGCGTCTGGAGGAGACAGTCCGGGGGGCTGTGAAGGTAGGCCAGCATTGGGGGGGCTGCTTTTAAGGTGTCAGAATGACAGACTCCCTGTATAACACCTACTTCCCTCACCAATGGGTACATGTGTTTAAGTAAGTTATGGATTGGGTTTCTTATTAGGTTAACGCGTCAAGGACAATGAAGGAGGTGGTGAGTTAGACTCCAGAAGGGAGGAGTGGGACATGCGTCGGGATCCGGGCACTGCAGGTGTCTGTCCCGGCCCAGAGGGGAAGCAGCAGCAGGTGCCATCCTCCCGGCCCCGTGCAGCCACTGGCAGGGCCGCAGAGCAGCGTGGGAGGCAGGGGACGGGGTGGCACAGTCTCTGGCCAGACTGATGCACCTCGGGGAATGGCTCTCTCTGTACTCGGGGAGGGGGGTCCCTCAAGTGCCTCCCAGCTCTGGCAGCCCCATAGCTGATCCAGCGCCACCCCCCGCAGCAGTCCCACCGGCCTGGGTCCCGGCGGGTGACCTGAAGAGGAATGAAAGCAATGGGGTGAATTCAGTTGAAACAAGCCCCATGTGTTTTCTTTTTTAACGTTTTTTATTGATTTCAGAGAGAGGAGGGGAGAGAGAGTTTTTAATGTTTTTTATTGATTTCAGAGCCAGGAGGGGAGAGGGAGAGAGAGAGATAGAAACAGCCATGAGAGAGACACATGGATCAGCTGCCTCCTGCACGTCCCCTGCTGGGATTGGGCCCACAGCCTGGGCATGTGCCCTGACCGGGAAGCTAACAGGACCTGGTACATGGCCGACGCTGTACAACAGGAAACTAGGAGAACAAAACAGTGTCACCAACACCATGTTCCTGGCAGCGCTTATGTCTGCGGTTCTCACATGTTTGGATTACACCGTCCGAGGTTCTGGGTGGGGGACTCGGGGGAGATGAAAGCCTGCTCCCCACAAGGCGAGGCGGGACCGACCCTGGCTGGCGGGTTCATTGTCCCTCTCTGAGGTGTCACCTCCATCCCGAGGTCAGGAGGGGCTGGTGACTCCCCATCTGTCAGGTGGTTCAGCCCCAACTCCTGGATGTGTGTTTCTCTCAACGCCATGATTCTCGCCTCGGGTCCTACTGCATCACACGCCTCCCGTATTCCAAGTGGCTCGTCCGTTCCAGGGCTGACGTGCCTCTGATTGCATCACAGAAGCGCTGGCACCCAGCAGCATGGTGATGGCACGCGGCCGCCACCGGCATCAGCCTCCCGGCACACAGCCATGTGCGGGCCTGAGCACTGACCACCGGGGTCAAGTGCAGCACGACCTTGGCTCACGCCCCCCACCCGTGCAGGGGGCGTTGCCGCAGACCTGTAGCCCCGGCCAGCTTCCTGTCTCCAGCCCCTGGGACGCCCTGGGCCACGCTTTCACAGGCATCGCCGCCTCCAAATAACCGTGTTGCCTGACACCAGGTTCCTTAAGAAACGGAGTGACTCCTGTATGGGACGGTCATCTCTGCATATCGCCCTCAAACAAAGCAAGCTCCCTCCCCCAGGTCCCACTCAGGGGCAGGGAAGCCCAGACTGCCAGTGCCTGCTTGGCCTCACCAACCCTCACAGGCGTTGCCAGGACAGTGGTCCCGCCGAATTTCTTAGCGTGCGTGGCTCGTGACCCCTCTTCTATCAAAGGCGAACTGCTCACCCTGCCTTCCACGCCCCGAGTGCAGCCCTACCCCTCCCCACACACACGGCGAATTAGGCCAGACCTTCTCACTCTTCCCCTTTCGGGCCACAGTCACTCTCGTCCAACACGGGGCATTTTTCACCCGTGACAGTCACTGCTGAGCATATGAAGATGGTCAATAGGAACGGGCTCAGAGGCCTCTCAGAGGTCGGGACAGACGAGAATGGAACTAACAGGCAAGGATGGAGATAAGGATGGAAGTGCACCAAGTACAGTGATGTGTACACAGGGGTGGGCAAGCATGGGTCTACAGTTGTAAATACGTGAAACAGAGTTTATTATTCTTTAAATTTTTATTTATTGGTTTCAGAGAGAGAGAGGGGAAATGAGAGCGGAAGAGAAAGAGAGAAAGCGAGAGACATGGACTTGTTCCACTTACTGACGCATTCATTGGTTGCTTCTTGTACGCACCCTGACCAGAGATGGAACCAGCACTTTGGCGTACTGGGACGATGCTCTAAACAACGAGCCACCCGGCAGGGCTGCAGTTTCTTCTTGTATTATTACTTATTTATAATTATTGTATTACTTCCTACTATTATTAGCCCATTTGTGCCCATCCCTGTGTGTAGCTAACACCTAAGTGTGGCGGCCAGTTTGCAAGGACGCTACATCCCTGTAACCACGTCTCGCAGAGTGGTGGGGGCTGCAGGCTCGTCGGGGATGGTCTCTGGTCCAGCCATGAGCTCCAGGGAAAGGATGAGAGAAAAGGGAAGATGAGAGAGCAGAGAAGATGGGGACATCCCGGAGAAGAGGGGCAAACACCCCTCACACGGCAGCAGCACTTACTCCACAGGCACCGTGCAGCGTCCTGCCCACCAAGGGCTGCCCTTGAGAAAAGCGAGGAGCCCACAGTCTGGAAAGATTTCCTTCCAGTGTCTGATCAGGGGTTCGCTTTGCTGCGGGGAGGGAGGGCTGTTAGGTGCGCAGGCACCTGCTGGGTCCCCCGCTCCACACCACGCTCAGAGGGCCAGGGTACTTGGCCCAAATCCAAAGCGACCGGCAGCGCCCCTTCCGATTGCGATGCCACAGCCTGTCCGCTGCGTCACATTGTCTTAAATGCACCAGCCCGGCACCATGTGGCAGACGCACCAAAACCACCATTTACACTAAAGGACTGAACCTGTAATGGTGACAGACCCTCAGCTCACATCAGAGAGCGCAAATCCTTCCTAATCCTTTCTTTCAAATATACTAGTACTTCAAGCTGACTTTTATTCTAATGAAAAGCCAAGCTCCCCCAAATCAATGATATAATTCAAAACACTCATCTAAGGGCATCGTCGGGAGCAGCTCACTCTCCTGGGGCCTGAACGCCTGCAGCACGGGGTCAGGCTGGGCGTGAGGGGACTCGGGTGACACTGGCCCAGCAGGAATCCGGCCAGGAATAGCCACGGGCAACGTGACGGCACAGCTAAGTCCTGGCCCACAGAGCAGAGGCCGTTCACACTTACGGAAGGGTTAGAGCATGTCGTCTCTTATGAAATTCATCGATTGGGCCCTTGAACTGGGTGAAGAATTCCGTCTTAGGCTCTGGGATGTGGTCCGGGCCTCACTGACCGCGGTCACTCGGTGAAAGGAGACAGTCTGGCAGGCGAGCTCCTTGCGGACTCACCAGCTTCCCAGCGAGCGTGCACAAGCGGGCGCTCCGCACGGCGGGTGATGGGACGCGTGAGGCTCACCGACAAACACACAGTGTATCAGGGTTTTCTGAGGCTCTTTGCTATAAAAACCAGATCCCTGAGCCCACTCAGACGTGCTTCATAGTTAATAGAGCCACCAGGGGTCAAGCCAGACATCTGTGTTTTTTAGAGTAAATATGTGTGTATTTAGCCGCCTTCCTGGTAGATGGACACACACAGCTCTCTGTCTCGCCCACTATTAACACAAGGCCCACAGCTGGCATGTTCCCTCGTGTTAGGAAGTGCGGGCACTGCCGTGGACTCCGAGCCCTGGGTGGATCCGCTGCAGAGCCGAGCTTGGGGGCCCCATTGTCCTGACAGCACCACCGGCCTGACCTCGGGAAATACCCCTTCTCTTACCTTCCCACACGCTTTCCCAGCCCAAGGCTGCGGGGCATCCAACTTCTGCAGAAAGCCTCCATGTGTCCGAGGCTGCAACCACATCCAATCACAGTAACATCCAAACCTGAGATCCACCCTCACGGCATCCAGCCCACAGAGTGCTCTGCCGGGAGGACCGAGAGCACGTGTGACCACGGCAACGCTCAGCTTGAGTGCGTGAGATTAGTGTCCGGGATGGTAGCGGGGGGGGGGGGGGGGGGGGGGGGGGAGTGGGGGGAGGGATAAACACACTTCAGGTCATTGTAGGCGCTCCCAGCAGAACAACTCCTATTCCCCTTTGTAAACATAAAACATTACAAACTAAATCATTCGTTTGTGAATGAAATTTGCAAAGTGAAATTCTCAGAGTCCTTTACTATTTTAATTATTATAACAAAGAGGAGAGCAGGTCGCTTCAGGACGGGCAGGGAAGAGCAGCTCTCCAGCTTCGTGCTCAGGATTGTGGAATTGACCTTTGCAGCACGTGGCCATTCACCAATGACCGTCTACAATTCTAATCACAGAGAGGTTTTAATGCCATCAGGCTCATGTGCACAGTGAGTCTGCTCTCGCCGACAAAATGGGAGCCGAGGAAGCATCGTTGATGATTTCAAGGCATAGAAATAAGAGACCAAAAATCCTACTAAATATTACAAGGCCATAAAGATCATCGGCTCTCTCCAGACTTTGCTGCTGCTAATTGTGTGTAAGTCCTCGAGAGAAACTCAAACAGAGGCAGCAACAGATCCCGATCTCTCTCTCTCTCTCTCTCTCTCTCTTCGTATCTGTTCTTGCTAGCTGGAGGCGCTGGTGGAAGGGAGAAAATCTTAGCCCTGGCACACAGTGACACCCTCTGGTCGTGGATTCCTGAGAAATGCTAAACCAAAAAGGAAGGCAGGGCTGCCCCTGTGTGTGCTGGGGGCACAGTCCCATGTTTACGGCCAGAAGAATGCCAGCCAGAGCTCCGAGCACCAAGACCTACGCCATGCCCCAGAGGCACCCCCAAGGCCGCTTCCTTCTCCACCCTCCCTGCAGGCTGTGCTTCTGACTCGTACGAATCTGATCCCCTGGCTTTCTCGCTTCTGTCCTTCCGTTAAAAGGCAGCCTGTCGTCCCAAGCTTTCAGGAAAGACCTGGGATGCCACACGCTTTCCTGGTTCAACCCTAGTTTCTCTCATTCTCTCACCTCAACTCTGAGTGGGGCATCTCTGGGAGAGCAGACTAGAAGGACAAGGGCCTGCACCGTCCAATCCAAAGACAGAGCTTGTCAGACTGGGTCTTAAGCGAAATAAATTAATTGAAACAAGCCCTGATGGTATGCCGTCTATGAGAGGGCGCTGCCAACACAGAGCTGCGCAGGGTTGAAAAGAAAGGATGGAAAACAGGATGCAGGCAGCATCCACGCAAGAGGTGGAGTCTACATGAACATCAGAGGACGTGGACTGCAAATTAAACATTTTACTAAAATTAAAGAAGGACATTTTATTCTTTTTTATCTATTTTTATTAATTTCAGAGAGGAAGGGAGAGGGAGAAACAGCAATGATGAGAGAGGATCATTGATTGGCTGCCTCCTGCACCCCCCACACTGGGGATCGAGCCTGAAACCCAGGCGAACCGTGACCTCCTGGTTCATAGGTTGAGCTCAACCACTGAGCCACACGGGCCGGTCGAAAGAAGGCCATTTCATAGTGAGAAGAGGTCCATCCACCAGGAAATCTTAACCATTATAAACACACAGGATCTAACAAAGAAGCTGAAAAATACATAAAGCGAACGCTGACAGAACTGAAAGGAGAAACAGACCATTCACCACAGTTAAAGACGTCAGTGCTGGCTTATAAGAATCGGTGGAACGCCCATGCTGTTTGCTGGGTTCATTCTAGGTTCCCTGTGTGCGTGGCTGGGGTACGTGCGAGCACCCTTAGACTCCTCAGAGGCATGGGGGCTAAAGAGAACGCAGAGGGAGGGAGGGGGTGCGAGGGACGGGGGACGAGGTGAAGAGGTCAGGTGCTTCAAGGTAACAACTGCTCCTTCTCACTCACGTGAAGCAAATACACGCAGCACACGTGTCCTTGGCAGTGCCAACCCCATGTGGAAGCAGTACAGCTGCTCTGAGTGTGGGTGCCAAACACAACTCTCAATTCTGCGTAACAGTGAACAGTCATTTAGCATAGGCACGTCCAGAATGTGGTACGGGACATACTTTGCTGAAAACTTATTTGTAGCCCTGGCCGGTGGCCCAGTTGGTTAGAGTGTCGTCCCTGGACACCAAGGTTGTGGGTTGGATCCCCAGTCGGGGCACATGCAAGAAGTAACTAATGAATGCACAAGTAAGTGGAACAACAAATCTCTCTCTCTCTCTCTCTCTCTCTCTCAACTCAATAAATGAAAAAAGAACTTATTTGTTATTTATATGAAATTCATATGTAACGGGGTATCTGGACTTTTGCTAATCTGGCAACCCTACCTGAGGTCTATTCTATACAAGAGACAGCACTTGGCGTCGGAGGTGGATGGAGCCTGGGTGAGCTGGGGCCTAGCAAAGGGTTCTGACACGGCCCAGCAGTGACTGTAAATTTATGTGAAGAGAATACCAAGGACTCGGGGTGGGGTTGGCCCCTGGACCTTGTGAACAAAGTGCTGGGTGTCGGGAAAAGAGGGGGTTGTTGACTGCTCAGCAGAACTGGCGAAAGGAGCAGCTCGCTCAACTGAGGCTGGCATCACAGCGTTTTCTAAGCGCCGTGGGAGGTAGGGAGGGCGTGGGGGGGCAGGCATGCCTCCAGGAGAAAGTGACCCTGAGACTGGAGCAGGAAGGCAGTCGCCTGTGAAATGCGGGGATTATGCAGCATATTACATGAGTGAGGGCCCAGATGAAGTCAAGGAAGGCTTCTTGGAGGAGGAGGAACTGGTGCCCGACGTCAGAGATGACAGAGGAAGAGTTACATTCACACCCAGGCATGAAAGGCACCGCGGTATCGCATTCCCACACTTTCAACACTTCTGACTGAGCAGCTCTCTCACGCGAGGCTAAGCCTGTCCCCGTGCCATCGGTCCACCCGCTCAGGCGGCAGGACTCCGGGGACAGCGGTGCAGGTGTCGTGTGGCACATGCGGAGGCCACCGTTCACGTCCCGGTGCACCGTCTACAGCCACAGGGGCTCAGTGGGCCCAGGGGAGGGTTGAAGTCGCAGTGGATGGCCAGGAGCAAGGGAGCAGTGGGGATAGAAAGCGTGGAACCTTCCGGAAGAGAAGTTAGCCACTCCTCCGCTCCAGGAACTTCTGAAATGGAGATGGCAGCTGTGCTGGGCAGGTTCCATTGGCCCTGCAGGCCCACTCGACCTCTGGCCTCCAGCTGGGCTCAGCGGAGGGGCACCTGCAGGCCCACTTGTCCTCTGCCCTCCGCAAGGCAGAGGGAGTGTGACCACTTCCAGGCCATCGAGTGGCTCCCTCGACCTCTGGCCTCCAGCTGGGCTCAGCGGAGGGGCCCGGCGAGAGTCCAGAGGGGACATGAGTGAGGACAGGCCGCTGGCCCCCTGGCCCCATCCCTGCAGGTGCTGCAATGCGACTGGGTCCTCCCACCGAAGGTCACTGATTTCCTGACAGCGCCCTGCCCTGAAGGACTGTGGCGGGCCCAGGTTCTAGCCCCTTCCCTCACTGTGTCTCGGACCTAAAGGGGTAGTGGCCCTTTCGGCTGTAACCCCTTTCACAGGCCCTATAAACAGGCCCATTACTCAGCCATCCTCAGTTACCCTGGAGCGGGACTCCCTTTCTTGTTGGAGCCTTCGGAAACAGCACCCTGCCCTCGACACCTGGAGCTTTGCAGAACCTGGTGGGAGCGGCCCCCTCCCCAAGCCCGAGGATCTCTTCTTTCCAGGGAGCCCGCCCGCCACACGCTGAATGGAAGTCCTTGGTGGTGGGATTGATGGGAAGCCATTAATCCGGTTTTATTTAGAGAATTCCAATAACACGATATACGGCTTTACTTTTAATTAACAAAAGCAATTAGCACTCACTTAAAAGCTCTCCCATTTGTCAAAGAGCCATTTTGCCTCAATAGCTAGGTGTGTTAAGTAGGCAATTAACAGCGAATTAAAGTGAAGGCCATGCAGCAAAGGGGCCGAGTAAAGCTGCCCCGCAGCGGACAGGTGCTCCTGTCTCCCAGAGTAAGACTGGGGAGTCGGGTTAAGAGCATAGAGCAGGCAAACTTGAACGTGGGTGCAGAAATGCAAATCCTTCCTGCACTTTGTCACGGCACCGGTGAGTACTGACTCAGGTCTCCTTGCCGAGTCCTCCTCGGAGCCCAGACACCCTGGCGCCCTCCGCTGCTTAGAGCGATGCCCCTTCGAAGCTGCTGTGTCCCTGCTCGGTGGATGCAAAGGCGGTCCCTGTGGGAGGCACGGCCAGTAAAGCAGTCATTCAAGGGGTCATAGGCAGACAGGGCTAGTGGGAGAGGCAGAACTCCCGTTAGCCCGGACACGGGACTAGGAAATACTTTGAATGAGAAGAAAGAAGCGAGAGCATTCTAGGCGTCAAGAATAATATCAACAAAGCCTCAGAAATTGGAACTGAAGCCACTGGCCTTCCGCACCTCCGGCCCGTGGTGATGCTGCGATGGGCGATTGGAAATGTGTCCTGTGCAGTGAGTTGTCCCCCCGGGACAGTTTCCATGGGGAAGCTCTGCCTTCATCCCCGCAGGCGGCTCCCAGGGCCTGGCAGGAGGCTGTGCGGAGCAGCAGTGAGAAGGGAAGTCTCCAGCCTCCAGGAAGCCCCCGCGGCCCCGCCGCACGGTATGGGGGAGCGATGGTGCATTGCCAGACACGAAGGTGTGGACGTACCATGTCCTTTGCGTGCCTCCCACGTGGTCCGCATGGCTGAGCGGCTGCACCCTCCCCGACCAGGCAAACTGTGGCGGCTTTAAGGGCAGTTGCAGCGGGGGTTTTAGGGAAAATGAGAACTTCCAGACATCAGTACTTGGAAAGCACTCACTCACCCAAGGGTCTTGAGTTGCTATTGCCGATCCAAATGAAAAATGTCTGCCCAAGGGACTGCTCCCCTTTCAGGACCATTGCAATAAAAGCCTGATGTTTAGCTGGGAGGAACTCACCAATAAAAAGTACAATGACAGCTCTTTTAAGATTTAGAGTCCAGAATTCCACAATTTCCTACTCTGAATGGCGGAACAAAGTCGACGCATTCCCATACCACTTACAACCCAAGGCAAGTTCAACGACCCAGGAACATTTTACAGATAAAAAGGGGAGGGGAGGAGGGAGTCACAGCCACATTCAACAGCCGCCCAGCTCCGTTCCTGCAAAGCTCTGACCTCACACCCCAGCTCATGCTCAGTTCGTAGAGGCCGACAACAGAGGAGGGTACCTACACCGAGGGGACATCAGGAAATGTTCGGAAATCTTGGGAACAGAATTGGGGGGGCACACTAGACATTAGTGCGAGGAAACCATGGATATTAAACATTTTGAAATATACAGGACACACCAGTCCAATGAGAGCTGCCCTCCCAAATGCCTATACAGGACACACCAGTCCAATGAGAGCTGCCCTCCCAAATGTCAACGGCATCCCATTGGGAAACCAGGGTAGCAAATCGGACTCAACTAGGCTGTCCTCTGTGACCAAACCCTCTTCCTGCTTTCTCTTCGACCTCAATAACGTCAGAAGCTTGACCCTAGGAGAAGGGGGAGAGCTGGGGGAAGCCGCCGGCACGGATGCCTGGCTCCCGGACTCACTGGGGATGCTTCTCTTCACCCAGGCCCACGGATCACAGCGACTTCGGCGACCCTGCTACCCTCAGCCCCGTCCTCCAATGGCATTCGGGTCAGAGTCAGGCCAAGTCCGCTCTTCCTGCACGTTCTGGATCGTCCGGGTCGGGTGTGCAGGCTAAGGACCATGGAGCTCCTTTTTGAGGGGATGAAAACGATCTAAAATCAACTGTGGAAAAGAGAACTGCCCAGATATGAGAATCTCCTAAAGACCACCCCACTGGACAGCTGGATGGGTGAATTGTGTGGTGTGTGAATTACAGCTCAGTAACGCCGCTTTAAAATGCAGAAGTGAAACATTCTCAGAAAAACCCGAACTAACAGAGGTGGTGGCTATGAGACCTGCCCCACAAGGAAGAGTACAAAGACGGTCAGACTGAAACAAAAGAGCACGCTCCTGCGGCCACGGCCGTACGTACAAGCACAGTGCACTGCGCCCCGGCCCATAGCCCTGCTGCTGACCAGGGGCCGTTCACAGACGCCAGGAACCCATGCTCCCTCGTCCCTCACGCACAGGCCCAGCACCCAGCACAGGCTCCAAGCCTGCGGCTCTGTTTGATGTAACACACATGAGGCGTGCAGACCAGCATGACTGCCCTGGATACCACATGCGCCTGACTCGACATACCCATGTGGGATTCTTGGCGATCCGGCGGGTGAGTGAGAAAGCTGTTTATTAAAGGGTATGTTTGTGGCCAACGTTCCCATAAATCATAGGAACAGCCACCAGCTCTGATTACACCCATGGCCAGAGCTAGACTGCATTTGACCTTGGCAGCCCTCTCCCATCACTTCCAAGTGCCAAAGGCATTTCCCACTAAAGTCTCGTAGAAGACCAGGCGTGCCGCTCTCGAGGCCCGAGGAAGCTGGGCTCCCCCGACGGCTGCAATACAGGGTTTCTACTCACTGGTCAGGTCTTGTCAGGCAGCACCTACCCCTTGGTGGCTTCGAATATCGCGTAGAAGACCAGGCGTGCTGCTCCTGAGGCCCGACGGCTGCAATACAGGGTTTCCAGTCACTGGTTGGATCTTGTCAGGCAGCACCTACCCCTTGGTGGCTTCGAATGTCAGCACACGCAGCTCCTCCGCTTCCCCGGCCTCCCTCGCCCCATCCTCGCCGCTTCTCTGCTTCAGCTGTGGCCCCGGCAAGGGACTCAGAGGGCCCGGCAGGCCTAGGCCTGCGCCCCTTCCTATGCTCCTCAGAGGGGCCCAGGGTGCTCGGGTCCCTGACTCTCCCACGCCCACGCCTGGCGAACACCCCAGAGGATTCCTCCTTCCTGTGACAGCTGAGGGGCTGTGACAGCCTGGAGGCAAGGGCAGAAATCCCACCACAGGCTGGCCCCAGGCAGGAACCCTCCTCTCCCCTCCCCTCAATTCTCTGACGGCCGTCCCAGGGCATCCGGTGGCGAACAAGGACACACTCATGACTAAGTGTCCCCTCGAGCTCCGGGCACAGCAGGGCCAGTGCAGTCCCCTGTGGCCTCCCTCTCTCCCTTCCCTTCCGCCCGTTCCCGTCTCTCTGCCCTGCTACGCCTCCCACAGCCCACCTGAGCTTCCCCCTTGCCTCAGTCAACAGGCTTCCATTCTCCTGCAGTGAAATCCAGCACGTCCTCACGGCGTATCTCAGGCAGGGCACCTGCCCAGTAACCAAAGAAACAGACCTCAGTTCAGAGGCCGCCCCTGCGGCGCCCCCTGCTGGACAGCCACGCACACGTCTCAGTCTCCCAGCTCTCAGTGGGAACCTCACACCTGCTCTGGGTCCTTTTCATGCACCAGCTCCTCCCACACAGCCAATGAGCAGTTTGTCTGGAGTCATTGGCTCGGACCCGGGGAAAGCTGAAGGCACTGATGTTCCCTTCCGTTCTCTGCAGCGAGAGGAGGCAGCTCAGGGACCCAGACCTCCTGACCCACTCCCTCCTGGGCTGCCCCCTGGAAGGGCCAGGTGGGCAGAGTCACAGCAAGTGGGCGTGGGCCCTGGGAAAGCGGGGTCCTGCCAGCCAGAGGTGGCAGGACTGAGGAGGAAAAGAGGGGTTTAGGTCTTGTTTTCCCCACCCTCCGTCTCACCCCACGCACGTCCACTCACAGGTCGCAGGGGAGAGGGCGTCACGCAGGCTGTTGAGTTTCCTCCATCCCGAGAATACTTCCCACAGTGAACTAAAAGCTACCTGTGAGAGTAACAGCTGGGATGAAGGTTACAGACTAAGGGAGGCAAGAATCACATTCTTCAAGGTCTTTGAAATAACCCTCTGCCAGGCACACGGGGTCCCAGCGTCAGTGACAAGTACCAGGCACCGTGATGGCCCGACACTGCGCTGAGGGCTCTGTGCCAGCCCCTGTCCCAGGGGATCCTTGTGCAGAGGCCTGGAGGCCAGAGCACAGGTGGGAAAGAACAGACCTGGGGTGCAGTGGGCGGAGCGATCTGGGCCCCCCTTCACTTGGAAGCAGAGACAGCGACATGAAGAAGTGTCACCGCCTGGGGTGGCAGCCTGCCCTTCCCCTGGCTGACCTCCAGGGCAGGACAATGCCCAGGTACACTTGGCTGAGGCTAAAAGCAAACCTCACTGCACAACGGAATTCCCTTCGGGAAACCACCATCCTGCGTGTCGGGAGGAGTCTACCTCCCAGGCATCGCGCTTGCTGATCCCGGGTCACGACCGTGGGGTTCTAACACCTGGAAGAGGAAGGCAGCACTGAGCAGCCCCGAACCCCACGCCACTCTCCCACACTGGCAGCCCCTTGACACCCAGGCTCACGCAGGCTCAATAAATCAGGGTCCATGTTGCATGAAAATGGAAATGAGAACAAAAGGCTGGGGTAGCAACACTTATAGTGGATGAAATAGACTTTAAAACAAAGGCCATAACAAGAGACAATGAAGAACTTAGCAATTCTTTTATCTAAAGAAACTCAAAATACTAATTTGAAAAAAGATATGCACCCTATGTTCATTGCAGCGTTATTACAACAGCCCAGATATGGAGGCACCTCAGTGTCCAGAGATGAATGGATAAGGAAGAGATGGTACATCTATACAACGGAATATGACTCAGCCATAGGGAAGAATGCAGTCTTACATCTTCAGCAACATCGATGAACCTAGAGCAGTGGTTCTCAACCTTCCTAACGCCGCGACCCTTTAATACAGTTCCTCATGTTGTGGTGACCCCCAACCATAAAATTATTTTTGTTGCTACTTCATAACTGTAATTTTGCTACTGTTATGAATCGTAATGTAAATATCTGATATGCAGGATGTATTTTCATAGTTACAAATTGAACATAATCAAAGCACAGTGATTAATCACAAAAACAATATGTAATTATATATGTGTTTTCCGATGGTCTTAGGAGACCCCTGTGAAAGGGTCGTTCGACCCCCAAAGGGGTCGTGACCCACAGGTTGAGAACTGCTGCCCTAGAGGGTATTATCCTGAGTGGAATAAATCAGACAGAGAAAGACAAATACCATATGATGTCACTTAAGTAGAATCTAAAAAGCAAAATAAATGAACAAAAAAACAACAACACAGAAACTAGATACAAAGAACATTTTGACAGTTGGGAGGGGGAGTTTGGAAGACAAGGTGAAAAGGGTGAAGGAATTAAGAAGCACAGATTGCCCTGGATGGTGCTTCCCAGTGGTTACAGCGTTGCCCTACACACTGGAGGGTCTCAGGTTTGAGTCCCAGTCAAGGGCATGTACCTGAGTTGCCACTTCGATCCCTGCCCCTGGTCAGGGCAAGTGCAGGAGGCAATCAGTCGATCTGTCTCTCTCACATCAGTGTCTCTGTCTCTCTCCCTCTCCCCCTCCCGCTTCCTCCCTTCTACTCTCTCTGAAAAGCAATGGAAAAAAATACCCTCAGGTGAGGGTTAACAAACAACAACAAAAAACAAGTACATATTGGTAATTACAGAAAGCCCCAGAGACAAAGCACATCATACTGAATATCCTATATAATAAAAGCCTAATATGCAAATTGTCCCCCGGACTGGGAGTTCAACCAGGAGTTTGACCAGGGAGCAGGGCCAGCAGCGGTGGCAGCAGGCAGCCGGGGGAAGGGAGGCGCCCCCCGCCGGCAGCCACTAGGGACCCTGCCTATGCACGAATTTCGTGCACTGGGCCTCTAGTAGTCAGTAATACTGTAACAACTATGCTGTTGGCAGCTGGGCCTGAGGCTTATCAGGGGGACCACTGTGTAAGCTACATGGTGTCTAATCACTGTGCTGCACCCTTGAAACTAATATGCTAATGCATGTCAACTGTAATGAAGAGAAAAAAATCATTTCTAAATGCAGACTCCCACCAAGCACTGGACACTGGGCAGGCGCTTCCCACTCTCCTGGGGCCTCCGCGTACCCCTGGGAGTCAGGACCCCCCACTTCACTAGTGAGGAGATGGAGATTCTGGGACTTTAAATTCTGAGAGCAAACTTCTAAGGGGCGCCCCGAGGTTCCAGAGCCAGCAGCTCCCCCAAAGTGTCACCGGGCAGCTTTGTGTTCAAAGAGAAAAGTGATGGCGACAGAGCCAGACCACAGGAGGGCGGGCCTGCCCCTAATTGCTTCATGTTATTGATCAAATACTCAGCAAGAAATACAACCTTAAAGGCTCCCAACCACAGGCCATAACTCAAACCGTGAACATTGTTGCCAAGTGCAAGGCTGGGGAGCTCCTGCTTTAATGAGAATGATTTTAATTAGCAAATTGACGGAGTCCAGAGCGGCTGCTTGAAGGCAGTTTTTCTCCTGCAAGACCAGCGGCCCCAGCCTGTGACCACGACCAATTCCCCGAGACTCAGGACAATGCCTTCCTGACCTGCAGCCCACCCGGGGCGCAGGGGGCACTGGAGAATGTGTCTGCCGGGACCCGTCCCCCCTTTCCCCTGGTCTTGGTGGCTCACCTGGTACTGTGGTTTCAGTTGTGTCACCCCCAAAAGATGTTGAGGTTCCTACTCCAGGAGCTGAGAACATGTAGAAACAGGGTCTTTGCAGATGTCACTGCACATGTGTGGTCACTTGATGTCCCTCGGTCAAGCATTCCACCTCGACCACAGCCAGTGGCCCGGCAGGGGAAGCTGTTGGAGGGTCCGAGCATCTCGGGTGTGGCTGGTATGGGGCTCCCTCCAGAGCCCAGTGGCTGCTATGACCCGGAGGAGAGAAACGAGCAGACGCGGGTCCCTGCGGGCTGGCACTGGGCTGGATCTGGGCCTCGGCTCCGGAGCCCGAGCCCTGAACTCCTGCGAACTGGGAGCAGGTGGCTTGCTCGGGGCCACGGGACCTGCCAGCGCTCCTGAAGGAAGAGATCAGCCCAAGTGTAAGGTTCTCGGGGGTCCCAGGGGCATGGCAGCATTTTCAGGACCCACCCTGGCTGCAGGCTTAAAGGTGAGCTGGTTTCTAATGTAATTCTTTCTTCCTAGGACCAAGGTGGGGGCGGGGGAGCAGTCTAGTCCGATCCTGTGCCCTGCGTCCCCCTCCCCGCTTGTCACTGCTGAGCCGGCAGTTGGTCCCATGTCCCTGAGGATGAGAAAGGATGCTGCTCCTATGGCCCCGCCCACAGCCTGCAGGAGGTGGCCACGGTTACCTCCCAGCAATGCCTGCAGATGAGCTCAACCTGGGACCACGGCTAAACCCGGAAACTGTCATGGGCCCCAAATATCTCCTCTCTCTAAAGGCACAACTGCCAGTGCTCCGTTCCCATCCGACATCGTTCTCCCTCCTCTTTCTCAGTAAAATCTGCTCCTCCCATAAACGCTGGAGAGCGGTGACAGGTCTTCTTCTTCTCTTGGAGGTGCGTTTGTTTCGTTCAGGCTGTGCTTACCATGAAAATAGCACATTAGTCTGGCTTCAGGGCTCAGTGGTCGAGTGTCATCCTGTGCACCGAAAGGTTGCCAGTTCCATTCCCGGTCAGGGCACGTTCTGGGCTGTGGGTTTGATGCCCAGTCAGGGCACATGCCAGGGCTGTGGATTTGATGCCCAGTCAGGACACGGGCCTGGGCTGTGGGTTTGATGCCAGGTCAGGGCACATGCCTGGGTTGTAGGTTTGATGCCCGGTCAGGGCACGTGCAGAAGGCAACCATTGATTTTCTCTCTTCCTCTCTCTAAAACAAAATATTTAATAAACAGATTAGAAGTGCTCCCTGACATTCTGTATATTCAAGGCTGTTTTCTTTGGGGGGAACAAAACCATCCAAAATTTTAAAAAAAAATGTTCTTGCTTCCTCTGGCAGATTCCTCAGCAGCATTGCCGCTCTGGAGACCGCCTGCTCTGCATGGGGACTTAGAGGACCCTTGGCTGAAGGAGACGGGGTGGGGGAGGCCCTTCTGTGCTCACTTCTGGAGGGAGAATAAATGGGTTTCCACAGGCACAGGAACATTTCAAAAGCGGTTTTCTCAGGTGATTCCTCTGTTTCTCTTTTTTAATTTTATTTTTATTGATTTCAGAGAGAGAGAGAGAGAGAGAGAGAGAGAGAGAATTGTTGATTGGCTGCCTCCTACACTACCCACTGGGGATGGAGCCCACAGCCCGGGTATCGATCAGGGCATGTGCCCTGCCCAGGAATCAAACTGCGACCTCCTGGTTCATAGGTCGACGCTCAACCACTGAGCACACTGGCCGGGCTGATGTCTCTGTTTCTAACTCCTCTGTCCACGCAGGAGTTTCAGAGTGCCTGCCCACTGTGACTCAATTACAGATTGCTAATTCGTTTTAAAATTAAGTGGGCTAAGCAACGCTTAGCTGGAGGCGCATCTTGCCTCCTGTTTCCGGGCCACATGGAGCTCCACTGAAAAGCCTTGGGCACAGCAGTTGATTGAATTGGTTTCAGTAGCCTCTCAGGGTCATGGATCACGTTCCGTGTTCCTCAAAGTGTGGCCTATGCGTGACCTCTGTCAGAATCACTTGCATCGCTTGTTAAAAAACAAATATCCGGTGCTTCCTCCAGACCCAGGGAATCAGAGCCTCTGAGGTGGGGGCTGCAAATGTGCATGTTTTCAGCCGGTTTCCGGGGTCCCTCACACACAAACACAGCAAGGTATGGCCGCCACCCCTCCGCGCAGCCTGACCCTCAGCCAGGCTCTGGTCCCAGCGGCCCCTCCGGCGCACTCCGCCCGGACAGAGTGGAGAACGGGGCTTAGACGGAGCAGATGAAGGTCTGGCTCTGCCTTGAAGGTGCCACTTCATTTCTTAGTTATTGATATTTTTCTGAGAGAGAGAGGGAGGGAGGGAGAGCTTGGTTTGTTGTTTCACTTACTTATGCACTCATTGGTTGATTTTCATATGTGCCCTGACCAGGGGTCAAACACACAACCTTGGCATATGGGGACGACACTCTGAGCTACCCAGTCAGGTGCCACTTACCTTCTTCCCGGATCCTCTCTCTTGATGTAAGAACCAGCAATGGTAACATTACCTTTATTTTTTTAATATATATATTTTTTATTTCAAACAGAAAGGGGGAGAGAGGGAGATAGAGATAGAAACATCAATGATGAAGGAGAATTATTGATCAGCCACACTGAAGGCCCCACACTGGGGAACCACAACCCAGGCATGTGCCCTGACTGGGAATCGAACCGTGACCTCCTGGTTCATAGGTCAACGCTCAACCAATGAGCCACGCTGGCCAGTAGCATCACCTTTTAAAAGGTGGTTGCAGTCCTAGCCAGTTTGGCTCAGTAGATAGAGCGTCAGCCCGTGGACTAAGGGGCCTGGGGTTAGATTCCAGTCAAAGGTATATACCTCGGTTGCAAGCTCGATCCCTGGCCCCAGTCAGGGCGCTTGCGGGAGGCAACCAATCAGAGTGTCTCTCTCTGTCTCTCCCCCTCCTTTCCACTCTCTCTAAAAATCAATGGAAAAATATCTTCAAGGGAGAATTAACAAAAAGTCAAAATAAAATAAAAGGTTGGTTGCAGAGATTCAAAAACAGTGAATGTAAAAGCATTTTTATGTGCCTATTTCTATTTTTTAAAATAATCCAACCTTTACAAAGTTTGCAATACTACACAACCTTTTCTCTGAGCCATTTGAGAGTCGTTGTGCTGCGCATGTCATTAGTGGGTACCTCCTACAAACCCCGACGCTATCCTACAAAAGGATAACACAACCATCACAATCAGGTCATAACACGGATATGGTCCCAACAGCCTAATTCTTTGCCTCCGTTCAAGTTCTCCCAGTTGTCCCAATAATGTTTCAGAGCTAAAGATCCTGTTTGAATCCGCGTGCTGCCCTTGGTTGTCACTGATCCTCGTGTATCTTGCATCTTCTCTGATTACAACAGGTCTTCAGCCTTTCCCGAACCCTCAGGGCCTCGACCCTTTCGAGAGGTGAGTTGTCCTGGCGAATGCCCTTCAGCCTGCATTTGCTGGGGCTTCCCTGTGGCCACACTCCAGCTGCAGGACTTTGGCGGGAAGGTCCCAGATGTGGCCCTGTGTTCTCGCTGTGTTGTCAGGTGAGGACAGGCTGATGTCCTCCCAGCTGGAGACATTGACTTGATTTGGGTTAAGGTATGGCCTTCCCTTCTGGGTAATTAGTAAGTATTTGGTGAGGAAGGAGACTTCGAAACCATGTAAGCATCTCATTCCTCATTAGGCTTCCCATCTATTTATGTACTGAGTCACGTTGGTTTGGACTTACGATTTTTGTTTTACTCGATGGCTTCAAACCCCTTACTCACACCATGTGCTTTGATCCTCAAATTGCCTCTGATTTGGCCCCAGGGAGGTCCTGCCAGCGGCTCTGTGTCCCTTTGACATTTCCCCATCATTATTCAAGCCCCTTCCTGTTTGCTGGTCTCACAGGTGCTCTGGGCTCACCTTTCCCTCCTCTTCTTCAGTCTGGAACCAGCCGTCGCTCCTGTGGTGGGAATGGTATTTAGAAGACCAATGGGGGCCTTTGAAGTTTTAAGGAATTAAAGGAGACTGGAACTCCTTTACCAAGTTTTTCATTTGATGAAGTTGGTTTGCAGGCAGCGTTCTGGACTGAGGGGTACCATGGTGGACGTGGAATGTAGGACCAAGCAAAGGACCAAGAACGGCCAGGCTGTGGCAGGACCAGGGGAGAGGCCGTGGGTAGAATGCTGATGGTCCAGTGGTGACTGGAGATTTATAGGAGGTGGGCCCATGCTCCCCGCCATCAGTGAAACTAGTTGGAAGTGCCTGGCTGGTGCGGCTCAGTTGGTTACGTGTGGTCCCGACACCGAAAGGTTGCTGGTCTGATTCCTGGCCAGGGCACATGTCTGGGTTGTGGGCTTGATCCCCATAAAGGGTGTCTTTCACTCTCACATGGATGTTTCTCTCTCCTCCCATCCTCTCTCTCTAAAAATAAATAAAAATATTTTAAAATAGTTGGAAGAATCAAAAGGCTACTTTATTTTTTTTTCTTTATTGATTACTAGTAAGGTATTACATATGTGTCCTTTTCCCCTCCCTTGCCCCTTAACCCCTTGCTTATGCCCTCTCCCCCCTGTTGTCTGTGTCCATTGGTTAGGCTTATATTCATGCGTACAAGTCCTTTGGTTGATCTCTTCCCCTTACCCCCACCCTCCCCTACCTTCCCTCTGAGGTTGGTCTGTCTGATCAATGCTTCTCTGTCTCTGGATCTATTTTTGTTCATCAGTTTATGTTTTTCATTATATTCCATAAATGAGTGAGATCATGTGATATTTATCTTTCTTCGACTGGCTTATTTCACTTAGCATAATGCTCTCCAGGTCCTCCATGCTGTTACGAATGGTAAGAGTTCTTTCTTTTTTACAGCAGCATAGTATTCCATTGTGTAGATGTACCACAGTGACTTTGAGCATGTTTCATATGTCTCTCATCCTTCTGTATGTCCTCTTTTGAAAAGTGTCTATTTAGTCCTTTGCCCATTTTTTGATTGGGTTGTTTGTCTTCCTTTTATTAAGTTGTATGAGTTCCTCAAAAGGCTACTTCAGATGCCTTGAAGGTGCCTTGGTTCTGAGGTGATGAATGGGATGAAAATTTTATTTCCCAGGTTCTCTTCTGTCTCAGCCTTAAAGGCCGCCGTCTCTAGGACCTGACCACCCTCAACAAGCCCTCACCATCTTTCCCCGTCCCCTCAAACTGCTGCCTTCGGTGTCATTGCTACGAATCCAGAGGATCTGTATTCACTACTAGCAGCTGCAGGTTTCCATGCTCCAGGGAGACGGCCCTGTCACCTGTTCTCAGGGGAACTCCCATGGCACCCTGACTTCAGGTCAAATCTGTTTCTGTACCTGACACAGGGGTGGCCCCAACCTCACCTCATCCTGGGAGGCCCACATCCCTGGTGTCATAGATCACCTCTCCCCTCTTCATTCCCCCGGGATGTGTGACGAGGAGGGACTGCCGGTGACGCCCACAGGGCACGAGTGTCCTCAGTCCGGTTGAGTTTGGGATTAAAACACACTTTGGGGTTTAGGACAAAGCGTCCTTTCCGATGCAGAGGGTTTCTGGTGTGGAAATAAAAGAAACTGCACCCATGTGGGACGCAGCTGCTCTGTGCGTCACGTGTAACAAGAAGTCAGAGGCAAACCGAGCCTGGAGCTCCTCTACATGTGCTTGAGGCAGAGCTCGCATCCCGGGGAATGTTCCAGCTCAGGATTTGCTCGGAGTCGGGAGCAGGAGTGCGTGAGGGGAGCAGCTCTCGGGCCAGAGACTGAGGTGGGGATGGCAGGGTTTGGTTTGACCTCCCCGTGCTAATGGGGAGCCACCCCCACCCCCTCATGGGCTGTGTTAGCTTCTGGACATGGTGCTGCCTCTCCGCTCACAGGAGGCACATCCGGCCCGAGTCTGCCCCGGCACAGAGCTCTGCGGCTGAAACTATCCCCGAGTCAATCCATCCCAACGTCTGCCCAGGTGATCAGGGGGTCAGCACCTGCCACAGCAACAAACGGCAAAAGGAGTCACCAGCAGCCTTGCCCCTCCCCACACACACCCCCAGCACCTCTCTCTTAGTTCCACACCCCACTCCCCCCAGCACCTGCTCTCTTAGTTCCACACCCCACTCCCCCCCAGCACCTGCTCTCTTAGTTCCACACCCCACTCCCCCCCAGCACCTGCTCTCTTACGTTTGCACCGGGGCTTCCAAAGCATTTAAAACACACAGTCACACTGCTCATGGCATCTTTCAGGATCGCTGGTGCAGCTCTCTGCTCTGGCCTCCACGGTGGGGAACTGAAATGCAATGCCAGAGAAACCAAGATGGCGGCATAGGTAAACACCGGAAATTGCTGCCTCACACAACCATTTCAAAAATACAACTAAAAGACAAAACGGACATCATCCAGAACCACAGGAAGGCTGGCTGAGTGGAAATTCCACTACTAGAAGGAAAGAGAAAAGCACACTGAGACTCAGAGGAGGTGCAGAAGTAAAGCACAGAGGTACGGAGGCCCACGCGGAAAGGGCTGGCAACGGAGGACGCGGTTGTCTTTTTTAATCGGGAGGGAGTCTCAAGCTCTTGATGGCCCTGACTCCAGTTCCGGGTGAGTCTCTGGGGACCCAGATTCATACGGGGAGAAACTGGACTGTCTGGCATCGGGCAGAACTCCAGGGAAGCTTTCTCTCAGAGGTGCTTGCAGCGATTA
>NW_005370385.1:175642-186756 GCF_000412655.1 Myotis brandtii
AGAAGGGAGTGGCAAGAAATATTCAAAGTGATGAATAGCAAGAACCTACAACCAAGATTACTCTACCCAGCAAAGCTATCATTTAGAATTGAAGGTCAGATAAAGAGCTTCAGATAAGAAAAAGCTAAAGGAGTTCATCACCACCAAACCAGGATTATATGAAATGCTGAAGGGTATTCTTTAAGAAGAGGAAAAAGAAGGTAAAGATAAAAATTATGAACAACAAGGTGACAACAAATACATATCTATCAACAAGTGAATCTAAAAATTACGTCAATAAAACAAATCTGATGAACAGAATAAACTGGTGAATATAATAGAAGCAGGGGCATAGAAAGGGAATGGACTGACCAATTCTCAGGGGAAGGGGGTGTGAGGGGTACAGGAAGAGACTGGACAAAAATCTTACACTTATGGATGAGGACAGTGGAGGGAGGTAAGGGCATGGGGTGGGGTGGGAACCAGATGGAGGGGAGCTATGGGGGGAAAAAGAGGAACAACTGTAATAATCTGAACAATAAAGATTTAATTTTAAAAAAAGAAAAGAAATGCAATGCCACCTCCCACTTCTAGGGACAGTACTAGTAAGAAGAAAGCCTAATTCGTCTTTACAGAGATACCTGGGCTGCCACAGTGACAGAACAGCCTTGGGACTGGAAGGAACAGCCACGGCACATGCCCAGCTTTCACCCCTGCTCCTCGGCCTGGAAAGGGGTGTTCAGCTGGGAGGACTACAGGAGACAAGGAGGTTTATTTTCATCATGAATCAGGCAATTGGCGAGTTTCAAATAATCGTTAGACGTTCCCACACTGTGATGGTTTAAATACACTCTAATTCAGTGGCATTAATTTCTTGAAATGACACCTACATCTGTATATGTACCATGACTACTACTGATACAATAAAAGACACGATGCGCGTGCAGTTCTTAACCACGGCGGCTTTTCTTCTCCTTCAGCGTGTGACCCGCCACCCAGTGTGGCTGAGGTCGGTGGTGACGCACCCATTCATAGGCCAGGGCCCTGAGCTGGAGGAGAGCGGGCTCGCGGAGCTCTGCGCTGAGCAATCTATGGAGTCGGGACCGAAATCCAGGCCTTGGGACTTGGGACTCCATTGGGGTTTTCCATGTTATGTGGCACTTTATCCCCTCATCTGAGAATCCATAAGCCGCTCCCTCACTGCTTCTCTCTGTGTCTCCCTCTATAAATCGGGAGGAAGGACACCACGAGGCCCTGAGTCATTCCAAACTCTTTCAACCCGCCGCCTGCGTGTTCCTTCCATTACACGCAACAGGCCCACCGTGTCGCCTGCCGCCGACAGGACCCGCTGCGTGACAGCAGTGCCGTCGGGTTGCGGGGAGTTACGCTTCCGTTCTCATTTTAAATGTTCATAAAGGGGGGAGGGTTGTGATTGTGGAGCATAAAAAATGACCTTTTAATTAAAATCTGAAGTGTCTGGCCCTTATTTTTCCCTCTGGTCCTACTATGACGTCCCCCCCGCCCCCCAGCCCTTCGGGTAGGAGATTTTTTCAAGGAAAAACATCTAAGCATGAAATTGTCTTTCATGCTGTCAGGGGCTCAGCCTCGCTCCCACCTGGCAGGGGGCGGAGGACATGGTGAGTCACAGAGGAGCAGCGAGCGCCTAGCCAGGGTCTGTCCTGTTCCTGCTCAAGGGGAGACTGGGAGACACGCATGCATCGTTGTAAAGCAAAATCAAAACTTCACATTCACAAACTCCGTGCGGCTATGGGAAGAAAGCGAGCGATGGGCAAGCATCCAGCTCCTCGCGTAGGAACCTCCCATGTTTAATGATGTGCTTTCTGAGTTTCCCTCGTCAGCCATCTCTGTCACCACGACAGCCTTCTGAGGAAGGAGTGGCTGTGGCTTCAGGCCTGAAATGAAGACTCACTGTATGTGCTGACTCGACATCCGGTAAAATTGGGAGGCCTCATGGCCTCGCTCCTCAGGTAAACTCCTCATCAAACACCCTTCCCATCAGGGGACTAGGCACAGTGTGGGCTTAGCCATGGGAGGTGGGCTTGGGGTCCCCACCAGCCTGTGGAATCATTCAAACAAACAACCTCACCCTCCCGTGGGGACCACAGGTACCCGCCCGCTTGCTACTCCAAAGCCTGCCTCCCACGGCCCCCGCATGTGCACTCTGCCCCCAGTGCCCGCCCCCCAGCCCCGTGCCCTTCGTGGTGTGTGGCGTCCTCCCACAGCTGTGAGTACACATGACTCATAAATTGCTGTCAGTCTCAGCCATTGATCATTATCCAGCATCTCATTGGTCATTCCCGTCTGTGTCACCATCCCCCACTGAACGTCAATCATTCATCACCCGCCCCACCTTTTCTTCCTCTCACTCTGCTTTTTCCTCTCGCTTCACTGTCTATGGCTGCTTTCCTTGCACAATGAGAATTACATTGAATTTGCCCAACCACCAAGCTGAGGTCTTTACAGGTGCCCACACGCATACGTTACATCAAGTTTCCTCGGAGGCGATGGCAGAAGGTCCCTGCACGTCTCCTAACTGGCTTCCTTCCTCCGGCAGGGAGGCAAAAAGGAGGGTCTTCAGCCAGGAGACTGGGTCAGCTCCGGTGCCTGATTGCTATTATGTCATCGTGGCCTAGTTATTTAACCCCGTGGGTCTTGGTCTTCTCACATACAAATGAGGATAGTAATGCCAACCTAGAGGATTACCGTTTATTTTAGAAGATCATGCATTCAGAGCTTAGCCCAGGACATGGCACAGTGTCCACCACATGCCTGCTGCTGGACCTCTCGGACTGGCCAACCCCGGCGCCTCTGGCTTCAAGCTCCCTTCCCCCGGCTCAGGGTCACATCCCCACTGACCAAACCTGGGAGGCCTACTCACCACGCAGACGTGGCTCTTCACGCCCAGTTTCCTTCCCTCCAGATTAAGAGACGATGACATCCATGGCTTTAAAACCTGCTGGGCTTTCAGGACACACAGACGCTAGATGGCCACCCCTGACTCTAGAAGCACAGCCCTGAGTGTGGTGTGTGCAGCGGAACGAAGCAGCTCGGGACCCGCCCACGTCCCTTTCACCTCTGACCTGCCCCGGCCCCGGGTCCGAGACTCACTCTGTTCCTCTGACTGAGTCATTTCATACTCAGTGATGTGAAGGCCCAGGCCACGCACATACACACGATTCCGTTCTGCCCGGCAAACCTGTGCATCATTCTCAACAAATACTCCCGGGACTAGAGATGGAGCTCTGACTGCAAAGAGTGGGTCTGAAACTCAGCCGCTGGGGAAGAGAAACAGGAGTTGCCAAATCAATCCCAGATTTCCACCCCCTTCCGAGGCCCCGAAGAGGAAGCTGGGAGAAGCAAGTGCTTGTTTATTAAAAGGCGTCGTGATCGCTGCTCATTCGTCTCCTGCAAACGATGCTGAAAGACCAACCAAGGCGTCTGTGGTCCCTTGTGCGGGGGGTGAATCGCGGGCCCTATAAATCTCCTGGACAGGAGCAGGCAGCATCAATAAACGTGAGCGATGGCCCAGCGCTGGCATAATTAAGAAGAATTAATCCCACAGACTCTGCGATGACAGGCGTGTTGTCCACCAGAGCCTCGTCGGCGCTTCGAATATTTCACAGCCGACAAAGGTTGGACATTTCGGAAGACAAAATAGATGTTGCGGGACACACTCGACAATATCTGCTGAGATGCACCAGGGCAAGTCCGTCAGGAAAGCAGAGAGCAGGCAGGGCTTGACCCCACCCCTGGGAGTCACCGGAAGATGCACCTCACGGACAGAGCCGCCGAGGACAGGAGCGGTGGCCCTTCTGTGTGACCCCCGCAGGCTGGCCTGCCGCAGCTGCCGCAGTGGCCCGGGGGCAGGGGGCCATTTGCAAACTGCCCCAGGTCATCAGGAGACACGGGTTTGTGCAGAGCCTGAGTCGACTCCGTGGCTGAGGGTGTGTGGAGTCTGGCTGCATTTTCTTGGTGAGGCTTTCTGGTACAGAGAGCAGTGCCTTGCTCTGCCTTGTGATGCAAGCCCTGGACCCATCAAGGACGGGACGATCGCAGACTGCGCGCTGAGAGGCAGCCGTCGAGAGTTGCCTTGTGACCTCGCTCCCAGCGGCAGACACCACGGCGTGCTGTATCGTGTAAATGCATCACCCGGTCTCTACTTCCACGGTCACATGGCGTTCTTCCCATCGTCCTCCTCTGTGCACTTCTGTGTCCACACATTCCCCTTTCATGAGGACATCAGTCTAGCCCAGAGGTCGGCAAGCCTCGGCTCGTGAGCCACATGCGGCTCTTTGGCCCCTTGAGTGTGGCTCTTCCACAAAATATCACGTGCGGGCGCGCAGGTACCGTGCAATTGAAACTTCATGGCCCATGAGCAGAAGTCGGTTTTCAGCCTGGGCGAGTCTATTTTGAAGAAGTGGCGTTAGAAGAAGTGGAGAGTGTCAGTCGGTTGGGCAACAGGAGACTCGGTGCAGACGGGCGGGGGGATACGCAGCGCGGGGGAGGCGCACGTGATTCATGCACGAGTTGAGGATGGGAGAGTTGGAAGGGGTCGACCTCAGCGAAAGTACCTCAATCACATTGAGGACGTTTTTAGCAAAGGCCAGCTTAGGAGTACCCTAATTAAGTTAATAACAATGTCCCTACCTATATAGTTTAAGTTTAAAAAATTTGGCTCTCAAAAGAAATTTCAATCGTTGTACTGTTGATATTTGGCTCTGTTGACTAATGAGTTTGCCGACCACTGGTCTAGCCGATGGTGTGCTACCTCAGTGACCTCACTTAACTGATGACGTCTGCAAAGACCTTATTTCCAAACAAGGGCGCCTCCTGGGGGCCTGGGGTCAACATATCTTTTGGGCGACACCCACTTCAACCCAGGACAGAAGTGACACAGAGTTAAAGGTCTGAAGACAAAGACTGATCTGCATCGCCTTGGGAATTAATGCCAAAGGAGCTATTTATAGGCTGGAAAATTCTGGAAGTTTAGGTGACACAGAAAGCACTTTGGGGTCTGACTGCTGGAAGGGGGGTCCCCAGACCAGCAGCGTGGGCCTGGCTAGGAGCTGGTTAGAAATGCAGAAACTCAGGTCCCACCCCACACCCTACCTGTCCTCCTCTTCCCACAGGGGGGGAGGGAAGCAGGTGGCCATGATGCACTGGGCTCCACCCTGTCATCTGCTGACCACTCGGTGGCAGAGGGAGCTCTGGAAAGAAAGCTGGGCCCTTCATGCCATGCTGCACCACAACCCCGGAGACCGCCCTCCTCTGAGCCCCAGCAGGTGGGGGAATAAACTCCCTACTGGGTAAGGGAGCTGGAACTGGGGACTTATTTGTCACTTGCAGTCAAGGCTACTTCAGCTGATGGGGTTTCCCTCCAAGGCAGCTTCTAGGCCTGCAAGCAGCAATGCTACCCTCTTGGGTAAAAGACGGTGCCCGTCCACCATGGGGAGCCCAGCACTGGGAGACAGCCTGTGCCGTGGCCATCGGCCCGGCTGCCCCTACTTCTCCATCACGCTCCGCAGCACCGCCATCCAGAGACCGACGATCGGAGCAGCTCACCACAGCCCTGCGTTTTCACTGCAGCCTCGTGTTTTAATGGAAACTTCATGAATAAAGTGCACGCTCCTCCGTGATCATTCCTATGAGAGGGTGGCTTCCCCCAGCCCCTGAGGAAATCCGGTCCTCTGAGAAGCGGCCACGGGAGCTGCTCCAGCCGCACCACGGGCCAGTGCAGGGATGCAGCTGGAGGGTCAGCAACCGAGCAGAACTCACGACAGGTTTAGTCCACTGGCCAACACGTGTGGGTCATCTCTGCTCCGTACCCCAGCTCCAGGGACAGGAAGAAGCTCAACCACTGTTTCTAAACGTTAGACTCTGTACAGGGTGGGCAAAGGTAGTTCATAGTTGTGAGCACATGAAACAGAGTTTATTCTTGTATTGTTTATTAATTGTTGTATTATTTTCCACAGGAACAACTGTAGACATACTCTTGCCCACCCTGTATCATGCTTCATGCTCTACATCATGCCATTCAAATATCAGTTACTTTATTTTCACCATCAACCATAACTGTTTCCCCATTTCACAGACAGGGATCTGAGGCCTGCCCTGCCGCCTGGCCCAGGAGTTAGAGTCGAGACGCAAGCCCAGTTTCTTACTTCAGAACCTGTGGTGTTGTTTGCACCAGATCACACTGCCTGTCGACACTTTTGGAGGATGAGGGGCTATGAATAGGCTTGATCCCCAAATACGGAAACTGAGGCTCAGAGAGTGTAAGTGCCATCGATTGCCCAAGGCTTCAGGCTGGTCCGTAGGCGCCGGGTTTCCCGCCCGGCTCTGCCTCACTGAAAGCACTGAGGACCCCGGGTCTCATCACAACACACAAGCAGGTGAGGCGTGCCAGGCACCACTCCAAGCCCTCTGTGCACTGGTGATTCCATGACGTATTACCATCACCATCACCATTTTACAGAAGGGCAACTGAGACACAGAAAGGTTGAGTCACTTGCCCAGGGTGCCACGCTAGTAAATGTCGGTGCTGAACTACACAGCCAGGGCGCAGCTCCAAGTCAGGGCTGTCAGTCACCCATGAGCCACTTCCATGTAAACCAGTGGTTCTCAACCTTCCTAATGCCACAACCCTTTAATACAGTTCCTCATGTTGTGGTGACCCCCAACCATAAAATTATTTTCGTTGCTACTTCATAACTGTAATTTTGCTACTGTTATGAATCGTCATGCGGAATGTATTTTCATTGTTACAAATTGGACATAATTAAAGCATAGTGATTAATCACAAAAATAATATCTACACTAATAAAAGACAAACATGCAAATTGACCGTACTTTTGCTATGCCTTAAGCTACGCCCACCAGCCAATCAGAGTGGTGATATGCAAATTAACCCAACCAAGTTGGCAGTTAATTTGCATATACCGGCTGGGAGCAAAGACTGAAGACAACGTGGAAGCAAAGCGCTACAGAAGGGAGAAAAGTAGAGGCAGCGGAGACAGGAACGGAGCCAAGACTGCGGAGGCGGGAGGTGGGAGGGGAAACCCAGCCTCGGCAGCTGGGAGCGGGAGCAAAGCCTGCCTCAGCAGGTTTCGCTCCCTTCTCTGCTTCACTCCAGCTGCAGGAAGCCCTATTCTTGCAGGAATCTTCCTGCAACGGGCCTCTAGTGTAATTATATATGTTTTACGATGGTCTTAGGCGACCCCTGTGAGAACCGCTGGTGTAAACAAAGAAGTGGTGGAACAGAGAGAACATTTGTGTCTTAATTTTCAGTTCAAGGTAGACATGTTTATCCCATTAATATTGGTATCTCCAGAACTTAGAACAGGCTTTTATTTGGATGGATGGATGGATGGATGGATGGATGGATGGATGGATAAGTGGATGGATAGATGGGGAGGTGGGTGAATGAGTGAGTGGCTGGGGATGGATGGATGGATGGATGGATGGATGGTTGAGTGGATAAGTGGTGGGTGAGGAGTAAGACTCATAGAGATGTACTGTGTGTGTTTTAAGTAGAGTAGCATATATAGAAGCAGTAGGCACTTATATCTGGAACATAAGACACATGTAGTCATTAAATTTTGCTACATAAATAAACCCATACAACAAAATCCCATGAAATAAGTACTTTTATGCCCACTTTCTAGGTGCAGAAACTGAGGCTCATATAAGCTAAATAACATGCTGAAAAGCCACAGCCAGTGAAGGTTAGAGTCTAGATTCAAATCCAAAGCAGTCTGAGATGGAGTCCGTGCGAGCTGCCTCCCTCTGCAGACAATGCGGGGTGGCCATACTGCACCGCCTTCACTCCTGGTCGGGCTGATGCAAACTCACCTCTCCAGGGCAGCTCCAGGTGGCACGTGTGAGGGAGGAGCCCATGCAGGTGGGGTGGGGGAGATGTCACCTCTTACTGAGATTCGCTGACCTTGCAGAGAAAATAATCCATTTCAAGGAGTCTTTCCCTCTTGCCCATGACGTTGTGGAGAAACAAAGCTTCCTCCTGCATTTTTTTAGCTTCCATCCTGGGGCTCTTCAGTCATGAGACAGTAACGATCTGGCTCCAGGCTGTTGAGAACTCTTTGCGGCCACATTCCCAGTCACAGCATGCGTCCCAGGACCATCCTAATCTCATCGGTCACTTTTCCATGACAGGACGAGCCTCAATATATTTAAAGTGCAGTTACTGTCCAGGGGAGACTTTCTTCCACTGAGGACTTCACTTCTGTACCGATGCGTGCCTTCTACATCAGACCAGACGCCACGTGATTCCGCAGGAGAAACCAGAGAACCAGCTGTGGCTGCAGGGAGCTCGGAGGGTTCTAAGGGCTGAAAAATACCTGGGAGATCCTTGGGCTTCATGTTGTACATAAACCCTGGCCGGTGTGGCTCTGTGGGTTGGGCGTCATCCTGTACCAAAAGGTTGCTGGTTTGATTCCCGGTCAGGGGCTTTGGGCTCCATCCCTGGTAGCGGGAGGCAACTGATCAATGCTTCACTCTCACATCAATGTTCCTCTCTCTCCAAAAAATCAATTTAAAATTTAAAAAAAAAAAAAACAAGAATCAAAGCAGTTAAATTAGGTCTGTGAGCCACTGTCTAGTTCTCTGGGAAAGAGCTGTACAGATGTGAGCCAGCGGGGAGCCGGCACACACAGGCACAGCAGAGGCCTAGGTCCTGAGACACCCGCTCCATTCACCTTCCAACAGGGCACCCCACCACCCTCCTGGCACACTGACCTCACAGATCCCGACCTGGCATGGTAGTGGGTCTCTCGGCTCCTCTCTCGGTAACTCCACCTTCGTCAGAACTGAGAGTGACAAGGAGATGAATTCCTCGGCTGTCGGCTCTCAGGGGGTCAGGAATGAGGATCAGGTGGGAGACCAGCCCGTACCAGGCCTCGCAGAGCAGGTCTGAAGAGAGACACGTCACCCAGGTAAGTGGCAGGCAGGTGGGTCCACCATCGTGCTTTGGTTGCTAACCCCGTAAGCAGCACCTGGCAGAGAGCAGAGGGAGGGTTACTGTCCACAGGCACAGAGAGCTGTCCTGGGAGTTAGAGACGTGAATGCCGGGAGCACGGCCCAGTCAGGAACCAGGGAGAGCGTGTGGACAGCTCACACTGCCCTCCCAGGCAATCTGCAAGGACCAGTGTCTCCTGGGCCACCTCAGCGAGCAGGAGATCCGGAGACTCTTTAAGGACAACACCTGGCCTGCTGCTAGCACTGAGGACAGTCCCCAGGTCCCACCGCAGCCAGCAGCGTCCACTCCACTCAGGCCTCGGAGCGGAGCGTGGTGACATTCTCTCTCCTCCTTCCTGGCCCTGTGGCCCTGTAAGCCGTGGACATGCCCAACAGGAGCTGATGTTCTCGGAGTGTTTACAGAGGCACCGCCCTGGCCTCTGAGGATGAAAAGGAAATAAGACAAGTTATCAATGATTGGTCAGACAAAACGTTCCTGTAACCAACTGAAATACACAGAGGAACAAGGAACTGGCGAATGCACAGCTTGTGAGGTTGGTTCTTACAAACTGGACAGTCAGGAGAAGTTGGGGCCTCCTGGGAGTCGCTGGTGGCACAGGTGGGGATGCTGGGTGGGGTGAAGGGTGTGGCCCGCCGTGGTGGGACACGAATGTGTCGCCTCGACAAGAACAAGAATGGATGCTAAATGGCCAAAGGCCCTGCCGACCTGGCTCCAGGAGGCAGGCAGCGTGGACCGTCCTCTGGTTTTCTGTTTGATGTGGGCAGTGGGAATCGCTGGCAGGTCAGAGAAGCGGAGAGAGGACAGTGATGGGGGGGGGACCTTGGCTTCCTCTCTGAGTGGCTGTGGATTTGTCACCCAAGCCCCCTGGGTCCTGCTGCCCACACTCTCCTCACCTCGAAGGCCTCCGACTGGCAGGGGCTGCCCCCACTGCCCGCCCAGCGTCCTGCTCTCCCCTCAGCTCCCCGAGCTCCACATCCTCTCTGGTCAGTTCTCCGTCCCCGGTGGAATGCACACCTGAATGCCACAACCAGACCAAGACGCCTCGCCTTTATGCTTTTATGTCCTTTGTCGGCAAACAGTCTCACAACAAACAGTTCATTCCACACCTCACAGTAGAGAGAGACATGATGCTGAGAAACTTCTTAATGTCTTCACTGCCCCTCCCGGGTCAGGTGCTGGACCAGCCCCTGGGAACATAAAAATAAACACAGATCACATGTTCCTGAGAGGAGACAGGAACGAACTGAAATACCCAGTGGGCGGAGACAGTCACCCAACCTGACAGCATCAGGCTAGGGTGGCCCAGAGCTCCCTGCAGAGCAGTAGGGACTCCATCTCTCCCTGGCGGAGCTGGCAGGTCATTCAGGCAGGTGAACAGCTGAGCTTTAGAGAGTGGGGGAGGAGCAAGGGGACACGCAAGACACCTGAGCATCTCAGACCCTGACCAGCCACAGGAAGGTGGGGGAGGAAGGGGGCCACGTGGGGAGACCCCGTCACTCAGGTCCCAGCGACTCCCGGCGAGTGCCATTCCGGAGGGCACGCCTGTCGGGATTTTCTACCAACCAGAAAGAAGCGATGACCAGGTGCCACGCACGAGCAGGGAATCGCCCCAAATGCCCCTTTAAGTCTCACTATTCGACGTCTTGTACTTTTCAAGCCTTTCTTTGCTGGAAACTTCCCTTCTCTTGGCTTTTCAAACGAACCCAAAGCATGAGAAATGTGCCTCTGCGTCTTCAGCGGCACTCTGAGGGGTTTTCCGGGGGAGGTCACCTGTCCCCAGCCCGGGGAAGTGGCCCGGGACAGTCAGGAGGGCAGGAATTCTCAGGGCGCCTCTCCAGCCACCTCCGGGGCCGCAGGGAGAGGGGGCGTGTGCCAGGAGGGGCGGTCATGCCCCGGTGTCACGGCTCACGGTGGACAGCAGGCGTGGAGACCAGGAAACATAGGGGACGTCCCGACTGGCAGGGACATCGGGCTGGCGTGTCCCACTGTGTCCGGTGAGGGACTGGGCTTGGTGGAGAGTCCTGTGAAGGGGCTGTCGGTCCACCTGTGGGCATGAGCATATGAAACAGTGCCATGGCTTCACCTCTGATTAAACTGTTGCCGGGGATAAGAGTTCAGCTGC
>NW_005370385.1:186889-197248 GCF_000412655.1 Myotis brandtii
AGACCACATGGAAATCGTTGCGGGCAGAGGTGAGCACGGGAATGGAGAGCCAGTGCCCAGGTGAGAAGCCACGGCTGGACCCGAATCCCATTCCGTGGGCCTTGGTGATCGGTATCCTGGCAACGCCCACCAAACAGAAGCACAAACCAAACAGAAGGGCATCTCGGAGGGCGTTTCTGAGGACGGGCTGCCAGGAGAGGCTCGAGGGCCCTTCACCTGCACATCGCGGTTTGGCTGGTGCCTCGAGCCAACCTTAGACGCCAGCAAATCCCTAACGCACGCTCCCCTCGGGCTGCGCTCCCTCTGGTGGGAAGTCGCGAGTGTCCTGACAGCTTCCCCAGCGCTGGTGGCTCCTGTGTGAAGAGCAGGGACCCACGTGACGGCGTTCACGCCTCAAGGCTCTCGGCCCTGAAGTTGCCCTCGGAAGCCTTCGAAATGAAAAGAGCCAGGCGGGAAGTTTGCACAGGCTCCTGCCTGCAGTAGGTGGGGAACGGGCCCTTCTATTGTTTCCATCTCACATGGTACACAATTATGTTGTCCATCAAGATAAGGCTGGGCTACATGGACGTAACAAAAAACAAGCCCCACATTTCACTAGCCCCGCACACAGAAACGTGTTTGCCCTCCCTGTAAATCCTCTGCGACGCGGGTGCCAGGCCAGGCCCCCGGCATCCGCTTCCCTCTTGTTCCACCAACTCAGCCCGAGACCCGTGGTCCCGGGACAGGACCGGGTGACAGAAAAGCTCCAGGGCCCCTGTGTCACCGGGAAACAGCTCTCGCTCACAGCTCACAGCTCATTGGCTAGAAGTGGTCACGTGCCCACCTGCAGGGCCTGAAGGCTGGTGTCAGGAGGAGCCGGGCCTCGGGGAGCGGCAGTACTGGCTGCCACAGCCATGCTGCCCACCCAGCCCACGGCCCATGGAAGAGCCACTCATGCCTCCCAGGTGTGTAGGAGCCCGGTTTGCTGCCACCAAACTGAGCGAAGCGCAGCCTTCCCAGAGGCTCGGGCCTTGTTCCCACCAGGCATTTAGGTCCTGATGGACCTGCCCTCCTACTACCTCCTCCCTCCCCAGGCCCTAGTTTTCTCCCCCAGAGGAGTGTGGCTCGGGCCCCTGAGGAGAGCCCGCCCTCCTGCTGCAGCTGGAGTCTCCCCTGACTTTAAAGAACTTCAACTCGCCCGGCCTGTGTGGCTCAGCCGTTGAGCGTCAATCCAGGAACAAAGAGGTCACAGGGTTTGATTCCTAGTCAGGACACACACCCGAGGTATGAACTCAATCCCCAGTAGGGGGCGTGCAGGAGGCATCATTGGCATTTCTCTCTCTCTCTCCCTTCCTCTCTCTCTAAAAGTCAATTCTATATCATAAAAGCCTAATATGCAAATCAACCAAATGGCGGAAAACTGATCAGCAGTGGGCAGGGCCAGTGAACAGGAGGTTCCAGGCCAGCCAAGGTGAGTGCCAGCGGTCAGAGGGAGGGGACAGCAATCAGGGGGTGGCGGCGACCTGTGGTGGCGGGGGGGCAATCGGAGGGGGGGGCCAGACGCTTGCTAGCCGGCGCTGTCCCCTGATCAGCCCACCAGTCGCCTCCTGCAGAGGGAGGCCAGACTGCAGCTTAGGAGTAGGCCTAAGCTGTCAGTCAGACATCACCCAAGGGCTCCTGGTCAGTGAGAAGGCGCAGGCCAGGCTGAGGGACCCCTCTTCCACTCCCCCCCCACCCCCGGAGTGCATGAATTTTTGTGCACTGGGTCTTTAGTAAAAACATATAAAAAATAAAAATAAAGTACAGACAGCGCTCGGGTTACGTCAGACTCGACGTACGTTGTTTCGTGGTAACGTCGCCATCTCCCTTATTTATTAAAAAAAAAAAGTTCCATCATTTTGATGTATGTACATATGTGCTTTATGTTTTTTATTATTTATTTGCCACAAGTAAAGGTCAGGAATTGCTATCTTTCTTTTAAATATTTTTTACTGTTTCACTTCATTACTGCTGTGTATGTGCTCCATGTGAGTGACGTAGGTGCTTATGTAAGTGGGTTCCGACTTAAGGCGAAATCGCGTTACGTTGCACCGCCGTAGGAACAGATCTCGACGTAACCGGAGGACCTACTGTACATCAACTCCCAGTCTTCTAGGCGCCGGTGGAGGACCCTTACAGCACTCCGTCAGGCAGTCGACCTTAATACCAGCCTCAAGTTAAAACAGTGCTTAGATGAGTGAATAAATGCAACACCCCACAGAGTCAGAGAGCCCTACCTTCCTGCTCTGGGAGTTCTGTGGCTGAACTTTCAAAGGCCTGGAGAGGCTGGCCAAGCCAGTGATCTATCACAGAAACAGAGCTGGGTGGTGATTGGCAGGGACCTGGTCCCAGCAGGCTGAGGCACAGTGGCTGACTCCCTCCCTCCACGGTCTGGGCTGAGCTCACCGGCACAGGGTCCCCACGGCCCCATGGCAATGAGGCAAGAGTGAGCCTGTAGACCAAGCATGTCAAACTCATGGCCCACAGGCCGCATGCCTCATTTATTTGGCCATGTCAGCCTTTGAGTCTGACATGCTTGCTGTAGACTGTCAAGAGACTGTCAACTGTGCCTACTTTGTTGTTGTTGTTGTTGTTGTTTGTTTTGTTTTGGGGGACAACTGAGGCAGAGACACTTACAGAGTACGTTTACCAGGAAGCCTCCAGGATCAGTGGAATGAATCCCTCCAAAGAGCATCGATCACGTCTGACCCTCCTCTGCTCTTTTCCAAACCTGGCTCTTTTCCTTTTCCATTAACCCTCACCTGAGAATGTTTCCATTGATTTCTAGAGAGAGTGGAAGGGAGGGAGGGAGAGAGAGAGGAAAACATCAATGTGAGAGAAACACATCTATTAGTTGCTTCCCAAATGCACCCCGACAGGGGCTGGCAATCAAACCTGCAACCAGGTACATGCCCTTGACCAGGAATCGAACCCGAGATGCTTCAGTCTGGGCCAACGCTCTAAACCAGCGGTTCTCAACCTGTGGGTCTCGACCCCTTTGGGGGTCGAACGACCCTTTCACAGGGGTCACCTAAATACATCCTGCATATCAGATATTTACATTACGATCCATAACAGTAGCAAAATTACAGTTATGAAGTAGCAACGAAAATAATTTTATTGTTGGGGGTCACAACATGAGGAACTGTATTAAAGGGTCGCGGCATTAGGAAGGTTGAGAACCACTGCAAACACTGAGCCACACAAGCCAGGTGGGACCCTGCTGGTTTTCAGGCCCCGAGCCTCCCTTCTCTGCTCCGGAGAGAGCCGATGCTCAGAGCTTGGAGACGCGGTGACTGCTGTGAGGCAGTGCGCTGCAGGGCAGGCCTGAGTTATGGGCTGCCATTATGAGCCTGTCCCAAAGGGCCAGGAACCGCCATAAAAGTGTGAAACCCACAGTGGAACAGATTTAATTCTAAAGCAGCTTAGCAGATAAATTAATGACTTACCATCATTATTCCTCACCGCCGGTCTTCTGGAGTGTTAATGCGATGACTACCTGCAATTACTCCCACCCAGGGGTTGCTTCCCAAAATTCAATCTGATCTGATGGCGTGTAATTGGCCAATTAAAACAAAGTGCGGAATGCAGGGCGGGGGGGAGGGGGGCAGCACAGGATGGTTTCAGTGGAAGAGTCACCCAGTGTGACTCCTCCTTGCTCGCCCCACCCCCCTCCCCTGCCAGCTGTGCCAGCTTCACTCAGCAGATCCCACTGTCTGAGCGACGTCGGGGCGGCAGGCATCCGTGGAAATGTGTCTGCTCGTGGTTCTTGCTAGACACGGGGTAGATCCATACCTCTTGTGTAATCCGCAGACCCAAATCGGACCGTCTTTACATCCAATCCCAGCGCCTACCCTCATCCTGGGACAGACTGCGGGCCGGGCCCAGCCTCCCAGCCCCGCCCGGGCTCTGGGTGTCCGGCGGCCGTAAATCCGAGCCCTGGGCCGGTGTGGCTGGAGCCCTGGGCCAAGGACCACGTTCTCTGTCACGTTTCCCGTTGCCCTCGTCCCTTCTCTCCGGCTTCACCATCCGCACTGTCCTGGGCACGCCACTCCTTGGACATTACTCTCTAGTAAAACGTCAGCGCTGCTGGCTGCTCAAAACCCACATGTGGCAGAGACAGCAGAGAACGGACACAGTGTGAAAGGGTGGGGAGCCCGTGGGCACGGGGCAGGGGCAGGGGCAGGGGCAGGGGTTTCCCTGGTCGCTTCCTCCACCACCGCTGGTCTCTGTGCCATCCCATCTCCCTCTCTAGAGCCGGGAGGAGAGAAAGCAGCGCTAACTCAGCAGCCAAGGGTTCCCCTGGAGCATGCTGTGTGACCTCCAGCCCATCAGTTGCCCTCTCTGGCTCTCATCTGCATACAGAGTTGGGGGCTGTGATGCTTTCTGAACTCCCAGCTCTTGCAGTCCATGATGTGTGGGTTGCAAAACCACAGAAGGTGGCCGCTGCTATGGGCATGTGGGGCCGGGCAGGAACGCGCCTCTCCGCTGAACCCCATCTCCACACACCAGGCCGAGCGTCCTTTCATCCTTCCGTCGCACCCAGTGAGCGCAGCTCTGCTCCGGAGGTGGCCGAGGACTTCCCCTCATCAAGGTTGACTGAGCTGCGCCACCCTGAGCACCCAGTGTGCCTGCAGGGAGGCCACCCCTGAGCGCCCAGTGTGCCTGCAGGGACACCACCCCTGAGCGCCCAGTGTGCCTGCAGGGAGGCCACCCCTGACCACCCAGTGTGCCTGCAGGGAGGCCACCCCTGAGTGCGCAGTGTGCCTGCAGGGACACCACCCCTGAGTGCCCAGTGTGCCTGCAGGGACGCCACCCCTGAGCGCCCAGTGTGCCTGCAGGGACGCCACCCCTGAGCCCCTCATATGCACCATCCCTGGGTGAGCACCGCTGCCTGGGGCAGGTGGATTGCATTCCCACACGCGTCCTGGCGGAGGAAGCGTGTCCTGACTGGAACAGACACTTACTCTACAGCCGTGCCTTCCCTCCATGCAGCGCTTCTGCCAAAACCACCCCCATGGACGCACAGGGAGCCTCCTCCCGCCTGGTCCCGTTTCTCGGGAGAGCCCTGGGTAATACCAGCCCCACGTTCAAGTCGCTAATACTTCCTACTTCTGAACTTTGCTCTGTCGTGAAAACTGTGCATAACCAAGGCTGAGGGAGCCTGGAATTTCCAGGGTTGGTACACACACGGAGTCCTGTTCTCCTTTACACATCAGGTGAGTGAGCCCAGGCCCACCAACGGTGCGGACGCCGCCTGAGGCCCTCACTGAGCCCGGGAGCTGGCGGGAGCCATGGTTAACCTGCTCGTTCCCACGGATGTTCTCACCCCTGAGCTTCTACCGCCCCTTTGTCAAGGGCTCTGTGCTCGGGCGAGGTCAGGTGTAACTATGATGTCCTGGCTTCTTGGCACATCCCTGCATTTTAGAATGGAGTCCATTCAGAGCTACTAGGGCCCAGAGCCCCAGGAATGGCAGCCCAAACTGGGCTCAGTGATCCCACAGGCCTCACGCGGCCACGCGCCAGAGCTGGGAGGTGAAGGCCAGCACCTGCCCGCCCTCCTGAGGCCAGGCGGTCGGGAACAGAGACTCATAGGCGGTGAGGGCGCTCCGTGCATCGTTTGTCATGAAAATGAGGTATTAGAATTTCAGCGCCTGATATGCTTCCTGAGTTATGGCGGCGAGGAGAGCTGCTCCTTCGGTATTTCCAATAACATATAGCTTTGTCAGAGGCCGATGGCAAGTGATCGGCGCACAAGTGCCTTGGAAAAGCACGCTCTTCGTGTCTAAATGGCTCGCATTTTGGGGGAAATTACCATCCGTCAAATGGCACCGGGAGACACCCACACGCCAGAGGAAGCCATTCTAACCCTGAGAAATGCCTGGAAGGCGACCCCCGGGTAAAGGACAGGGATTCTCCACGGAGCCCGGGTGACAACAGCCTGGCCTGTGGCTCCGGGGCCGCAGACACCCCCCCTTGGCCCTGTGCTCCCCAAAGCATCAGCCTGGCCTCTGTGTGACAGAAGAACCATACGGCACCACCGTGGCACAGAGGGGACGAGGCGGCACCGATTCTGATCCATGGCTGCTCAGAACACTGCGTCAGAGACGGACTCTGTGGCCACGTCCAGAAACGAGTGGGAGATCATTCCACAGGTAATCACGCGTGTCTACCAAAAGGTCTCGAGTGGGAAGCCTCCACAATATGTCCCGCATTTGCCATCCCTGCTGTAGACCCTTGAGAATTCAACTTTCCCAGTTTCAACTGTCACAGGTAATGCTGGATGCCGAGCCACGTGGTGGGCGGACAGAGGCTGAGAAGCCATGAAGAGCCTCCGTCGTCGGCAGGAAGATGGCCAAGCCCCTGGGGCCCTGAAGCCCAGCTCCACACTCCACAGCTCTTTCCTCACTGTGCTCTCTGCCTGTGGTGTCTGCAGTTCTTATTCTTCAAACATTTTTATTACATTTTATTCCACTTCGGGGGGGAAATGACACCCCTGATCATGAGGACTTGAGCAGGCTTGTGGGGGAATCACTCGTAAACACCACGGGTTTGTTGTGTAAGCCTTCCCACAGGGCGGGATGTTTAAAGCATGAATGAAATGTGATCTTCAGAAATGCTTTTGGAGGCACAACGCTGTGTCGCTGTGATGCACCATTAATATTATTAATAATAACTTGTCCCAAACACATTGCAGAAGATGAAACTTCAACCTAACAATTCGCCTGGACACTAAGAAGAATCACCGTCTGCAGGAGCCCATGAAGACGGGTGAGAGGAGCAAATAGTGAGCTCCTAGGAGGTGCGCCATCCACTCCCCAGTTACCTCGTATCTCCTTTCTCTTTTTCTAACTCATTTCCCTCCTAAATTTCTAAAATACTGCAAGGGTTAAGAATAAAGAAATAGTCTTTTTAAAATATATTTTAAAAATTATGAGAGATGAAGGGAGAGGGAGAGAGAGATAGAAACATCAATGATGAGAAAGAATCATGGATCGGCTGCCACCTGCATGCCCCACACTGGGGATCAAGCCCGAAACCTGAGCATGTGCCCTGACTGGGAATCGAACCATGACCTCCTGGTTCATAGGTCGATGCTCAACCACACCAGCTGGGCAAGAAATAGTCTTAATACAGAGATGACTACACACTGTTAAATTGTTCCTCAGAGTGACAAGTGGCACCACTGTTGACCCCGGTAGTTCTAGAAGAAACTTGCTGATGAACCTCGACCCATAAGCCTCTCGTGAGGCAAGAGACAGAGGTTGGCAGAGAACCAGGAGTTTGATCCCAAGATAGAAAAATGAGATTTGGCACCTGCGGTTCCTGTTTTCCTAAGGATAAGTCATAATGTAAACATCTTGGTTTGGGCTGACTTAAGTCACTGCTGGCCTGAATATAAAGGACAGAAAATCGTTAACTCCAAAGTTGACTCTTAGAATGTATTAGCCAGGTAGCTCCAGAGAAACCGAGCCAAGAAGAGATACAGCTGCTAGTTAGTGAGCTGGAGAGAGAGAGAGAGAGAGAGAGAGAGAGAGACCTTAAGTCATGGCATCTGTGGGTGTGGGGTCGGACACATCTGAAATCTGTAGGGCTGGATGCCAGGCAGGAGCTGAAACTCCAAAGTTGCCTCTTAGAATGTATTAGCCAGGTAGCTCCAGAGAAACCGAGCCAAGAAGAGATACAGCTGCTAATTAGTGAGCTGGAGAGAGAGAGCGCGAGCTAGAGAGAGAGAGAGAGAGAGAGAGAGAGAGAGCTTAAGTCATGGCATCTGTGGGTGTGGGGTCGGACACGTCTGAAATCTGTAGGGCTGGATGCCAGGCAGGAGCTGACACTGTATATGGAGGCAAATGCTTTCTTTCAGGAAACCTGTTTTCACTCTGTTGTGAACAGTGGTGTGTCCCCAATACTCCTATGCTGAAGCCCTAACCCTCAATGCGATGGTATTTGAAGATGAAGCCTTTGGGAGACAACTAGGGTTACATGAGGTTGGAAGGGTGGGGCCCTCATGATGGGGTTAGTGCCCTTATTAAGAGAGGCGCCAGAGAGCTTGCTTTCTCTGCCATGTGAGGACATGGTAAGAAAGCAGCCACTGCAAGCCAAGAGAACAGCCCTCACCTGGGGACAGAATCAGCTGCACCTTGATCTTGGACTTCCCAGCCTCCAGAACCATAAGAACAGATGTCTGCTGTTTAAAGCCCAGTCTATGGTATTTGCTATGGTGCTCTGAGCAGAGCAAGGCTCACCCTTCAGGCTGTCAGTGAGGCCCACCCACATTATGGGGCTTATACCATAAAGTAAAATCTCCTGCATAAAGCCAGCTGATTTTAGGTGTTAACCACATTGAAAAACACCTCCCCACAGCACCTCAATATTGTTTGATTAAATCACTGGGTGCCACAGCCTGGCCACATTGGCACCTAACACTAACCCTGAGGATGTGCCCTGAGGATACTTGGGGACCACACTGATCGGTGGCAGGCAGATAGGTCATCCGGCAAACCCAGCCGAGAAGGTCTTTGCTGTGATCCCCGCTTCTGACTTCCTGTGGGAGCTCAGGCAGGTCTAACTCTCTGCTTCCTCCTCTATAAACTTCCCGAGCTGCCACGCATGCACGGTGGTGAGAAGGAAAGAGTTTCAACAAGTGGTATAAAGATGATTGTGCGGCAACGTACGCATCCTCCATGCAAAGACGCCGTTCTGAGCACCTCCATGCGGAACGCTCACAGCTACCTGTGGGGAAGACACTACCATGTTCGTTTCACTGATTTAAGAAGCACTAATAACAAGGGTTAAGAATTTGTCAGCTTAGAGAGCTAGTGAGGGGAGGCTGAGAAGTATGAGCCCAGCTGGGCTGGCTGTCCCCCACCAGCCCTTTGCACAATTTGGTTCCCTCTCAGAATGTCTCCCTTCTTAGTTGGCTTGGGCTGCTGCTCTAACAACACCACAGGCTGGGCACTTAGACAACAAGCATTTCTTTCTCAGTCTGGAGGCCGAGAAGTTCAATATGAAGGTGTTGGCCAATGTCATTTCTGGTAGAGACCAATTCCGGGCTGGCAGGCAGCTGCTCTCCCTCTGTGTCCTCATGCAGGGGGTGGGGTGGGAGCTGGAGAGAGAGAGAGAGAGAGATCTGTTCTCTTCCTCCTCTTCTGAGAACACCAATCCCATCCTGAGATTCTCGCCCTCGTGCCCTCATCATGACCTCATCTAACCCTAATCACCTCCCAAAAGGCTTCTTCCGGAAGGAATGCCTCCTGCTGACCCCTGGTTGCAGCCTGGTCATGAGCCTGGACTTGAACTTCTGACCCACAGAAACTGGGAGAGAACGTGCCTGCGCTGCTCAGAGCTGCAACTGTGGGACTTGCTCTGCCACAATAGAAACCGCAGGCAGTCCCCAGGGACTCCAGGGAGGCGCCCGGCCTCCGGCCTCTGGCCTCTGGCAGGGGTTTGTAGCTGGAGCCCTGACATCACCGTGCAGCTTTCAGCTGCCCTTTCTCTGGCCTCTGAGAGTCCCCTTAAGGGGTGACTGTCTTGTCCAGCTTAGCTCCTCCCCAGGAGCTCTGTTCCTTAGCAGCCAGGGTTCTGCTTAGCCACACCCAGTCCCTCAAGGGGCGATGGCTCTGAACAGCCCCTGGAATGTCATGGTCCCCACCCCCCTCCCACCCAGGGTCATGCCAACCCCAGTGACGGGGTCTCTCTGACACCGAGGCTAGTGATGCTTCTAGTCACAGAAAGCCTCTTGGAGGAGGTTCGCTTTGACCTGGAAAGTCAGGGGGCACAGGCTGCCGCACAGGAAGTGGCCTAGCAAATGCCTGAGGCAGAGGCAGGGGGAGGGGGAGGGACTGGGGAGTGCAGCTGCCACCCTCCCCTCGGGAAGCAGGGAGCTGGGACTCAGGAAGCTCGAGGTCCAGTGACCCACTGGCACGAGAGGAAGACAGCTGTCTGGCCGAGGAAGGGCTGCCCTGCGGTTAGTGCAGAGAGTTGGAGGGACAGGCACTCCATGTGGGAAGCAGTCAGAGACAAGCTGCGTGATTCGCTTTGACCTGGAAAGTCAGGGGGCACACGCCGCACAGGAAGTGGCCCAGCAAATGTGCGAGGCAGAGACAGGGGGTGGGGGAGGGGGAGGGACTGGGGAGTGCAGCTGCCGCCCTCCCCTCCGGAAGCAGGGAGCTGGGACTCAGGAAGCTCGAGATCCAGTGACCGGCGTGGGGGGGGGCAGGCACCCCACTGGCATGAGGGGAAGACGGCTGTCTGGCCGAGGAAGGGCTGCCCTGTGGTTAGTGCAGAGAGTTGGAGGGGCAGGCACTCCACGTGGGAAGCAGTGAGAGGTGAGCTGCACTG
>NW_005370385.1:197437-205825 GCF_000412655.1 Myotis brandtii
GGCCGGCGCAAGGAAGAAGCAGGGCCGTGAGGAAGCCACAGGGGGAGCGATGACCTGGATACCCGCCCCCCTCTACCGCACTAGGCACTGTGCTGGGCCTGTTGTCTCAGTTACGCCTCACAGCTCCTGACTGCCAGGCAGAGGGATGGTCCCTCCTTTGCAAGGAGCCTCCAGGCCATCAGCTCAGAGGCGGCCACGCTGCCCACTCTGCTTCCCCAAGCCTCCCTCCTGCCCCTCCTCTCCGTCCCCTCTCTCCTGCAGGACAGGGCCCAAGGGGTGGAGGAAGCCACGTGACAGACTACAGCCACTGCCAGCGCCATTCTTTCACTGTCATCAATAGGATGGGCTTCCCTGAAGAAGAGAAGTCACAAGGGCAGGCGAGGGCCCAGGTCTCCCAGGAGAGTGTCCTACGCTCAAAGGCAGGACCGAAGGAAGCGGGCGTTTCATCCCAGAAAAGAGCTCAGCCCCAGGGCCAGGCCCAGGCGGCACCACATGTGGAGGTTCTCCCACCAGCCTCACTCTCCTCTGTCTTCCTCTGTGGGGCTCTTTCTCACACAGCCCCCCTCCACCAGGAACCCCTTACCCTCCCTGCATTGTGCTTCCTGCGGGGAAGGGGTGATGACAGCTCCTGTGCCGGGGCCATGAGCATGGACTGAACCACGAGTGGGAATGAGCATGATCCTTGTGGTCGCACCTAGGAAATGTGCTGGTTATTCACGGGCAGCGAGGAGCTCACGGGTGGCTGAGGAGTGACGATCACGGCCCGTGTCCTCCATACACACCCCCACCTCCTTCTCCTCGCTTCCCACTCCCTTTCTCACTTAGGTGTTCTCATTACTGTCCTTATTTTATTTTTGAGAGAGAGAGAAATTTGGATGAGAGAATCATTGATTGGCTGCCTCCTGCACACCCTGTACTGGGGATCAAGCCTGAAACCCAGGCATGTGCCCTGACTAGGAATCGAACCTGCGACCTCTTGGTACATGGATGACACTCAGCCAACTGAGTCACATTGGCAAGGGCTGGTTATTTTCCAATGACAGTTGACACAATATGATATTAGCTCAGGTGTACAGCATAGTGATTAGACATTCATTTACAAAGTGATCCCCACAGTAAGTCTAGCCCCCACCTGGCACCATACGTAATTATTACAGTACTAGAGACCCAGTGCATGATATTTGTACTCCCTCCCTTCCCCTGGCCGCCCTGGCGCCTGGTCAAACGCCCGGAGACCTCCCGGTCGAGGGAACAATTTGCATGCTATGATTTTATTATATAAGATTATTGACTGTATTGCTTATGCTGTATTTTAAATCCCCATGACTATTCTGTAACCACCAACTTGTACTTCTCAATCCCTTCACCTTTTTTCACCCAGCCCTCACCCCCCTTCCATCTGGCAACCATAAGTTTGATATCTATGTGCTTGTTTATGTTTTATTTGTTTGTTTTGTTTTTTAGGTTCCACGTATAAGTGAAATCATATGGTATTTGTCTCTCTGTCTCACTCCTTCCATTCATTTGTTTGAAAGAGGCAGATAGGAATCAGCCAGGAGTTATAGCACAAAGCATGCCATCACCAAGTTAGGGGTTATTTTACGGACAAGGCCCAGGGGGGTGCAATGACCTGTCCAAGGTCACACAGCTGGTGGCTCCCAGGCAGGGCGGCTGCTGGCTGGGGACCCTCCTGTGCTGACCTCCAGCCCTCTCTTCAGTCCATTCCCATGGGGTCCCGGGTCTTTCGCACTAAAGTAGCAGCCAGATGATGAAAAAATGCTGAGTGAATGATTTAAATCGTGAAGAGTATGATGTGATGACCACCTGGTTGCCCTCATTTCTGGCGATAGGACATCACGGCGACAGGGTCTCATTGATGCCTGGACAGAAGAAACAGCAGTTACTGGGCACTTACCTGGTGTCCTGTTCCTTTGCCTCTGGTCTGGCAACGCCAGTTAGATGCCGACTCGGCCAGGCCCATGAGCTGAGGTGGCCGGGTCCTCTGGGGAACGACAGGTGGGCATCTGAGTGACTCTCCCCGCCCCAGGGCCCTGCGTGGGAATGAGAATTATTGTCACACCATCATTTTCACATTTATTTAACCCTTTTCCTCAGCACTGGCCCCAGGGTTTCCCAAGGCAAGTGCACAGGTGTTGATGCAGCCGCTGAAATAAGGTGGCAGCTGCCCCCGTGGACCCCACGGCTGTGGAATGGGAGTCCTTGCTCTCGCTTCGAGGGTCAACAATGGACTCAGTAAACATTTGAGATTGACAGGTTTCTGATCTCAATGCATCCTTGTGTGTGGCTTTTTAAATTTGCATCTGCCGGCCGCCATCTTGGCTGACAGTTAATTTGCATATCTCCCTGATTAGCCAATGGGAAGGGTAGCGGTCATATGCCAATTACCATGTTTTTCTTTTATTGGATAGGATTATTGACTGTATTGCCTACGCTGTATTTTAAACCCCATGACTATTCTGTAACCACCAACTTGTACTTCTCAATCCCTTCACCTTTTTTCACCCAGCCCTCACCCCCCTTCCATCTGGCAACCATAAGTTTGGTATCTATGTGCTTGTTTATGTTTTATTTGTCTGTTTTGTTTTTTAGGTTCCACGTATAAGTGAAATCATATGTATTTGTCTCTCTCTGTCTCACTCCTTCCATTCATTTGTTTGAAAGAGGCAGATAGGAATCAGCCAGGAGTTATAGCACAAAGCATGCCATCACCAAGTTAGGGGTTATTTTACGGACAAGGCCCAGGGGGGTGCAATGACCTGTCCAAGGTCACACAGCTGGTGGCTCCCAGGCAGGGCGGCTGCTGGCTGGGGACCCTCCTGTGCTGACCTCCAGCCCTCTCTTCAGTCCATTCCCACGGGGTCCCGGGTCTTTCGCACTAAAGTAGCAGCCAGATGGTGAAAAAATGCTGAATGAATGATTTAAATCGTGAAGAGTATGATGCGATGACCACCTGGTTGCCCTCATTTCTGGCGATAGGACATCACGGCGACAGGGTCTCATTGATGCCTGGACAGAAGAAACAGCAGTTACTGGGCACTTACCTGGTGTCCTGTTCCTTTGCCTCTGGTCTGGCAACGCCAGTTAGATGCCGACTCGGCCAGGCCCATGAGCTGAGGTGGCCGGGTCCTCTGGGGAACGACAGGTGGGCATCTGAGTGACTCTCCCCGCCCCAGGGCCCTGCGTGGGAATGAGAATTATTGTCACACCATCATTTTCACATTTATTTAACCCTTTTCCTCAGCACTGGCCCCAGGGTTTCCCAAGGCAAGTGCACAGGTGTTGATGCAGCCGCTGAAATAAGGTGGCAGCTGCCCCCGTGGACCCCACGGCTGTGGAATGGGAGTCCTTGCTCTCGCTTCGAGGGTCAACAATGGACTCAGTAAACATTTGAGATTGACAGGTTTCTGATCTCAATGCATCCTTGTGTGTGGCTTTTTAAATTTGCATAAATATGGGCAAGATAATTATTCAAAGTGGACAATGTCGGGACCCCATGCAGTCACTCCACAGCCTGCAGTTGGGTGCTGTTTTGGGACATCCTATAACCTACTTGAGGTTCTGGTCACCCTGCCAGCCCGTCGGAGGAGCTGGCCAGCTGGTCAGCGGCTGGCATCTCTGGCAGCCGCACAGAGCAATCCTGCCCAGGAAGTCTTTCTTTGATCACAGCATTCAGCAGGTCCTGTCACAGCCCCACCTCTCCCCTCCAGGTCAGGGGAGGGAACCAGAAAAATAAAAGAAAGAGAGTGGGACATGCTTCAGGGGTGTACAATCAGGGACAAGGCAGGCCAAGTCCTCATGAGGGACATCTGCCCCGGCCTGCTATTGGGGTCACAGGGTCCCCCCATTTACTCCTTGACACATTACCTCTCCTCATGACCCTTTCCCATCTTCTCTGCTCCTGTCTACACACATGCATAGACACACACACGCACACGCACATGCACACGCACCAACACAGGCAATTGCCACTCCAGAAACACTTGGGTGGTCCCCATCATAATAAAACTCATTATAGTCACTGATGAGCTGCTTATCACTCAGGCCTAATTACCCAGTGGCATAATAAGCGCGGTGCATGTAATGAATTTCATGTTTGATTAGCTTTGTTGTAAGTTTCACTTGATTTCGATACTGAACTCTGTGCTGTGAGCTCAGCTGCCGTTGCCTGGAGGGCTGCGGAGAAGAAAGGCTAAACTCAGGCTGAGTCACGGCCTCAGGGACACCCACCCGCTGCACACAGAGCAGCCGAGGCAGTTCCTTGATAGAAGCAAGGGGGTAAGTGCAGGCCTGGGGACGGGGAACCGAGCCAGGGTTCCAGAAAGCAGGTGGCACCGGAGCAGAGAGGGAGGACTGGGCAAGGGCACAGATGGAGGTCATGCCACACCAGGCACAGCTGGGGCAAAGGCAGGCGAAGGGGAGGCCTGCGGGGGCTGGTGCACCAGGGCACCTGGTCAGCAGGTGTATATTTAAGGAGCTGAAGGCGACACTGGACCATGGGGCAAGCAGTGCATTAAAAAGGCCATGGCCAACACTAGAGGAACACCTGTGTTCACAGCAGCATCACTCACAGGGGACAAAAGGCAGAAATAACCCAAACGCCCATCGATGAATGAACGGAGAAACAAAATGCGGTCCCTCCATACAGTGAACTATTCCTCAGCCTTAAGAAGAAATGGAGCCCTGGCCCATGGGGCTCAGTGGTTGGAGCATCAGCCTGAGCACCAAAGGGTTGCAGGTTCAATCCCCAGCTCCAGTCGGGGTGCAAGTGGGGGGTAACTAATCTCTCTCTCTCTCTCTCTCTGTATCTCTCCCTGTATCTCTCTCTCTCTTTCCTCTCCTTACCTCCCCTCCACCCTCTCTGATAATAATCAATGGAAAAAATATCCTCAGTGAGGATTACCCTCCAAGAAGAAGAAATGGCGTCTGGCACATGGGCAACACGATGAGCTCCCAGGACGTCACGCTCCGTGAAGGAAGCCCGACACCACAGGACAGACACTGTGCTGCCACTTCGGTGAGGTCCCTGGAGCCCAAATCGTGGCACGGACCCTGGAACGCAGTGACCAGGCGGAGGGGGGAGGGGACAGTGTTCAGTGGGAAGAGTTTTAATTTGAGGAAAATGGAAAAGTTCTGGCGATGGACGGTGGGGATGGCTACAGCAACGTGAATGGACTTACTGCTCCTGAATGTGCAGGCAAATAATGTTATTTATCTTGTTCCACGATAAGAAAACCTAGAAGGAGGTTGGGACGTGGGGGTAGAGGGGCTAACAAGAGGCAAAACCATTTCAGCAATGCTCACTGGAGCTGCGGGTTTCAGGCCATTTCAGCACTGCTCACTGCAGCTGCGGGTGTAAGGCCATTTCAGCATTGCTCACTGCAGCTGCGGGTGTAAGGCCATTTCAGGGTTGCTCACTGGGGCTGTGGGTGTAAGGCCATTTCAGCGTTGCTCACTGGGGCTGTGGGTGTAAGGCCATTTCAGCGTTGCTCACTGCAGCTGCGGGTGTAAGGCCATTTCAGCATTGCTCACTGGAGCTGCGGGTGTAAGGCCATTTCAGGGTTGTTCACTGGGGCTGTGGGTGTAAGGCCATTTCAGCTTGTTCACTGGAGCTGTGGGTGTAAGGCGAGGAGCAGTGGACAACATCAACGTGGAGCTCAGAGGCCACCACCTGAGGGCGGACGGGAAGGGTGAGGGGGCATTTATGGTGCAGGGACCATGTGTTTGCTCCTTGCTCCTGCAACAGGTGTGGCTCCATCCTCCACGGTGCCCCTCTCTGTAGCTCCTGCCGTGGCTCTAACAAGGCACCTGCTGATGCCCAGACCGCAATGCAGAACTAAGTCAGACGGTGAAGCATAAATTAACACGCTGCAGGAAGGCACCAAACCAACCCAATGAATACTAGTAAATATCTTTGGATATTCATCTAAAGGAGTATCCTTTTAAAAATGTCTACTTTGGTTGGAAAAAAGTATTGTTATAAAAAGAAAAGCATCATGCCCTTGGTGGGTGCTCAGTGGTTGGCGCATCATCCCGTACACCAAAAAGGTTGGGGGTTCAATTCCTGGTCAGGAAGCATGCCTAGGTTTTGGGTTCGATTCCAGTCAGGGTGCGTGCAAGAGGCAACTAATTGATGTTTCTCTGTCATGTCAATGTTTCTGTCTTCTTCTTCTCTTTCTAATAATCAATCCTCAGGTGAGGATTTAAAAAAAGGAAAAGCATCATGAATGATGACCGTGACATTCTTGTACCGTCGTGGGGTGATATACTTTGACTTGTTCTCACGATGGACGGTGGGGATGGCTGCACAGCAACGTGAATGGACTTACTGCTCCTGAATGTGCAGGCAAATAATGTTATTTATCTTTTTCCACAATAAGAAAACCTAGAAGGGGGTTGGGACATGGGGGTAGAGGGGCTAGCAAGAGGCAAGACCATTTCAGCATTGCTCCCTGTAGCTGCAGGTATAAGGCCATTTCAGCATTGCTCACTGCAGCTGTGGGTGTAAGGCCATTTCAGCATTGCTCACTGGGGCTGTGGGTGTAAGGCCATTTCATCATTGCTCACTGCAGCTGTGGGTGTAAGGTGAGGAGCAGTGGACGACATCAACATGGAGCTCAGAGGTCGCCACCTGAGGGCGGACGGGAAGGGTCGGGGGGCAGTTATGGCGCAGGGACCATGTGTTTGCTCCTCGCTCCTGCAACAGGTGTGGCTCCATCCTCCACGGTGCCCCTCTCTGTAGCTACCGAGGCACCTGCTGATGCCCAGACCGCAATGCAGAGCTAAGTCAGACGGTGAAGCATAAATTAACATGCAGCATGAAGGCACCAAACCAACCCCAATGAATACTAGTAAATATCTTTGGGATATCATCTAAAAAAGTATCCTTTTAAAAATGTCTACTTTGGTTGGAAAAAAGTATTGTTATAAAAAGAAAAGCATCATACCCTGGCTGGGTACTCAGTGGTTGGCGCATCATCCCGTACACCAAAAAGGTTGGGGGTTCAATTCCTGGTCAGGAAGCATGCCTAGGTTTTGGGTTCGATCCCAGTTGGGTGCTTGTGAGAGGCAACTGATCGATGTTTCTCTCTCATGTCAATGTTTCTCTCTCTTCTTCTCTTTCGAATAATCAATCCTCAAGTGAGGATTTCAAAAAAGGAAAGCATCATGAATGATGACCGTGACATTCTTGTACCGTCGTGGGGTGATATACTTTGACCTATGCAGCTCAAAGGTCACAGCTGTAGGTCAGGGTGGACTGAGTCAAGCAGGGCCAGAGCCCCGCTGCCCTCCAGGTGTCCTCAGGCATAGGAGGGCCACCCCATGGCTTACCACGGCCACGTATGCCTTTTCAGTGGTTGGCAGCTGCCACATGGGTTTGGATGGCAAGCGGCAGGAGCAATCCATCATGGCGGAGTCCCTCTCGATCACATTTTAATAAAATCATAAATCAAGACACGACAGTGAGCTCCATCCCCAGAAGTTGTGGGCAATGCCATAGGGACAAGAGCTGGGCCAGATGCATGCAGGAGTCGGACACTTGGCCACAGGTGGGGGCCTGGCACACAGGTGCTGTGAGGACAGTGAGTGCGACCCAGGACCACAGCCAGGCCTCAGCCCTGTGTGTCTCCGGAGCGCTCAGTCCTGGGTTCAGTGTGATAAGCGAGGTTTGGGGCTACACTTGGCCTTACGCACCTGCACAGCCTTACACACCTGCACAGCCACGGCAATCGATACACTAGTGACATGTTTCCATGCCAGATGCTGCACACGGGACATCTGTGTCCCCCCAGAATCCATATGTTGCAGCTGGCCCCCGGCATGAAGGTGTTGGGAGGTGGGTTGGACGGGGATAAGTCAGGAGGGTAGAGCCCTCCTGAATGGAGTCTGTGGCCTCACAGGGGACGGGAAGGCCAGAGCTCTCTCCCCCACGGAGCAGAGAGCTGCCGTGAACAGGAAGCAGGACTCCCCGGGCCTCCGTCTGCAGCCCCTGCTCTTGGGCTTGCGGCCCCAGGACTGAGAGGCAACAGGTGTGGCTCCATCCTCCACGGTGCCCCTCTCTGTAGCTACCGAGGCACCTGCTGATGCCCAGACCGCAATGCAGAGCTAAGTCAGACGGTGAAGCATAAATTAACATGCAGCATGAAGGCACCAAACCAACCCCAATGAATACTAGTAAATATCTTTGGATATCCATCTAAAGGAGTATCCTTTTAAAAATGTCTACTTTGGTTGGAAAAAAGTATTGTTATAAAAAGAAAAGCATCATACCCTGGCTGGGTACTCAGTGGTTGGCGCATCATCCCGTACACCAAAAAGGTTGGGGGTTCAATTCCTGGTCAGGAAGCATGCCTAGGTTTTGGGTTCGAT
>NW_005370385.1:206898-211259 GCF_000412655.1 Myotis brandtii
AGGGCAGCGCCTGGCCCAGCAGGCTCCACACCAGCCCTCCGGGGCCTGAGCTCTTCCCCGCGGTCTGGGCCCGGCTGCCCTGATCAGTCCGTGTTTTTAGTTCCCCACCCGTCGGTGCTGCTTTCGTTTGTGTCAATGAGAGCAGACCAGCCTAACGAGATGCAGCTGCGGCTGGAAAGGCCCACTCGGAAGCAGGAGTGTCCTGCACAGAGCGTCCTGTGCACCCTTAGAAACGTCCGTCGATCAGGTTCAGAAAGACAGTGTTTCGAATGACGCAGTTCCCTCGTTTCTGGAATCAGCCTGCGCCGAACTGTGATGTCAGCAGACCTGGGTGGGGCTTGGTGCGGCTTCCACAGGCCGAGGTCCTCGCTCCTGTCCTCTTGAAGAATGTGAAAGACAGTGTAAGCTGTACACATGCTTCCAGGATAGACATACACACACACAAGGCCTTGCTGTATCAAAGGAGCCATGAAAAGAAACTAATTTATGATACAAGGATCTGTGTTTTATTCTTGGGCACAACTATCCTCAAAACAATAATAAATCATATTGTCTCCGATGCGCGTACAATGACTAAGTGTGGATTAGAGAAAAAAAGGATCAGCAAGGACAGCGAAGCCAGGAGAGGACCCAGAACACACCCTAGCACAGTCAGGATGTGTCAGATCAACAACGAAAGCATCTATTTCTAAGTAAAGTGGCAGGACCTCCAGGCCCTGAACTACAGCAGAGCTCCCTCCTTCATGAGTGACCTTGGCCAGCCCCGTCCTGCCCAGCAGGGGGCATCCCGGAGCTTGTCCTCTGAGTGTCGGCTGTGATCCCCTCTTTGTGACAGGCAGGAGGGCTCCCATGGATTCCTCAAATACGCGAGGGGGCAGGGCTGGCCCCCTGTGAATCCCTAACCGAACGGAATCTGGAGACTGAGCCTCTCAGGCCCGGGGAAAGCTGGCATGAGTGTCGGGGCTACCGCAGGACGTGGGACAGTGGGAAACCCCGCCTTCCTCCTGCTGCCAGAAACGGAGGGTCTGAGCTGACATCGGCTTTCAGCCTGCGGTGCAGCCAAAGCCGCTGAGACAGCTCCGCGCTCCCCTCCTCCCTGAGGACATCGCGGGGGAGGCTTGGAAATGGCCTGGGGGAGTGTTCACACCAAGGAAGTGGGAATGCTTTCTTTAAAGATGTTTTTATTGATTTTTCTAGAGAGAGAGGAAAGGAGAGGGAGAGAGAGGAAAACATTGATGTGAGAGCAAAACATCAATGAGCTGCCTCCTGCATACCCACTACTGGAACTGAACCAGCAACCCTTCGGTACACAGGATGGCACCCAACCAACTGAGCCAGCCTGCCCGGGCCTTTTTTTAATGAGCACATCTTGTGAAACATGTGCCAGCCCGCCCCTGGGTGAGGCATTGCTCCAAGTGGGCAAGAGGAGTGGAGGAGGGTTTCAGGAGAAGACTGGGAATTCAGTTAGACATCTGGAGCTCAGGGCGGCCATGTTTAATGACTAGTTAGTCCACAGGTCACATGGGAGAACAGCAGTCTCGCTGGACGGTGCTCATTTCTCCTGTCCTAGAGGATGTGATGACTGACCTGGCCCAGCGCTGGGACGGTGGGGATCAGCCCCTGCTCTGCCCCGGGAGCCAGAGGGTGTCTGGGGGCCTCGGGGAGGGAGGACCAAGAGGAGGGTGGGTGGAGATGAATTAATCCCTCGTTACTGGGAGAGCTGTGCTCTCCAAGACCACCCTCCCCGCAGGAGTCCTGTCCTGTGACTGCTTTTTCTGCAGCCCTGCCTGAGACAGTGCTGGTGCGCGGCCTCAGAAGTCTCTAACGCGGCTGCTGAAAACCAGCGCAAAGTTGCCTTCTGCAGAGAGTGAGGCTTTATCGGATGCTGGGCCAGAATCGCTATTTATTCAGTCCGCACCTGCTGGGCTGACCCGCAGCCCCTGAGCGACGGTGAATGATGGCTCTAACACAGGTTTCTGTGAAAGAGAGGCCAAGGCACTACTGGCTATCGCCACCAAGTGGCCCTGTCCACCTGCCTCATTGACTTTTTATTGTCACAACAGCTTGAACTAAAATTAGCCTCTGGATGCAATCAGCCGGGTGAGCATCCTTGAGAAAGCACCTGCTTCTACAAGGTCGGGTCTTTAAAGACTAAACGAAGAGATTCCAGTAAAACACCCGGGGGCTCGGACTTGTTTGGAAAAGTCAAGGCAGGGGCTGCCGCCTTCGGCAAGGCCCCCCAGAGGCCCCCAGCCTTTCAGAGACGCCTCCTCACAGACCTTCCAACCAAGGCCCGAGCTTCCCCACGCGCACCTATGACCAATCGCCTGCTGTGAGGGTTGAAAGCTCACCAGGTAGATGAGTCTCATTTTCAGTATTTGCTTCTGTGGGAGCAGAAAAGAGTCTAGGAGACTCTGTGCCTCTAGGAAATCTGACTCACTATAATACAAAAGCATTTAAACACGGAGTTGTAAGAAAAGGGGAGGGAAAGAGCCACCAAATGTATTAACAGAAAAATAACACCAGAAAAGTATTGCCACGAAATAGCCAAACAGAGTGACCCAGTATTTCACATGCTTTTTTTTTTAATCTTAAGAATTGCCTCTAAGGAAGAACAGCAAGAAGATATGAAATCATCCAGGAAAGAGAAAAGGAGATGGTCAGAAAATGACAAAGTATCCATGGGCAAATTCAGTAAATAAATTGGAGAAAAAATAAAACTATCACAGAATTGGAATAAGAATGGGGACAGATAGGATGCTGGTATAACCATTAAGCGATATAGGGGACAAAAATTAAATAAGAAATAAAACAGAACGAAGACAAAGGCTGCATTTTAAAAGGCTAGAGAGAATGTGATACATGTCAAAACAAGCAAAGGAGAGCCAATAGATGCCTAGTTGGATTTTTTTAAAAGGAACAAATTGAATTCATAATTTGAGAATTCTTTTCATAAATAAATAAAGATTTACACATGGACATATGAAACAAGTCCCATGTGTCAGGGATAACTAGCATATTTCAAAATTATCAAACTTCAAAGATAAAAAAGAAAGAATGCTGTGGGCTGCCTGATAGAGTCACTGATAAGGGGAAGAAATTAGGCCTCAATGCAAGTCAGAGTGGGAAGACAGGTCCTCAAGTAAAGAGAATATAAATCAAGTATTTTGTATCCAGCCCAAATAGTCCTTCATTGATAAAGACTATGGTCAAAAGGTGTTTGTGGAGTTTTATCATCTTCACCCAAGGATATATTTTTACTGATTTTGAGAGACAGAGGGAGAGAAACATCAATATGAGAGAAATATCAATCTGTTGCCTACAGCACATTCCTGACTGGGCATCAAACCCACAAGCTAGTATGTGCCCCGACTGGAAATTGAACCGGCAACCCTTTGGTGCCCGGAATGATGCTCCAACCGAGTCACCCAGCCATGACCAGACAAAAAAAAATTTTAACAAGAAAGAATTCAAATATTTCTCTTGGATCTTCCTTGAGGAAACAGCAAGAGCATGGGTTTCAGCTACCCATAAGGCTGGTCAGGAAAACTACAGCAGACAGACGAATGAGGAGCCTGGGTGACATTAACAGTAGAATAAAGTCTAAAACCAACCTGAGGATTAGTGACAGAACAGAATACAATTTTGTGCCTAATGATGCAGAAATAACACAACTAACAAAAAGAGAGGGAGAGAGAGGGGGAAAGGGAGACAATAGGAAAAAAATACACTATAAGGGCTGTAATGCAAAGAACAGAATTTAAAGCTAACAAATCGAGGGGAAAAGAAGATGGACACTAAGAAAGATAACACTAGCTACAAAGATAGATGGGGAAAGGGAGACAATAGGAAAAAATACACTAGTTGCCTCATCTATAAGGGCTGTAATGCAAAGAATAGAATTTAAAGCTAACAAATCGAGGGGGAAAGAAGATGGACACTAAGAAAGATAACACTAGCTACAGTTCGGTGGTGGAGGGTTACGGAAGGAATAATCAATATGATCACCTTACTTTGCCTTTTGATAGGGAACAAGAAAATGAACTGAGTCCACCGGTCCCTCCCGGATAGAAACACCGGTACCTCACAGCATTCATTCTGACCCATTAAGGGGGATTAGAATATTTAAGCCAAATTTGTCACATGCTGGGCGTCACACAAGTCAAAACCTCGCCAGAAGACCGGAAGACAACCCACTCAAGTGGGGTGACATGGGTGCCTCCCTCCCCCTCCCGGTGAAGTCCTCTCCGTCTTGCTGTGAGACCTGGGACAACCGGGAAAATGCCAGAACGGGGAGGACTCCTGAGCTGTTACCATGGGAGAAGGGGACTCGGGGCCACGGAGTCTCGGATATGCCGGAG
>NW_005370385.1:212398-213088 GCF_000412655.1 Myotis brandtii
GTGACTCTCCCTGCACATGTGACTCTCCCTGCACTTGTGACTCTCCCTGCACCTGTGACTCTCCTCACATGACCCACTCTCCCTGCACCCGTGACTCTCCCTGCACTTGTGACTCTCCCTACACCTGTGACTGTCTACCCCAGTGTGTGCCCCAGGAGCCCAAACCCACAAGCCCCCGACCGTCGCCCCAGGGATGTGCTCACTAAACCGCTCTTCCACGCTCGTGTGGAAACTCCGCTCTCCCTGCCGGGCCCTGCACAGCCCAGCGGTCCCGGGCCAGTTCCTACACCACGCTGCGTGCCCACGTGCGGGTGCACTGTCATTCCCAAACTGTTCCCTCCGTGACTAACCCTGCCCGCCCCACCCCCGCCCCGAGATGGCTGTGCTGGTTGGAGCAGGCCCGGCGCCCGGTCGGAAGGCCCTCCAGGTCTCTAGGCTGCAGCCAGGGTTGAGGCCACCAGTGTCCTCACGTGCAGACTGCAAGGGCAGGCTCAGCCCAGACACAGAGCCCAGCACATGCCCGCGGGCACAGCAAGAGCAGGCTAAGCCCAGACACAGAGCTGGCACATGCCCGCGGGCACAGCAAGGGCAGGCTCAGCCAGGGCACAGAGCCGGCACATGCCCGCGGGCACAGCAAGGGCAGGCTCAGCCCAGACACAGAGCCCAGCACATGCCCGCGGGCACAGCAAG
>NW_005370385.1:213755-215449 GCF_000412655.1 Myotis brandtii
GCGGGCACAGCGAGGACAGGCTCAGCCACGGCACAGAGCCGGCACAGGCCCACAGGGATGATGGGGCCTCAAGTCCATCATGAAACAGCAGGCACCACCGTTCAAGGGAGGGGTCCCTGCCCGCCGCTACTGCCTCTGAGCTGGACTCTCTACAGGACAAACCCTTAGAAAGCGGAAGCCACCCGCTGAGGAATCTTGGGGCTGGATGGTGTTTAGCAGAGTCAGCGACTCACAGCAGTCACCTCGGGGACACCAGCCAGGGCCAGGGGGTGAGAGGGGGGACAGACACACAGACAGGCAGAGAGAAAGAGAACAAAGGAAAGGAGGGAAGGAGAATATGTAGTAAATATAATATGTAAGCCCTGGCCAGTGTGCTCAGTGGCTAGAGTGTTGGCCCGCGCACTGAAGGGATTCAGGTTCGATTCTCATTCAAGGGCAAGTGCCGGGGTTTCAAGTTCGATCCCAAGGCCCAGCCAGGGCACATCTCTCTCTCTCTCCCTGCCCTCCCCCTCCATCCTTCCCTTCCACTCTCTCTATAAATCAATGGGGGAAATCATCTTGGGTAAGGATTAACAATAAATAAATACATACATACATACATACATACACACACATACATACATACATACATACATGTAAGTAAACCTAGAAGAATGAATAACCTGCTGACAAAAAAACACCAGATTACTGGCCCTCCTGAGCCCCAGTGGTTAGTGCCCCATAGCTGACTGCCTTTAATGATGATTGAAAAGTACAAGGTTTCAATGAAAAAGTTACTGAGGTCCAGCTCTCTGTCACCAGGAATTTTGTGGCCATGGCGAAGCTGTGTGATGTCATGCAGCCCCTTAACCTCACTCAGCTTAATATTTTTCACCTGAAAAAAAAATTAGGAATGGCCCTGGCCAGGTAGACCAGTTGGTTAGAGCATCACCCCAATACACCAAGGTTGCAGGTTCAATCCCCAGTCAGGGCACTTGCAAGCATCAACCAATGAGTGCATCAATAAGTGGAGCAACAAATCAATGTTTCTCTCAAATCTATATATATATGTATACACACACACACACACACACACGTACATATATTGGGAATCACTGCCCCCCCCCTTTTCGGGCAAGGTTATTTTCTGGCTTCAGTGACATGTGTGAAAGTGCCTTGTAAACCAGGGGGCACATGCAAGCACAGTTGTTGTTATTATTAGTATTATCACTATTGCTATTATTATTATTAAGTCCACGGAGTAATATATTGCCTTGCAAAATAGTGCTCACTTTTCCAACATTCAATTAGTAATGGCTGGTAGGCTCTTTACTTCACCGAGTTACAGGTAACGCCACGGCCTCACTCCCAGGCCCATTGAATCTGAAAAACAGGCAGCGCTTTTAATGGACAATTCAGAGTGGGGGTTGCCATTCTCTCTAAGTACCACTCATCACCTGTTTAAGATTCGATCAGTCACCATTGATGTAAGTGCATGGGGTACATATTTTGAGAACAAATTCAAGTCTCCTAATTTCAACCTCAACATCAATTAAAATATCAGTCAGGGAAGCTCACGGCCACCACTCATGTGTGGACCAACACCCTGCTTATTTCTTCATTAGACTAAACGTGTGCTGAGCCCCTGCCCTGCGGTGGTTTAGGGTCTTCCCTGGGCCTCATGGCCCCTCTAACACAGCTGTGTCCCCCCGACC
>NW_005370385.1:215579-233361 GCF_000412655.1 Myotis brandtii
ACGCCCCACCCCCAGCCTCAACTCTGCAGTAGAGCTGAGCCCAGCCTCTCCGTGAAGATTCAAAACCCCCAGCCTCTGACTCCTCTCACGTTACCCCAAAAGGCAACACCGCCTCCTGAGCTTTGTAGGATGGGCTGATGGGTGACCCAGCCCACAGGGTTAGAAGGGGAAACCGTGAGGAGAGTACCCATCCCCAAGCACACACACATGTTTACGGGGTGACAGGAAAGTGGAGCCAATGTCATCTCCAAGAGCTTTCCCATTCCAAAGCAAACAGCCCATAAAAGCAGATTTATTCTGCCAACCACAGTAATAGATACTGTGCATTAGCAGTTCATCTGGGAGATTCGATTGCCTTGTGACCTTGCTCAAGACCCTGTTAAATTGGAGGTAGGCCCACAAATGTTAAAGCACAGCGCTTCATAGCTGCCCCGACTGCTCCTGCCCGGGGAACATCGTCCCCTTCAAGGCAGCGCCCACTCGGTGGCCAACAGGTGAACGTTCCAAATCCAGGGTCCAAATCCTAGAGGGGCAGTCGGGGCCGGAGTGCCGAGCCCGCCAGCTCTCCCTGAACCCCTGCCAGGCTCGTCTTCCCAATGGTTTCCCTCAGCAGGCGGCTGTCTGTGAGGTCTCACCTGGGCCCCCCAACCTGGTCACCATCTGAATGTCCAGCCTCTATGAGATGGGTACCCTCAGCTGCTATCAAACCAGCCAGGCCTGTGCACCGAGATGCCCCAGCCTTCCTTTGCTCAGGACACCACCTGCCTGGATCCCTGCCGCCCCTCCCTTCACCTTCCTTCCAGCGTCCTATGTAAATGAGGGGGTGTGGCTATGCACCGAGATGCCCCAGCCTTCCTTTGCTCAGGACACCACCTGCCTGGATCCCTGCCGCCCCTCCCTTCACCTTCCTTCCAGCGTCCTATGTAAATGAGGGGGTGTGGCTATGCACCGAGATGCCCCAGCCTTCCTTTGCTCAGGACACCACCTGCCTGGATCCCTGCCGCCCCTCCCTTCACCTTCCTTCCAGCGTCCTATGTAAATGAGGGGGTGTGGCTATTGCCTATGGAGTCGAAGCTCCCTCCTCCCTGCTAAGGCGCCCTGATCACAGAGGCACATTAGCCACAACCATCAATGCACAAACCCCACTTCCTGTCTCTTCCAGACAAATGGATGGATGGATAGGCACATATAGATACATAGATATGTAGAGGTACATAGATATAAATAGATAGATATAGATACATAGATTAGGTAGATAGACAGAGATATATACAGAGAGAGAGAGAGAGATGATAGATAGATAGATAGATAGAAGATAAAACATAGATAGATAGATAGATAGATAGATAGATAGATAGATAATAGATAGGTAGATAACAGATAGATAGATAGATGAGACAGAGATAGATATATAGTAGACCAGTGGTTCTCAACCTTCCTGATGCCTCGACACTTTAATACAGTTCCTCATGTTGTAGTGACCCCCAACCATAAAATTATTTTTGTTGCTACTTCATAACTGTAATTTTGCTACTGTTATGAATTGTCATGTAAATATCTGATATGCAGGATGTATTTTCATTGTTACAAATTGAACATAATTAAAGCATAGTGATTAATCACAAAAACAATATGTAATTATATATGTGTTTTCCGATGGTCTTAGGCGACTCCTGTGAAAGGGTCACTCGACCCCCACAGGTTGGCGACCCACAGGTTGAGAACCGCTGTAGTAGACAGACAGTAAGTAGGGGGAGTGACAGAGACAGAGAAAGGTGATAGATACACAAGATGAGTTTCAAACAAGATGATTTTTTATTTTTTTTTAACAAAACCACTCCCAACTCCTTCTCTTTATCCCCCTCATCTCAGGCTATAGCAAGAGCTCGTGAACGGATGCTTTGAAGGAAAGACCTTAGAAACAGGACAGCTCCAATCACACCACCACCAGTGCATGGCGAGAGGGGGTAGCAGTGCTGGATTCATTATCTAGCATCCACAAGCACCAGTGGTATATTATAAAATTAGTGCTGCAATTTGAAGAAAATTCTAAATTTAAAAGATTAATTAATGCAGCATCACTATTATCACTTTTGGTCCTGTTCCTTAACCTCTTAGTGGTTCCGAACACAACTAGAGAACTTAATAAAAAAAAAAAATCTACATTGTTTTAAGGATGCTTCCTCTTTATCTAAACATTGACTCACACACAATATGCACAATCTTCTCTTCCCTTTTGCTTCAATGTAGCATGAGCACCACGCCGGGGACTAGCCTGAAGATCGGGTCTGCAGGGATCGGTAGATATAGTGAGGGCGGCAGTAACGGTGACTGAGGCCTCCATCAGCGGCCTGCCCCACCCAGCCCGAGGCATTCTTCTAGAGGAGCCAGGAAGCCGGGGGATGCAAGACATCTTCAGGAAGGAATCCTTGGAGTCCTGGTCCCTGCAGAATCCTAAAAATAAGCAAAGGAGTTTTCATTACCAAGATAGAGACTGCAGTTATATCTTCCCCAAAAGAGGAAGAAGTCCAGGCCCGGCCGGCGTGGCTCCATGGTTGAGTGTCGACCTATGACCCAGGAGGTCACAGTTCAATTCTGGTCAAGGGCACATGTCCAGGTTGCTGGTTCGATCACCAGTAGGGGATGTGCAGGAGGCAGCTGATTGATGATTCTCTCTCATCATTGATGTTTCTATCTCTCTCTCCTTCTCCCTTCCTCTCTGAAATCCATACATATATATTTATTTTATTTTATTTTATTAATATACTAGAGGTCTGGTGCACAAAATTCATGCACTCAGGGAAGGGGAGCGTTCCTTCAGCCCAGTCTGCGCCCTCTTGCAGTCCGGGAGCCCTCAGGGGTTGTCCAACTGATGACTTAGGCCCACTTCTGGGCCTAAGCCGTCAGTCGGACATCCTTAGCGCTGCCGCGGAGGCGGGAGAGGCTCCCACCACCACCGCTGCATTTGCCAGCTGTAAGCCCAGCTTCTGGTGCAATGACCTCCAGGGGGCAGCTCCTGTGTTGAGCATCTGCCCCCTGGTGGTCAGTGCGCATCATAGTGACTGGGCGTTCTACCGTTCGGTTGATTTGCATATTAGCTTTTTATTATATAGGATTTTATTGATATTTTACAGAGAGGAAGGGAGAGGGATAGAGAGTTAGAAACATCGATGAGAGAGAAACATCGATCAGCTGCTTCCTGCACACCTCCTACTGAGGATGTGCCCACAACCAAGGTACATGCCCTTGACCGGAATCGAACCTAGGACCCTTCAGTCCGCAGGCCGACGCTCTATCCACCGAGCCAAACTGGTTAGGGCAATATATTTTTTTTAAAAAAAGAGGAAGAAGTCCAGGACCCAAAGAGTTGGATCCCATGGAGAACCTAGCCACGAGCCGTCTTGAGCGGAGCCATGGGAACACAGGGTGGTCCCTATTGTCTCCGACAGGTACTGCTGATGAGACCACAGCACAGGCGACCCAGCCTCTCAGTCCTCCCAGGGGTGTGTCCTCTCTGTAAGTTCCTCCCACGGCCTGGGAACAGGAGGCAGGACCTGTGCACTAAGACCTTCAATCCGAGGCACACACGCAGGTTTCCCCCATTTGTGCTGTCGCGGGACACCTGCCACTCAGAGAGTCACCCACAGACCAGCATCATCACCTGGGAGCTTGTGCGACGCAGACTCAGACCAAACCATCAAAGCACAATTGCACGGGCAGAGCTGAAGGAGCAAGGAAGACTTGACTCGAGGCTGTTGCAATACGGGAGAGCAATTTAGTCCCTGCACGGAGAGTCCTCGAGCCCTGGGGGAGGCGTTGGAGGATGTGTGGGGGAGGCTGGTCATGTCATGGGACCATCTGTGTTGGCTGATCAGCACTTACTGAACTTAGGCTCCTCCCCTTTCACAGAGACTGGGAAATAGGGGCGTGTCTTTCCTTCCTTTCTTTATTACTGTTTGGCTTTATTTTATTTTTTAACTTTCTTTTTATTGTTGATGCCTCCCATGCCCCCCCTTTGCCCACCTCCTCCCAGCGCCCCTTCCCTCTGGCCCTTCACCACACTGTTGTCTGTGTCTATGCGTCATGTATAGATGTTCTTTGGCTAATCCCTTCGCCTTCTTTCATCCAGCTCCCCCCCTCCACTCCGACAGCTGTCAGTCTGTTCCATGCTTCCGTGCCTCTGTTTCTATGTTGTTCGTCAGTTTATTTCGTTCATAGGCTCCGCCTTTAACTGAGATCACATGGTATTTGTCTTTCTCTCACAGGCTTATTTCACTCAGGGCGTGATCTCTCTCGATGATGGCATTTCAAAGGGGTGCCCTCAGCTTCCCGGGAAAGCTGGTCCTGGGCATAAAACCAGCAAGGGACTGGGAGACTCGCATCTCGAAGGGCAGAGAAGACTGGGCAGTGCAAGCTCTGAGGCAGGGCGGCAGCGCCCACGGTGAGGAGGGAGCTGTCTGAGGCTCAGTGGAGCTGAAGGGAATGCCAAGGCCACGCTGTCACCACTCACACCTCCTGTCAGCTCCATGCGGTGGGCCCAAGAATCTGTGGTTTTGTTTGTTTTTTAAATATGTCTTTGTTATTGTTGTTGTTAATCCTCACCCGAGGATATTTTTCCGTTGGTTTATAGGGAGAGTGGAAGAGAGAGGGAGAGACAGAGAGAAACATCGATGTGAGAGAAACACATCGCTTGATTGGCTCCTGCACGAGCCCCAACCATGGCCATGGCTGGGAAGGAGCCTGCGACCGAGGTACGTGCCCTTGACCAAAATTGAACCTGGGCCCCTTCGGTCTGCAGGCCGACGCTCTATCCACTGAGCCAAACCGGCCGGGGCAGGAATCTGTGTTTTAACCGCCTCAATGTTTCCAAAAGGTACCAAACTTCCAATTCTTAGACCCCAAGTCGCTGGGCACCTGGTTATAAATGCGCTGAGCTCACAGGCATCGTTTTTGATGAATTGGCTTCCCTACAAGGCAGGCAAGCGGGGAGCTTGGCGGTGAAGCTCATTGTCAAAGAACAAAATTCCACCATCTTATTAAGCAGTCCGTGCATCGCAGCATCCCATCCAGCAACAAGAGGGTGCGCAGAGGGCTGTGCGGAATGAGGGATTTTCTAGGCAGAACAGTGGGCAAGACGGTTTCGGGTCAGGAGGACACCCACCTTGGGAGGAAAGGGACCTGCACGCCTTCGCCCTGCGGGTGGCCTCACTATGCCGATCAGGGCACCTCAGCTCGGCTGTTTCAGAGTCACGTTCTCGGGAGAGGTTGGACGCTGCAGTTACCCCTCGGTTTGCTGTCCTCGTGGGGGCTGTTAGTTCGTTTTTAACACCCTATTAGCCTTAAGGAGGTAACGCCCAGCCAAGAACTCAGAGGAGCTCTGGTTTTTGTGTGTTTTGTTTTGTTTCAGTGAGAACCCACCAAGAAAATGCACCATCCTTCCGACAGGAACTTCCCTTCCCACGGGAACCCTGGAGGCCAGACTTTGATAAGACTGTTGCAGAAGACCAAAGAAAAACCAAGCTACACTTTAGAGAAAAGGAGTGACACTGTTTATTTATGCCGGCGGACTCAGGGAATAACTTTCCAAATCTGAGTAAAGTAACATGCAGGGGGCTTCTCTTTATATCTCCCTGTGGTCTTTGTCCTGCAAATATGGATTATGTTTCTGGTCCCTTTTCATGGGCCTTGCAAGAAGGCCCCCAGGTGTTGGGGGTCTCCAGGCCATATCTGATGGTTTGCCCTGGCGCCAGCGTTAATAACCCTCCCTCCGGGGCAGTGCACTGTTCCCAGTTTTATGGCCTCTGTAACAGGTTCTGCAAGACCAGTATCTGGGAAGGAGGTAGTGGCTTAATTATAGGTTATCAAGAATGTACACTGAGCTTGCTGGCATGGATTCAGATCGCTAGCCCCCCAAATATCAGGGTTACATTGGAATTAGCTTTTTAGCCTCCTTAAGGCGATGTCTCCTCAGGAGTGTTCTCTGTTGCTTTCAGTACATTAAGGGTGTTACTTTCCAAATGCTACAGGGACATGTTCTTTATAGGCGCAGTAAGTCACAGGATGAGAAATAATTGAAACTCGCTTGCTGTACCTGAGTGGGCTGAGTCTTGCCACAGGAAAGCCATCGGCTGACAATTAAAATGCTAATACAGGGCTCGCCCCTGCTGGGCACTCTTGCCAAACCCAAGGAGCAGCTGCAGCAGAATCCCCACAGCCTAGACCGGACTTAACATAGAGCCAGCATGGATTGAGCAGAGCCGGCTGCCGATGGAAAATAACAGCAACAATAACAAAGGAACTGACTGCTATGATGCAAACAAAAACTGCACTTAATGTAGAAGCCATCGATTCATCAGAGCTGCAGAACACTACAGAAAAACGCTTTTTGTAACTGTAATGAGGAGATGGATGGTACTAAGCATTGTGGTAATCATTTTACAATACATGTATAAGAAGTCATTATGCTGCATAGACTAAGCTTATACAGAGCTGTATGTCAATTTATATCTCAATAAAACAGGGGGGGAACCATAAGAGATGTTTTACCAATGAAAAGTAGCAATAACAATAATGAAAGAATTGACTGTTATGATACAAACCAAATTATTCTCAATGATCTGAGTGTAGTCAGCTCCACTGTTTAGAACTTACTGCAAAGAAAACCAGCATCTTGCCCAAGCCGAGTAGCTCAGTTGATTAGAGCGTCGTCCTGATGCACCAAGGTTGTGGGTTCAATCCCCAGTCAGGGAACAAACAAGAATCAACCAATGAATGCAGAAATAAGTGGAACAAAAGGCCAATGTTTTTCTCTTTCCCTTCCCCGCTCTCTCTAAAATTGATAAATAAAAATGCTTTTAAAAACCAGCTCTTTGCCCGGCCAGTTTGCTAAATGGTTGAGCATCGACCTATGAACCAGGAGGTCATGGTTCAATTCCCGGTCAGGGTACATGCCCAGGTTGTGGGCTCAGTCTCCAGTGTGACACGTGCAGGAGGCAGCCAATCAGTGATTCTCTCTCATCATTGTTGTTTCTATCTCTCTCTCCCTCTCCCTTCCTCTCTGAAATCAATAAAAATATTTTTTAAAAACCAGCATCTTGGGTTCAGTCCCCTAAGGGTTTCTTTCTCAAAACCAAGCCTACAGGAGAAGCTGCAGGCACACATATGAAGACTTGGGAAACCAGGAACATGACTGAGGCACGTTAGCGGGCTGATCTTATGAACTCGGGAGCTAAACTGAGCCCACTTCATATCCTGATTCTGCCACCTGCTGACTCCAGACCTTTGGCAAGTCATTTCAGTATTACCTGCCTCAGTTTCCTCATCTGCACAATGCATATGTGAACAATACCTGCCTCATAAAGTTATTGTGAGAGTTAAATGTGGTAACTACAGCAGTTAATGCAATGCATCCTCAGAATGATTTTATATGATGAATTATTAGTACCACTGTTACCATTAATCTCTCCAGACTCTACCCCTCCCTGGCCTCAGGCCTTCATTTGTTCTGTAACCCTGTCTTGGTTGCTGTCCCTCTGCTTTGAACCTACTCTTGGGTTTTCTCCCCAGAGCCCTCCATCCCTGTCCCATCAGGAATCTCAGCTCCCACCTCACAGCCATGGGCCAGACCCAAGTGACCCCACCCCCACCTTTCCCAGGCAGGAAGGTCAATGTCTTCCTGCCAAACTTTCCTCCTACTGAAGGGAACTTGGGAGCAAGGACCAATGTAAATCCCAATTCAGTTCAAAACATAGACATCCAGTGTGTGTCATGGGTAAGGCACCCTGCAGGTACTGTGTTGCTGCTCTTACATAGTTCTCTGCTCTGATATTTGATGGGAAACACATCGATTTCCCCCACAAAGATACCCACACCCTCGTCCCTTGAGTCTGTCAATACGTCCCCTTGCATGGCTGAGGGTCATTGCAGATGTGATCGGGTTAAGATGAGGTCAGACTGGATTGGGGTGGGCCCTAAATCAATGACTGGTGACCTCATGAAGAAATAGAAACTAGGAGACAGACACACACACAAAGGAAAAGGCCACGTGACAACAGAGACAGAGATGAGAGTGACCTATAAGCCAGCGAACACCAAGGATTGATGGCCACCACCCAGAGCTAGAGGGCAGGAAGGACGCTCCCCTGGAGCCTTCAGAGAGCACGTGGCCATGCCAACACCTTGATCTCAAATTGCCAGGCCCAGAACTGAGAGAACAAAGGTCTGTTCTAAGCCGCTCAGGTTGTGGTACTTGGCTATGGCCACCCTAGGGAGAAGCCACTTACCAACTCAGGGCTTTAGAGGATGTAAGTCCCTTAAGCTGTTCCAGCCGCAGCTAATTCAGGAAGGCGGCTCCAATGTCCACGTCTCCATGACCAAGAACAGCAGCAGGAACAGCTGTCCAAGTGCCCAAGTCATCCCAGAGCTAAGAAGAACCAATCTCTCTCTCTCTCTCTCTCTCTCTCTCATCAACATAAAAATATTAGGTGGGGTCGTGAAAAAGGATACACAATCACACCGAGTAAGAGAGAATTAGCGAAAACAAAGGACTAAGGGACAGACAGACGGAAAAGAAGCCTGAAAGAATAGGAGAGGCCAGAATGAGATCCAGCTGAGAGCGGTGCCACGGAAGCCAACGCGGAGCTTGAATCATAAATGAGTCAAGTTGGACCAGATCCCACTCCCAATGCTGCCGAGAGTTAACTGAGTAAGAAAAAGACTTCAGTGACCTTGGCTTAGTTCTTGGTGAGCATATGCGTGAGTGAATGAAGCAGATGGGCAAAACCAATCATATGCTACATCCCTGTGGCCTTGGAGAACCTCGTCAAGGTGTAAGGATTTCTCCCGTAGTCCTTAGGCCCAGCTCTCTGGAATCCGGTATCGTTAGCAGAGCTAGAAACTGTTTTCCTCTCCACCCAACCTCCAAAAGTCCTGCCCTTCAGAAACTCTTCCCCGTCACCTGGTACCAGGAAAATCCCCCAGTTTGGTCCATGGACTTATCTAGCCAGAATGGAGTGGACCCTCCTCTGGGTGCCCCCCACCCTCTCTACCCCACTAAAACCCTTTGCCTCAGCTGCTGGTGAGCAATCATGCCAAGAGCAGGCAATCATATGCTACATCCCTGTGGCCTTGGAGAACCTAGTCAAGGTGTAAGGATTTCTCCCGTAGTCGTTAGGCCCAGCTCTCTGGATCCAGTGTCATTAGCAGAGCTAGAAACTGTTTTCCTATCCACCCAACCTCCAAAAGTCCTTCCCTTCAGAAACTCTTCCCTGTCACCTGGTACCAAGAAAATCCCCCAGTTTGGTCCATGGAGTTATCTAGCCAGAATGGAGTGGACCCTCCTCTGGGTGCCCCCCACCCTTTCTACCCCACTGTTGGATAACAGACCCCCCTGCACTAAAACCCTTTGCCTCAGCTTCTGGTGCTCAATCATGCCAAGAGCAGGAACCTGGTCTTTTTCAACCTCGTCTTCCCAACCCCCACCCTATGCCAGTTACATGCTCTACGACGCTTGAGTAGACACCATGAAAATCATATCTTTGCGACATCTGTATTTGAGCCATGGAAGCCCCAAAATGACCAACGCCCTGGCTGAACAGTATCCTGTGACACCATCTCTCCTAAACGTCATGTAATTCAGCGCTTCCCAAAAATGTGTGAGCCTCCTGCGAGTCAGGCATGTGGAGTCTATGTAGTCACAGGGGGACAGAGAAGCAGGACACCACAGCTGAACCGTCCACAGAGCTGAGCTCAGCGCTCCTCCCCCCACCACTCCCACTGCACCAGGCCCAGGAGAGAACCCAGACACGGTCGCCATCCAACAAACAACCGCAGGCTAATTGAATCAATAGTCCCAGCAAATTAGGTTTTGAAATGAAAGTGCTTAAAGACCTTTATAAAAAACCAGAATACATTCCTATTGGGGATGACATCTGAGGACAATTTAGCAAATCGGGGCGAGTGAAGGAAGGAAGCAGCATTCCCGTCAGCTCCTAAGAAGCCAGCTGCCATTTGAAAATGCTAAACTGAACAGGTGAAAACCCTGCTGTCCCCCTAAGCTTTCGCCCACATAAGTGCTTTCCAGGTGGCTACCGGCAACCACGTGGAAATCAGCAGCCACAGCAAGAGCACGTGTCTTCCTCCACTAAATCTGAGGGCGCAGGTTTCTGTTTGTCAAAAACTGTTATGAATACCCTGCTGCAGAGCCTCCCAGCTCCACAGAAAGAACAAAGAGTAAGTCAGAGTGATTGCCCTACTGATTCTGGGCCAATGTCCTTGACTGTGGCCAGCCCCTTTGCATTCCAGCTGTTACTTATTCATAACACGGTAACTAATGACAGCTGCCGTCGGCAGCTCACGGGATGCTGGGCACGGATTTAAAACTGTACACTCTTAAGCAAAGGCAATAAACTCTGGCGATGCCAACGGGCACACTTTTTCCATGTTTTCACCACTCTGAGGTCAGAATTGCTCATAGTCCTCCAATCACTGCCTTCCCCCTCCCTCCACACAATGTGTTGTCCTGCAGCCACTGTCAGCTAAGCTGCCTGGAGCGTGGCTGCTCACCGTCCTCCCTGCCGGCGGGTAGCACGCATTCTCCATCCTACTCTGCGGAGTGTGACTGCTGGTTAAACTGTCTTCAGAACAATGGCATGTGGAAGGGGAGGGTGTTCTGACCTTTCTGCTCAATTTTTTTATAAACCTAGTATTGCTCTGAAAAATAAAAGTCTACCAATAAATAAAATTAGTGCATTAAAACAAAGATGACGAAGCCATCAACAAAATGAAAAGACGACCCACTAAATGGGAGAACATGTCCGCTGATACATCTGATAAGGGCTTAATATCCAAAATATATAAGGGATTTATAAAACTTAACACCAAAAACACCCAAACGTCCCATTAGTAAGTAGGCAAAGGACCTGAATAGGCACTTCTCCAAAGAGGACATACAGAGGCCAATAGGCATATGAAAAGATGCTCAACATCACTACTCATCAGAGATGCAAATACAAACCACAATGAGGTATCACCTCACACCTGTCAGAATGGCTGCCGTCAACAAATCCACAAACAAGTGCTGGTGAGATTGTGGAGAAAAGGGAACCTAGTCACTGCTGGTGGGAGTGCAGACTGGGGCAGCCACTGTGGAAAACAGTGTGAAGTTTCCTCAAAAAATTAAAAACGGGACTACCTTATGACCAAGTGGTTCCAGTTCTGGGAATATATCCAAAGAAACCCAAAATGCTCATTTGAAAGAATATATACACCCCTATGTTCATTGCATCGTTATTTACAATAACCAAGATTTGGAAACAGTCCACATGCCCATCAGTGGATGAATGGGTAAAAAAAAAGCTGTGGTACATTTACACAATGAATTCTACTCAGCTTTAAAAAAGAAAAAGAAAAAAGAAGGAAATCTTACCTTTTGCGATAGCATGGATGGACCTGGAGAGTATTATGCTAAGTGAAATAAGCCAGTCAGAGAAAGACAAGTACCATGAGATTTCACTTACATGTGGAATCTAATGAACAAAATAAACTGACAAAGTTGAGACAGACTGACGGCTGTCAGGGGAGGGGCATTGGGGGATGGATGGGAAGGGTGAAGGGATTAAGCAAAGGAAAAAAAGAAAGCTCAGTGGACACAGACAGCAGTATGTTGATTGCTGGAGGGAAGGAGGTTGGGGGGAGATTGGAGCGGGTAAAGGAGGGGGAAATGGTGATGGAAGTGAGGCAGGATAGTAAGAAGCTAGGAAATTTCCTGGGCAAGTAGGAAGGGGAAACTGAGACAAGAAAATTAAACAAGGCCAATCTGTTTGGGTGTCTTGCAGCCAGCTTGTGAATCACAAGACCTTATCTTCCCCAACCAAGGACACATGAAAGCAAATGGATTATACTCTCCTCCCGAACCAGAAGACACATAGCTTACATCACCCTGGTCTGGGAAGTGGAGCACAAAGACCCAGTAAAGCCATTTGTGCCAGCTAAACCCAAGGGTAGCAGAAGTCAGGGAACAAATAACAAAAACCCATTAAAGCCAGACAGACCTAAGATAAAAGTAAAACTGATCAAAGAATAATTCCAAACTCCCCCATACACTCATTTTGATGCATCCGCATATACAAATGCACCTGGGAAGCTGAGGAACATTTTGCTGAAACCCTCCCCTAAGATTCTCACCTGCAGGGGAAAAAGGATAGAAAGCCCTCAGGACACAGACTCCATGTGAGCTCACTCTAGAGCAGGCCATGCCCCTTCCTGGGCATGAACTTTTTATTTCTTCCTAAATGCTAAGGGTCCCCATGGAGACTTGCAGCCAGCAGAGCAGTGGGCAGTGGCAGCTGGACCCAGCCTCAGCCCCTGATCCTGTCTCCAAGGCCCCCTTTTCCCTGACTTCCCAGGGAGCTGAAGCAGCCCCACTGGGCGCTCTGCGGTTGCCCCTTCCGCCCTACGCCCTCCTTGCTCACTGCCCCCAGCTTCAGTAAACGCCCTCTCACCGTCACCCGGACTCGCGCTGTGAAGTCTTTCCTGCACAAGTCAAGAACCACACACTGCAGGCCGGCCCGAGGTGTCCCCGCCACAGCCAGGTGCCTGTCTGGTAGCAGGAGGAGGCTTGACTTGGGGTGGTGAGCACACAGTATATTTACAGATGAATTGGAATTGTACACCTGAAACCTATATAATTTTATTAACCAATGTCACCCCAATCAATTCAATTTAAAAAAAACACAAAGATAGCCCTAACCGGTTTGGCTCAGTGGATAGAGCATCGGCCTGCGGACTCAAGGGTCCCAGGTTCGATTCCGGTTATTTTAAAAATAAAAAATAAATAAAAATAAATAAAAATAAAAAAACACAAAGATGACAATTCTGATTTCAAACAGGAAGGGAACAGCCAGAAGCAAATGTCATATCAGCAAAGCAAAAATTCATCGTCAGAAGAAGGCTCACAGCACCCAAACATGAAGTGGGCCCGGGAGAGGGACTTGGAGAAACACACGGAACACGGGGAGCCTCGATCCTCGCTGCGCCTCTGCCGACTCGCTCCCAGCACAGACACCTCCTGCGCAGGTGGTCACCCCGAGTCTGCAAGCGACTCACAGGCGTCAGGCCCCGACTGAAAATGTTTCAGGGATATCTCCACCCCCTTTACTGAGGTTTTCTTTTTCAGACATTCACAGAATGATAACTGGGGTGCGGGAGGGGGTTTATCTAAATGAGGCTAAAATATCTTCTCCATTCGTGTGGTATAAAAAGTCCAAAGAGGAATTGTGCTGTGTTTAGCAGGCTCTCCTCCCCTGTGAGACCGACGGAGGGGGCTCCAGATGGTGGCGGGGACGGGAATTCAGTGAAATGTCACCCCCACGGCCACAGGCGCAGAATGAAGCTAGTGCTCTGTCGCCCTCTCTGGGCAGGGCTCTGTCTGCATGTGTGAGTAGTTTATCTTCACCCCAAGTGTGAACAGACAGCCTTCGACCCCAGGGGGCCCTGCAGACGTCGTGCGCTCATCACCAAAACCCAGTCTCCACGGTGACAGGGCTGCCAACTCTGAGGACATTCAAAGGCTCTGAGGTGGAAACGTCTAACTAATATATGACTGTCCGGCCACTATGCTGCACGCTTGACTCTAATGCGAAATAATATTGAATGTAAAATAAAATAAAAATTTTTAAAAATATTTAATAAAATATAAAATATAAATTTTTTTCTAAGCAATGGTAGTCCCATTAGAGTTACTACACAATACCCCAAAGGGACACTGGGCAGGGCCAACATGTGTTTGCACGCTTCAGTTTTGATCTTTAAAAAAGAAAAGTCTGGAAAATAATCTAAAATAAAAGGCTGAGGATGTCATACATCTCCCAAAATGGAGATCTGCCTTACCCACATCTCCTCCACCTCTCGTCCCCTCCTCTCAGGTTATTAAAATCTAACGAGCACTGACAAGGGGACTGGAATGCTAGTCGCCAAGGATACCTGACTGCTGACGACTGAACAAATCCCAAAGCGAAGAGAGAACCGGGGGGACTTTGTGCTTGGCCTCAGTTAAGTGATAAGCATTTTCTGAAGGGCAGCTCTGTTCCTTACAACGACGTCATAGACAGAGCTCCTGAGTCTGCATTCCTGGCCCCATCTCCTGGGGTGGAGGTAACAAATTGCCACAGGCTGGGGGTGCAAAGCAAATGCTCTCACAGCTCTGATGTCAGAGTCTCCGCCGGGCCTCGCGGGGCCACAGCCCGGTGTCAGCAGGGCCACCGTCTGTCCCCGCTTCCGGCTGCATTCCCCGTTCTGTCCGGCCCTTCCTCTGTCTCCAAAGCCAGCAGCATAGCTCCTGCCCTCACCTGGCTGCCTTCGCCCGCTGCACCTCTAGAAGGACCCTGTGGTGACAGGCAGGGCCACTCAGACACCCCAGGGTAATCCCCCCCGGGCAGGATGCCTGCTGAGCCTTCCACAGTGTAATACTCACAGGACGGGAGCTCTGCGGGGCCATTATGCCGCTGACCGCTCCCCTCCAAGACCAGGAGCGCCTCAGGGGCAAGACTGCCTTAGACTCTCTGCTTTGGGGCCTTCCAGTGCCTGCCTGTAGCATTAACCGTGCTCACATGTTTGCTGAATGAATGAGTGGAGGACTTACCGGCTCTTCCAGTTACTGCATTACGTCTGGGTTTCCATGGCTCCTGCTTGCTCACTTTTTTATGCAAATCTACAACTTGCTTTATACCCTGTTTTGCATAACAGCTTTTAAACGATGAGGCATTCATTTTATCTCGAAGTTGCTGTCAAACTCTGGCTTTCCATAGTTTCGGAATGAAGATTTACTTTTCTCTATTTTCGTCCATCTTCTTTGTTTTCCCAATCATCCTATAAATTTTCCCAAAACACCTGTCCCAGGGTCACCAGGCCCTAGTGGAGAATACCTGTCCCGGTCATATGGCTTCGTCCAATCAGAATTACTCGGCATCATATTTCCATTGCGAGTCGGTTTAATCATCCCTTCTGCTGGGAAAGTTCGGCTTTGGATAAATCAAAGCAGCATTGCGATGAGTCAAGGGCAGAATAACTTCCTGGGAAGAAAATTTCACTCCGCAAATATATTGCTTTCTGAGTCATACATAAGGGCCACGGACAGTATCTCTCGACTTAATGAGAAATTCAGAATTTCACGAAGAAAAACGGCCCTGCCGACAGAGGAATCTTAGCTCATCTCATAGAATCCCTTTTTGAATATAATTTTTTTCGTCATAAATTTGTCCTGGTTAACCCAAGGAGACTTGTGGTTTTTGATTTGTATGACCAAACATCTTAAATCTCACTGTTAACTACAAGTCCCTAAATCTACCTGTTTCTGCTGACACAAGAAGGGAAGCTGGAAGGCCCAGAATTCACATTTTTCTTGGCTTTGGCATTTCCCACCAGTGGCTGTCAAGTTGACGTTGCCAACTTTGATCACTTTGTTTGGACATGAGAATCTAAAAAGGACAACAGATGGCGTTAGCTCATCCATCCTGTGAGTCTGGGCCGTAGACAGCAATGCATGAGGGAGGGAGGGAGGACAGCAGGAGCCAGGAGCAAGAGGAGGCTGGGAGCAGTTTCAGAGAGTGATGGGGACCACAAAATGCATGGGGCAGAATGCACCCTCCAGAGATGCCCACGGCAATATAGCCAGTCCTTGGACCCCAGCCACCATATTTGTAGGAAGCCCAGACCACATGGGGAGGCCACGTGGAGAATGTTCCAGCCAAGTGTCCCAGGCAGGGTTTCAGCCAAATCCAGCATCAACAACCAGATATGTGAGTGAGTGAGCAGTGAGTGTGTGGACCTCAGAAGATTCCAGCCCTTGGGCTTCAAGCCGCCCCAGCTGCTGTTGAATGGGGTAAACGCCACTATCCCCAGCAAGCCCTGCACAAATTTCAGATTCATGGTCAAAATACATGTTCATTTTTTTAAGCCTTTACGTTTGTGGGTAATTTGTTCCAAGCCAGAGTGAAAGCTCCTCTTGGAGGGAAAAGGTGCCCCTGTGTGGGGCCTTCAGCCTGAGGACCGCCAGGCAGCCTCAGATGGCTCTGCTGTCGGGAGCACACTTGACCATTGGGGCTGTCCAGCCTCAAACCTAGACATCGAAGGGAAGGAGAGTCTGTCCTGAGAGGCCCAACAGGAAACTGGCTCACTAGCTGTGCTAAGTACATTTTGGGGAAATGCTATGGTGCTTCCGAATGATGTGGGGTGCTTATTTCCCACACTCACGGGAATCGGGCCAGAAGGGACCACAGGACGGACAATTCTCATCCTCTCTGCTTGATTCAAGGCCAGGGCTCACACTCAGAGGCCACAAATAAATGTTTCCTGAGTAAATGGACAAAGGAATGCTACATAAATAGGCCACCATGTTCTCTCCGTTTTGAAGAGTTAGCATTTACTGAGCACACACCACAGGCCAAGCCTGTTCAAAGGGGCTTTTCATCCAGCATCTCTGATACAGCAACTCAAAGAGGTGAATATCATTTTTTTACTTTTTATTGATTTTATTGGGGTGACATTGGTTAATAAAATTATATAGTTTCAAATGTATATTGCATTGTGTGTTCACCACCCCAAGCCTAGGCCACCATTTTCTCCAAGATTGTACCATTGACTAGTCCAGTGAAAGAAAGTGTGGCCCCCCTCTTTAGTTTTCTTAATTAAATCTAGCTCAACTGCAAACTGGGCATAACTCAAAGAAGAAGTCAGGTCAAGTCTAAGTCTGATCTCAACTCTCCTGTTTATAATGTCTGTAACCTTGGAAAATCCACTAACATCCCACAGAATGTGAATAACAGTGGGTGTGGGTATGGAATGTATTTAGCCAAGTGCCTGACACACAGAAAAATTTCAATGCTCATCAGTTATGATCAAGTGTCCAGTTTTTGTTTGTTTGCTTGTTTTTAATATTTTTGTTGATTTTTTTTTTTTAGAGAGAGAAACATCAATGTGAGAGCAGAACATCAATCGGCTGCCTCCTGCACGCCCCCTACTGGGGATCAAGCACACAACCCGGGCATGTGCCCTGACTGGGAATCGAACTGGCAACCTTCTGGTGCACAGATGACACCCAACCAACTGAGCCACACCGGCCAAGGCGAGTGTCCAGTTGTTGAGCCAGCAAGCTGTTCTCCCGCATGCCTTCAGGAGTCCGGGTTCTTACAAATGGCAGTTAGACTCTTTCTCTGAGTAGCTATACTATTTCCCAGAAAAGAAATACCATGCTCACTCCATAATTATTATTACACTTACAAAGTACAAGGACATTATGCTGAGTTATAAATATTATTTTATACTAGAGGCCCAGTGCATGGATTTGTGCAGCAGTGGGGTCCCTCAGCCTGGCCTGCGCCCTCTTACAATCCGGGACTCTTCAGGGGATGTCAGACTGCCGGTTTGGGCCCGATCCCCGCAGGCCAAGGAGCCTGTGGGGATCAGGCCGAAGGCTTGGGAGGAGCTGGAGCCCAGGCCAGGCACCACGCCCCTCCTGCTCATCCTGGCCCTGCTGCTCCTGCCACCACCACTCGGTAGTGCTGCCGTGGAGGCGGGAGAGGCTTGCACCTGTTGGTCAGGTGAGCAGTGCTCTGGCTGTGGGAGCGCACTGACCACCAGGGGGCAGCTCCTGCGTTGAGTGTCTGCCCCCTGGTGGTCAGTGCACATCATAGCGACCAGTCAACCAGTCATTCAGTCACTTAGGCTTTTATATATATAGACTAGAGGCCCGGTGCACAAAAATTTGTGCACTGGCAGGGGAGGAGGG
>NW_005370385.1:233601-237451 GCF_000412655.1 Myotis brandtii
GGGAGATAACCACCTGCTGGCTTAGGCCTGCTCCCCAGGTGGCAGATGGCAGGCCCGATCCCTTGGTGCCTGCCCCGCCTCCCCGGGTCACGCACACAGCAGGGCTGATCCGGGGGTTGGGGCGCCACCCCGGGTTGGGTCACATATGGGATGCCCGGGTGGGCCGGCCGATCGCTGCTGCCCCACCAGGCCACCCCGGGTCTGGTCACATCGCAGATAGCAGGCCCGGATGGCGGCGAGGCAGGCGGGATGGCACTGTCCCGCCCTGCCTGCAGTATGCAAATTAGCCGCCATCTTTGTTGGTGGTTAATTTGCATATCACGCTGATTAGCCAATGGGAGGCGTAGCAAAGGTACAGTCCATTACCATGTTTGTCTATTATTAGATAGGATAGAGAGGAAGGGAGAGGGATAGAGAGATAGAAACATCCATAATGAGGTATTTTTAATCTTCCAAACAACCCCAGGAGCTAAGTCTCATGTTCATCCTTAATTTACAGATGAGGTAAACCGAGACATTGAATAACTTGCAAGGTCACGCAGCTAATAAGTAGCAAAGACTCATTCCCAGGCTATCCGACAATAGTGCTGCTCTCAACCCACACTGTCCAGCTCCCTCCTCATGACTTCTGTGGCAATGCCACCTGGTGTGACCAGTTACCCTGCACAGAACACATCTGGATTGTGTTTTCATGACTCAGGAGAAGAAAACAGGGTGTACCATCTTCAGGCACCGGCCAATCCATTAGAAAAAACACTCCTCCCTCTGTGCCTCAATCCAGTCAGGAAATGCCCAAAAGAAATTAAAGAAAGGAAAAAAACACTTAAAATGTTTGATCGCCTAGAAGTCTACATGGTTTAAGCGAGCCTCCAACTAAAAGTAATCGTTGGATCTGATTTTCAATTTCAAAGGGGTACGTTAGTTCCCTCCTGGCTACAGCCAAACCCAAAACTGCCCCTCACTGTCCTGTTATCTTCAAACCGTTCCACTGAAAATAAACCAAAAACCTGCAAGAAAACAACTCCAAATGCCCTGCTGCTGTGACTAACTGCACCGGAGCGAAACTGCTCTCATCTATTTCAGAAAAGCAGTCTCTTCCGTAAGCACACAAAGTGGGAACAGGGCGGGCGCCAGGTAGGCAGCGCGCACTGGGTGGGATGAGGTTCCCAGCACACGTGCAAGTCAGGCCCTGCTGGTTCTGGGGATCCACATGCAGAAACTCTCAGACGGTCTACCCAGGAGAGCGATGCAGGAGCCAGGGCCAGGGACGTGGGGAGCACACGGAGCAGTGGTAGTGGTGGTGGTGGTTGTGGCTATAGTAGTAGTGATAGTAGTAGTGGTAGTAACAGTGGTAGTAATACTAGTGGTACTAGTGGTGGTGGTAACGGCGGTAGTAATACTAGTGGTACTAGTGGTGGTGGTGGTAATGGCAGTAGTAATACTAGTACTAGTGGTGGTGGTAACAGCGGTAGTCATACTAGTCGTACTAGTGGTGGTAGTGTTGTTTGTAAAGGCGGTAGTAATACCAGTGGCACTACTGGTGTTAGTGGTGGTGGTAATGGCGGTAGTAATACTAGTGGTATGAGTGGTGGTGGTGGTGGTGGTAGTGGTGGTAATGGCAGTAGTAATACTAGTACTAGTGGTGGTGGTGGTAACAGCGGTAGTAATACTAGTGGTACAAGTGGTGGTGGTAATGGCGGTAGCAGTACTAGTGGTACTAGTGGTAGCAGTGGTGGTGGTAATGGCGGTAGTAGTACTAGTCATACTAGTGGTGGTAGTGGTGGTGGTAATGGCAGTAGTAGTACTAGTCGTACTAGTGGTGGTGGTACCAGTGGTAATAATACCAGTGGCACTAGTGGTGGTGGTAACAGTGGTAGTAATACTAGTGGTACTAGTGGTGGTAGTGGTGGTGGTACCAGTGGTAGTATTGGTGGTAGATGTGGTGGTAACAGTGGTAGTAATACTAGTGGTGGTAGTTGTGGCGGTAACAGTGGTAGTAGTACTAGTGGTACTAGTGGTGGTAGTTGTGGCGGTAACCGTGGTAGTAGTACTAGTGGTGGTAGTTGTGGCGGTAACAGTGGTAGTGGTACTAGTGGTGGTAGTTATGGTAGTAACAGTGGTAGTAATACTAGTGGTGGTAGTTGTGGCGGTAACAGTGGTAGTGGTACTAGTGGTGGTAGTTATGGTAGTAACAGTGGTAGTAATACTAGTGGTGGTAGTTGTGGTGGTAACAGTGGTAGTAATACTAGTGGTGGTAATTGTGGTGGTAACAGTGGTAGTATTGGTGGTAGTTGTGGTGGTAACAGTGGTAGTAGTAATACTGGTGGTAATTGTGGTGGTAACAGTGGTAGTATTGGTGGTAGTTGTGGTGGTAACAGTGGTAGTAATACTAGTGGTGGTAGTTGTGGTGGTAACAGTGGTAGTAGTACTAGTGGTGGTAGTTGTGGCGGTAACAGTGGTAGTGGTACTAGTGGTGGTAGTTATGGTAGTAACAGTGGTAGTAATACTAGTGGTACTAGTGGTAGTAGTGATGGTAGTAACGGTGGTAGTAGTACTAGTGGTACTAGTGGTAGCAGTGGTGGTAGTAACAGTTGTAGTAATACTAGTGGTACTAGTGGTGGTAGTTGTGGCGGTAACAGTGGTAGCAATATTAGTGGTGGTAGTTGTGGCGGTAACAGTGGTAGCAATATTAGTGGTGGTAGTTGTGGCGGTAACAGTGGTAGTAATACTAGTGGTACTAGTGGTGGTAGTTATGGTGGTAACAGTGATAGTAATACTAGTGGTGGTAGTTGTGGTGGTAACCGTGGTAGTAGTACTAGTTGTACAGGGTAGCAGTAGTGGTGGTGACAGTCTAATGGGAAGACAAGTCAGCGCAGTGGCCCCGAACCCTTATACAGGCGCAGGCCCCCCCACCCCCACCCCAGCACTGCCGTCTGGCACTCCGGACTCTGGGGAACTGCCTCCTCTCGCTGACTCAGCTCTCAGTCGCCTGAGGATTTCTGAATCTTGCTGACTTTCTCTCTGTGTCTCTGCCGGGCTTGTCGGCTGAACTGTCTCCCGGCAGCGCCTAGAACACGAAGCAGACTAACAAACGCCGTTCTGCCCTAGCGGGTTTTGCTCAGTGGATAGAGTCGGCCTGCGGACTGAAGGGCTCCAGGTTCAATTCCTGATCAGCCCGGGTTGTGGGCTCGATCCCCAGTGTGGGGCGTGCAGGAGGCAGCTGGTCAATGATCCCCTCTCATCATTGATGTTTCTATCTCTCTCTCCCTCTCCCTTCCTCTCTGAAATCAATACAAATATAGAAAAATAAGAGAGAGAAACATTCTTTTTCAACACGCAGTCTCCAATGCACGTGGGGAGCTCTCTGACACTCCCCATCCTACACCCCGTCTGTATGAGCTCCTTCGCAGGCCTCCCGATGGCACCAGAGACAGACTGGGAGGACCAGAAAGAAAAAGGAAACACCGAGGCGTAATTTCAAGCCCCAATAAAAAATATTTTTAAAACAAAAGGGTATGTAATTCCTAGGCTGCGAAGAGGGAAGAGGGGTTTATTTTAAATAGGCTGCGTGTATATGACACCACAAAAGACCATGGAAACCAACCCACCAACAAAAGTGCCGTGGCCGGTGTGGCTCAGTTGCTGGAACGCCGTCCTGCACACCAACAGGGCACATGCGGGAGGCAGCGAATCGGTGTTTCTCTCCTTCTCTCCCTTCCTCACTCTAAAAAGTCAGTAACATCTTTATTTTGAAAAAGCAGTGGTTTTGTTGGAGAGCCATTTCGGTCAGTGCCTCTGCTGAGTTGTCTCTTTGACTTCAGTTCCAGATCACGTGGAATCTCCCCGTGCT
>NW_005370385.1:237590-246809 GCF_000412655.1 Myotis brandtii
TCTGTGGTTGGCGGTCAGGGTCAGCAACCAGGCCCCCGCCATGCTTTGCTCTGACAGCTTCCTCACCCAGGACACAGGGGGAGGCAGGGCTCAATTCAGCACCAACGAGCAGATCCCATGACAAAAAGGGCAGGAAGTGCTGGGGCGATGAAATGTCCCGGGAGCCCACGCCCCGGCACAAAGCTCCCGGAGATGGCGGCACAGCCACAGGACCTCACTGGGTCTTCATCCCACCTAGGGCTTGGTGCCCTCTAGTGGCCACTGTCCTTTGGGGATTAAGTTTAACAGGAACAGACTCAGGTCCTGTGGCTGCTGCCACCTCCCGGACAGGAGCCATAATACAACCACCTTCCCATTTTCACCGCCCGATGCGTAGAACATGAGCACAAAAGTATTGGGGACGTAGGACTCACTCTTTGTGTCTCCATTTGGGAAGTGATCTGTCTTTCCTCAGGTGTGGCCCACCTCTCTGTCCAGACAAAAATGGCACAAAGTTGCCCGGCTGGTGGCTCAGTGGTTGAGCATCTACCTATGAACCAGGAGGTCACCAGTTCCATTCCTGGTCAGGGCACATGCCTGGGTTGCAGGCTCCATCCCCAGTAGGGGGGCATGCAGGAGGCAGCCAATCAATGATTCTCTCTCATCATTAATGTTTCTATCTCTCTCTCCCTCTCCCTTCCTCTCTGAAGTCAATAAAAATATATTTTTAAAAATTGCACAAAGTTAAACAGGCAAAGAAGACTTATTCGAAATTATTGCAATAGGGGAGAGAGACCAGAACTCCACCTGAGCTTAACTCCACTGAGCCAAAGGGCAGGAGGGTTTTTTGTTTTGTTTTGTTTTTTATCTGCTTTTATGGAAATTTTTTTTTAGAGAGAGAGAGAGGAAGGAAGAGGGAAAGAGAAAGAGAGTAACATCAATCTGAGAGAGAAACATCGATTGGCTGCCTCCCTCACGCACCCTGATCGGGGATCAAGCCCACAACCCAGTTATGTGTCCTGATCGGGAATCGAATCAGTGACCTTTCGGTACATGGGATGATGCTTCAACAAACTGTGCCAGGGGAGGGCCAGGGGAGGGCAGGAGGGTGTTAAGAGATGGAGCAAAGGAGTTGGGGGAGATAGTCCATCTGTTTGCCAATTACCTTTTCCCAAAAGAAAAGTGGCCTGTATCTTCAGGACAGGAGGCAGTCCTGTACTTGGAGCCAGATGCCCTCAGAAGGCAGGCCCCCACCCCCTGGGAAACCAAGATGGGGTGCTCCCCCCCCCCGTACCCCCATGTTACATTTCAAAGAGATGGCTCCAGGCCCTTGAGAAAGACAGTCCTGGCTGTAGAAACCAGCAACAGGCTTTGAAAAGATTTACATCTCAATTTACATCTCAACGGGCAGAGGAAGAACTGACACATTTCTACTAGTAAGTACAAGCTGTGAAAGGAAAGTCGGGGGAAGAAGCAGGAAGGGTTCTGGTCAGAAAACAATTGTCTGAAAGCAATTTGGCCCATAACGGGCAGAGGAAGAACTGACACATTTCTACATTTCTACTAGTAAGTACAAGCTGTGAAAGGAAAGTCGGGGGAAGAAGCAGGAAGGGTTCTGGTCAGAAAACAATTGTCTGAAAGCAATTTGGCCCATGGGGAATTGGTCAACAGGCAAGACACTGGGGGGGCGCCGGTGCTTGCCCTCAGGGGTGGGAATGGCTGGGGGGTGGGGGGAGTCAATGAGGAGAAAGGAGACATATGTAAAACTTAAGACAATTGTAAAGAAGTTAATAACCCAGCCTCTGCTTTGTTGTTGTTGTCCTCACCCGAGGGTATTTTTCCATTGATTTTCAGAGAGTGGAAGGGAGGGAGGGGGAGAGAGAGAGAAACATTGATGTGAGAGAGACACATCAACTGGTTGCCTCCCACACATGCTCCAACCAGGGACAGAGAACAACCCTGCAACCCAGGTATGTGCCTTGATCGGGAATCAACCCCAGGACCCTTCAGTGTATGGACCAACGCTCTAGCCACTGGGCCACACCAACAGGGCCCACTCTGGTTTTCCGAGTGTCTGGGCTGGGATGAAAACTTGCATGCTGGTAGTTAAGTCAGGAAGTGGTCGGGCGCAGGAGTGAAGGACCAGGAGAAGGAAGAACCGCCCACACCAGGGTGTGTTACCATGTTGACCAGCGCCGCCGGGGCTGGTGCTCCATCCTGCTGGAACTTTCTGGGAAGAAACTCAAACGAGCCAGAGTCTGCACCGGCACTTCCCATTGGCTAACGGTACCTCCGGAGTCCCAGATTCCCTCTCCCCTCTGCACAGATATGAGTGCTTCATGCATGAAACTGTGAGAGGGTCCCCAGGGCAGGAAGGCAGGGCACAGGTGACCCTTCACCTGCCATTCGCCATCGCTGTACCCGGCCTCCGAGGCAGGCCTGGCGTGAGGTGTGTGCTCGGGGGGTCTCTCCGTTAAGCACTGATAACCCTCAGTCCTACACGGGGCCAGGGCAGGTGAGACAGGGGCTGCAGGGGTCGAAGCAGGCAGGAGGCTGCAGAGATGAGGCAGGGCCAGGAGCTGGTGCAACAAAAACCTGAGGGAGACACGGAGTGGATGCTGGTCTTCTCCGGCACTTCCAGTGCCTCCTTGCGGGGGGTGGGGGGTGGCATGTCCCCACCCTCCAGAGCAAGGGCCGTGCCCGGGGCTGTGTCCAAAGGCAGTCTGTCGGTTAAACACACATCAGGAAAATAGAGATTAAGTTCTGGAAGACGGTGCGGTGTCGGGGAGACGACACACGCTTAGCACACACCACATGAGGTAAGGTCTTCGTGTCAGTGAACACACCCCGGCCTAGGAGCCCTGTTTGCCAAAGAAGCCGTATTAAACATGAGGACCTGTTACACCATCCACACGAGAGGGCATGAGGCTGTGCAGGTCCGGTGAACAGTGGCCTCCTCGTGGTTATTGGAGACAAGGAAATGGCTACAATAAGCATTTTTGTCTGTTAATTCTCCTCCATGAAATAATTGATAACATGTCAAGTTTTGCCTTTCAGACATCCATCCTATCCGTGTTCTTAATAGTAAGATATTCTCAGCCTGCTCGACTGTGGCCCGCAGCAAAACCGTTATTTATTTTAAAATTTGCATTTAAGCCAAGTGGCATTAGAATTCATCGAGGCACCATCTCTGATATTACAAAACTGAGGGCAACACTATCTCAGCCCAGATCTGTGGAGCGACGCCTCACACGGATGAGAGCCAACTTGACTGCACTGGCCATGGAGATATGATCGTTGACAACATTAACCAAAGACACACTCCGCGTGTGGCCTTGGCACCAGCGAAGTCGGCCTCGGGCCACAGGGAGCCGTCTGGGCACATGTCTGTCTTGTTAGGTCACGGGGTTGGGGATTCTAAATAAAGCAGCAACGTGCACTTTCGACAGCACGGCTTACAACACGCCGCGCCAGCCTCGCAGAGGTCAGCGGGGAGGCCCTCGCTTTCCTTCAGCAAAGCCACTGTTTCTAGAACCGGCCAGAGTCCAAGAGCTCTTTGTAGTCCCGGGCACACTCCCTGGGTGACCTTTAATTAGCGGTAAAACGGAACCCGATAAGCCAGAGAGGACGCAATGTACCTGCTGGGCTGGGATCGGCACGCGGAGCCTGCAGAGCTGCCAATCGCATTTATTGTTCAATCGCTTCTATTTCAGCCGCAGCGCCTGCCCGGGAGGTGGTTTGGAAATAACCTGGCCGGTGCGTTACTTTGTCAGGTTCTGCCCCCGCCGCCCTGCTTCGGCGCAGGCGCTCATTACTGCCCATTACTGGCCATTGCTGCCCTGCACTTGGTCCCCAGCCCGCACTCCCCTCCAGCAGGCGGGGCTAGCCTGGGAGAGCGAGGTGGAGGGATTTCATTAACACCACTGGTGTGTGCCCTGGGCGGTTTGGCTCAGTGGATAGAGCATCAGCCTGCAGACTGCAGGGTCCCAGGTTCGATTCCAGTCAAGGGCACATGCCCAGGTTGCGAGCTTGATCCCCAGTAGGGGGCATGCAGGAGGCAGCTGGTCAATGATTCCCTCTCATCTTTGATGTTTCTATCTCCTTCTCCCACTCCCTTCCTCTCTGAAATCAATAAAAATATTTTTTTAAAAAGACCACTGGTGCTGTTTTCCCTGGTAGCCAGGGTTACAATGAGGGCAGCCCCAGCAGGACAGGCCCTGCGATCAGCCTTGATCCAGGTCTGTGCCATCTGGGACGCGCCACAGAGTTCGGGCTCCTGCGAGGTCCCTTTGGATCCATTTCCACTTGAACTCCTGGACCCAGAGGGCAGCCTAGCAGTCCTCAGAGTAGGAAAGAGGAATGGCCCCGGGGCGAGGTGCCTGACCCCACCCGGGGCTCCTGTTCCCAGAGCAGTAGCCGGGCATTCAGGCAGCCACTTCTCGGCCTCTCAGCAGAACCTGTGTGCACCAGCCTTAGTCTGGGCTGCAAAATGCTAACATTGATGTTAGAATTAAACTAGAGGCCCCATGCACGAAATCGTGCAGGGAGGGCGGGGTCCCTCAGCCCGGCCTGCACCCTCTCACAATCCGGGACCACTGGTTCCTAACTGCTGGCCTGCCTGCCTGCCTGCCTGATGTCCCTAACCACTCTGCCTGCCTGCCTGCCTAATCACCCTAACCACTCTGCCTGCCTGATCACCCCAACCACTCTGCCTGCCTGATCACCCTTAACCACTCTGCCTGCCTGCCTGATCACCCCAACCACTCTGCCTGCCTGATCACCCTTAACCACTCTGCCTGCCTGTCTGATCGCCCCTAACCGCCTCTGCCTTGGCCCCCGCCGCAGCAGCTTCGTCCGGAAGGACGTCTGGAAGGTTGTTTGGCTGTCCAGTCTAATTAGCATATTACGCTTTTATTATTATAGATATAAAACAGCTCTGAGTTTTCTGAAAGTTGTAAGGAGGGTATAAATAAATGTAAAGGAAATAAGTTTGCTAAGAAAAGTGTAAGCCTGCAGGAGGCGTGTGTAACCTAATGTATGGAACAAACAATCTCTGAGTGCATAGAAGGACCGGTTAACACAGAACAGGCCGAAGTCACACACAATCATCATTGATGCCCCGTCGCTCACTAGCACAGAGCCTTGCATGTGCATGAACAGACAGCAGCTCGCTAAGCTCACAGTGCTCTGTGTAGACTCAGAGATGATACCACTGTGTGTATGGATCTAGAACTCGGCACACATTCCTCTGGCTCCACCCCATTGGCCTGAATAGAGTCTCAACTCTATGTACACACACCTCTGTCCACGCGACCATGCCCCAAAGGAGCTCACAACCTAGCTCAGACATGCACGCACTCCGGGAAAGTCAAAAACAGTAGCAAAGTCTGTTACTGGCTCAAGAAGCCAAAGCTAGCCCTGGTCGGGTGACTCAGGTGGTTGGGGTGTCATCCCGTAAACCAAAAGACTGGGTTCAATTCCAGGTCAGGGCACACGCCCAGGTTACAGGTTCTATCCCCGGTCTGGTTGGAGCATGTACAAGAGGCAACTGATTGATGTTTCTCTCTCTCTCTCTGTCTCTCTCTCTCTCTCTCTCTCTCTCTTTCTTCCTCATCTCTCTCTAAATCAATAAACATATCCTCGGATGAGGATTAATGAAGGAGGAGGAGGGGGAGGAGGAAGAGGAGAAAGAGCGGGCGGAGGACGAGGAGGCAGAGCTATCACAGAGCTACATGTGTCTGTGGGTCATGTGGGGCCGCAGAGCAAGTGCCCTTGTTTCCAGAGGTCACTCGGTTGGGACGGTCACTCGGCCGCAGAAGGAGGAAGCCTTTACTCGGGATGAAACCTTGAGAAAAATGGAAGGAGTTAAAGGGAGAAGCTGGGATGAGCCGTCAGGCAGGGTGAAGACTGAACGGCACCCTTGGAACAGTCGGGTGTCAGAGTGTCCATGTGTGAGACCCACACCCAAAAATGTTTTTGAGGTGCCTTTTAACAAAAGACATAAACACAATGAAAAGCATTAAAATCAGGGTACACACACACAACCCCCCACACACATATCTGCAACGCCAGAGGGAGATGTGTGTTTGTGTGTGGGAGTTTGTATATGTGTGTGTGGTCTGTATGTGACATGATATATGTGTATGAGATGCTGTGTGTGTGAGTGTGTGACATGGCTTATGTGTGTAGGTGGTGTGTGAATGTATGTATGTGGTGTGTATGTGTGACATGGTGTATGTGTGTGTGCGATGGTGTGTATGTAGATGGTGTGTGTGTATAGGTAGTGTGTGTAGGTTGTGTGTGTGTGTGTATGACATGGTGTATGTGTATATAGGTGTGTGTGTGAGAGATGGTGTGTGTGTGATGTGCTGTAGGCTTACTGACTGATGACCCTGAGCTGGGAGGTGAGGGGTGCAGAGCTGGGAGCTAGGGGCTGCAGGGGAGGAGCTAGAGGGAGCAGCTGGCATGGACACCTGTGGAGGGAGGGACATGGCAAGGGCAAAGGCGTGGTCATTGGAGCATCTTCAGGCTCCACAAAGCCTCTAAGATCCCCACAGGAGCCTGAAGTACAGTGTCCGCAGAGGTGCCTACAGGGTGCCTGCAGAGGTTCCCATAGGGGTGCCACAGAGGTGCCTTCAGGGGTGCCACAGAAGAGCCTTCAGGGGTGCCCACAGGTGTGCCTGCAGGGTGCATATAGCCAGGCCTCTGTGTCCCTGCGTCACTCCAGGGGCTGCCCAGAAAAGGAGTGAGTCTGCAGTTGAGACAAGTGCTGACAGCCCTCCCGGCATCTGGGGCAGCAGGCCCCTCGTGGAGGGAATCGGGGTGGCCACTCCACAACCTGCAAAATAGACAAGACACACACCACCACCCCCTGTAATGAGACTCTCACAGGAAGTTCCCAGTATGCCCGAGGTCACTGACCTTTAACCTACAAAAGGCACTCAAATGCTCTCCTAGCGGGAGGGCCTGATCAAGGTCACACAGCCTCGTGGTGGGGGGTGGATTTTCTTTTCTTTCTTTTTTTAATTGATTTGAGAGAAAGAGACACTGATCTGCTGGTCCACTTATTGATACATTCATTGGCTGATTCTTACATGTGCCCTGACCGGGGTCAAACCCTCAGCTGTGGAGTATCAGGCAATGCTCACCACCTGAGCCGCCGGTCGGGCTACACTGAGTTCTGAATGTCAAATCCACCACACATTCCTGGGATAAATCCCTGACCACGAAGAACTATGAATGTAGATACATTTTTAATTCAGATTGCTGAATCTTGTTAGATTATGTGCATCCAGGTTCATGACAGCTAGTGGCCGGTGCCCTCCTGTGTTGTCTGTCTCAGCTGTGGGCACCAACATAGTACTGAAGTGGTGCTGTGTCTTCCTTAGATTCGGGTAGAATTCACCAATAAGGCTACACAGCTTTCTTCATGTGAAGGTTTGTAATTACAAATGCAATTTGTTTTTAATTGATGCAGGGACATTCACTATCTCCTCCTCCCTGAGTGTGTTCTGATACTCTTGCCAGGAATTTGCCCGTTTTATCACAGTTGAGGCGTTTCGGACATAAGCTGTTCCTAATGTCCTCGGACCCTCTGGATGCTGCTGACCCTGTCGGGAGTCCTCGCTCAGCCCCATGCTGTAGTCGGGCCTCGTCTTTATTCCCCAACCAGCGCTGCTAAGGAGACCTGCCAATGGGGCTGATCCCTGAGAACGGACTTCCCCATCATTGATTTCCTCTATTGTTTATCTGCCTTCCGCTCATTAATTTCTATATTATTGTCCCCTTTCTCCTGCTTCATTTGTGTTTCGTTTGCTCTTCGTTGTTGCTGTGGTTGTTCACCCTCACCTGCAGATATATTCCCCATTGACTTTTAGAGACAGTGGGAGGGAGGGAGGGGGGAGAGAGAGACACATCGATTGGTTGCCTCCTGCACACCCACCCCCCCCCAACTGGGGCCTGATCGAACCTGCAACCCAGGTACAAGCCCTTGGCAGGAATCGGACCCACGACCCTTCAGTGCGCCGGCCGAGGCTCCCACCACATGGGCCAGGGCTGCTCTGCTCTCACTGGTCTGTGTGCGCGGAAAAGCCTGATGGGACGTGATCGCCGCGTTACACTGGGAGCGTCCGTTTGCCGCGCATCCCTGCCTCGTTCACGGTCCTGCAGCAGAAAAGGCTATGGCCTCCAGGTGGCCTCCCCAAGGGGACGTTCCCTCTCAGGCCCAGGCTAACACGCGTGCTCTACGGCATGCAGCCTGCGCCTCCTCCAAGGCGTGTCCTGGTGACCTGCCTGTCGCCTTCCACCCAGGACACCCAGGCTTCCCTTAAACGTTTGTCATAGGCAATTGTACATGTAAGGATGTTTGTTACAGGAAATCATGCCCGTTCTCTAAGCATCATGAACAACATTTGTCACAGAAAATAAAATTCGCTGACTGCCTTGTTATAATTAACCCAGGCCCTTCGACCTAACCAATGTTTTAAAGAAATTACCTCTGTACACGCTGAATACATTCCCTTGCTAGCCTGCAAAATATCTCGGCGGACTGGTCCTGAGCTCTCTTCTTGCCGCCTGGACAGTGAAGTTAACATGGAGGCTGGAGCGTTCCTTTCTGAAAGCCATGGATCTCCTTCCTCTCAGCCCAGCCTAGTGAACAGGCACCAGAGAAAGCACTTGGCCGAGGGCTGCGACTCCTGTGGTGTGAGCTGTGGGTGCCCCGGGAGCTGCGGGCGCCCCGGGAGCTACAGGGCTTTAGGACACACCGGCCATGTCCGTGTTCTTTGGTCTTTGCCAGGCTCGCCGGGGCGCACAGTGGGGCTGGCTTCTCTCCCTCCACGCTGCTTGCCTGGCAGCGTCAGAAAGTCTTCTGGTGCCAAAAACCCCAAGGTTTCCTCTTTGCCATTAAGGGTGGCGTCCCAGGGATACCGAGCCCGGAGACCGCAGGCAGGCCCTGCTCGTGGAGATGAGAGGTTAGCTGGACACGCAGGCAGACAGGACAGGGTCCAGTGGGAAACAAAGGCAGATGGCACACAGGCAGGGCAGACACGTCAGTTTGAGCAGCCTAACCACAGGACCCAACCAAGCAGAAATAATCAAATGTCTATGGACTCAAAGCCAGAGGCATGGGGAACCAAGGAAGGGCCTGCAGCAACAAAGTGTAGGAATACATAGGAACAGGGAGAGTCCCGCACAGGAACAGGGAAAGGACACATAGACACAGGGAGAGTCCCGACAGGA
>NW_005370385.1:246959-261540 GCF_000412655.1 Myotis brandtii
ATGTCCCGCAAAGGAACAGGGAAAGGACACATAGGAACAGGGAGAGTCCCGCACAGGAACAGGGAAAGGACACATAGGCACAGGGAGGGTCCCGCACAGGAACAGGGAAAGGACACATAGGCACAGGGAGGGTCCCGCACAGGAACAGGGAAAGGACACATAGGCACAGGGAGGGTCCCGCACAGGAACAGGGAAAGGACACATAGGCACAGGGAGGGTCCCGCACAGGAACAGGGAAAGGACACATAGGCACAGGGAGGGTCCCGCACAGGAACAGGGAAAGGACACATAGGCACAGGGAGGGTCCCGCACAGGAACAGGGAAAGGACACATAGGCACAGGGAGGGTCCCGCACAGGAACAGGGAAAGGACACATAGGCACAGGGAGGGTCCCGCACAGGAACAGGGAAAGGACACATAGGCACAGGGAGGGTCCCGCACAGGAACAGGGAAAGGACACATAGGCACAGGGAGGGTCCCGCACAGGAACAGGGAAAGGACACATAGGCACAGGGAGGGTCCCGCACAGGAACAGGGAAAGGACACATAGGCACAGGGAGGGTCCCGCACAGGAACAGGGAAAGGACACATAGGCACAGGGAGGGTCCCGCACAGGAACAGGGAAAGGACACATAGGCACAGGGAGGGTCCCGCACAGGAACAGGGAAAGGACACATAGGCACAGGGAGGGTCCCGCACAGGAACAGGGAAAGGACACATAGGCACAGGGAGGGTCCCGCACAGGAACAGGGAAAGGACACATAGGCACAGGGAGGGTCCCGCACAGGAACAGGGAAAGGACACATAGGCACAGGGAGGGTCCCGCACAGGAACAGGGAAAGGACACATAGGCACAGGGAGGGTCCCGCACAGGAACAGGGAAAGGACACATAGGCACAGGGAGGGTCCCGCACAGGAACAGGGAAAGGACACATAGGCACAGGGAGGGTCCCGCACAGGAACAGGGAAAGGACACATAGGCACAGGGAGGGTCCCGCACAGGAACAGGGAAAGGACACATAGGCACAGGGAGGGTCCCGCACAGGAACAGGGAAAGGACACATAGGCACAGGGAGGGTCCCGCACAGGAACAGGGAAAGGACACATAGGCACAGGGAGGGTCCCGCACAGGAACAGGGAAAGGACACATAGGCACAGGGAGGGTCCCGCACAGGAACAGGGAAAGGACACATAGGCACAGGGAGGGTCCCGCACAGGAACAGGGAAAGGACACATAGGCACAGGGAGGGTCCCGCACAGGAACAGGGAAAGGACACATAGGCACAGGGAGGGTCCCGCACAGGAACAGGGAAAGGACACATAGGCACAGGGAGGGTCCCGCACAGGAACAGGGAAAGGACACATAGGCACAGGGAGGGTCCCGCACAGGAACAGGGAAAGGACACATAGGCACAGGGAGGGTCCCGCACAGGAACAGGGAAAGGACACATAGGCACAGGGAGGGTCCCGCACAGGAACAGGGAAAGGACACATAGGCACAGGGAGGGTCCCGCACAGGAACAGGGAAAGGACACATAGGCACAGGGAGGGTCCCGCACAGGAACAGGGAAAGGACACATAGGCACAGGGAGGGTCCCGCACAGGAACAGGGAAAGGACACATAGGCACAGGGAGGGTCCCGCACAGGAACAGGGAAAGGACACATAGGCACAGGGAGGGTCCCGCACAGGAACAGGGAAAGGACACATAGGCACAGGGAGGGTCCCGCACAGGAACAGGGAAAGGACACATAGGCACAGGGAGGGTCCCGCACAGGAACAGGGAAAGGACACATAGGCACAGGGAGGGTCCCGCACAGGAACAGGGAAAGGACACATAGGCACAGGGAGGGTCCCGCACAGGAACAGGGAAAGGACACATAGGCACAGGGAGGGTCCCGCACAGGAACAGGGAAAGGACACATAGGCACAGGGAGGGTCCCGCACAGGAACAGGGAAAGGACACATAGGCACAGGGAGGGTCCCGCACAGGAACAGGGAAAGGACACATAGGCACAGGGAGGGTCCCGCACAGGAACAGAGAAAGGACACATAGACACAGGGAGAGTTCAGACCCATTGCTGGGTAAGAAGAATCGAGGAAATCGATCAGGTGATGACAGGGATAGATATAGAGCAGACTTTTAGCAAATATCTGCCCCTAGACCACAAGACCTCACAGGCAGCCCATTACAGGGCACCCCTCCCCATGTGGGGAGTCCGAATCTGCTTCTAGTAAACTTTCCACACTTTTGCTTAAATCTTCTGGCTCTCAGAGCTCATTCTTCAGCGTCGAGAGACACCACCCCAGGAAAAGCCCTCAGCTCACCGCTCAGGTTATCAGAGAGGCGAGGAGCGGCATGAGGAGAAGCCTGCACCCCCTGTCTTCTCTGTGGGCGCCTTTGACCTTCGAGAAGTCCCAGTACCTCGCCTTTTGCAGCCCCTTCTCGATGATGTCACAGGATGTGGTCATGATGTGTTGCTTGTCATAGTGGCCCTTCTCACCTCTGTCCCTTCTGCCTTTCTCGCTGCCTTTTCCTTCACCCACCATCAAGACCCACCCCGTGCTCGCAGGGCCCCGAAGTCTCTCCAGAGAGCCCCCCAGCTGACGGGTGGGTGTTTCTCGGTCCCTGCAGAGGGAGCATCTCCATCCACCTGGAGTTCCTGGGCACCGCTGAGGAGGCAGGCGCTGTCCAGCAGGCAGCTTGCTGAATCTCAAACAACCTTATCCAGTAGATCTGTCACCGGCTCCACTCCACAGTGAAGAACTCGAGGCACAAAGCAGGGGCCTGATCCCGCCGGGAGAGACAGAGCGGCGACCGCACCTGGCCCAGACCACACTGACACATGCCCATGGTCACCTGGTGTCGGTTGTTAGCACACGCGATTGTTGAAAACACTGCACTGACTGACAGGAGAAGACAGGGGCGTGTGATGCTGCCTCGCCGCCACTCGGTTTCCTGGGACACTGTTGTCACACGTGGGTTCCAGAGGCACGTCCGTCCCGTGGAGCAAGAACGGCTGCCTGCGTTTCAGGCCTGCTGACGGCCTGCAGGCCAGCAGCCGGGTCCCGGTGGCCTCAGTCTTCCTGTTACAGCGACAGGCCATAGCGACAGGGACTTCGTTGTAGCCATGCACATGCTGACAGCTCACAGCAATTGAAATAGAGTAGCAAGGCCCTCAGCCAGGCTGCTGACCGAGGTCACTGCCCGTCCGTCGGGGACCCGGCCGTGTGTGGTCAGAGTCGCTCAGAGTGTCCGGCTGGCTACCCTGCCTCGTGAGTCCTGAGAACAGGGGACAGGCAGGTGTGGAAGAAAAAGTGCTGGAGAGGAGGGGGCAGCGTGGGGCCAGAGGCAGGATGTCAGAATTGCTAATGGCACGAGGTTCAACACACTGCCTGTTACTCAGAATGGGCCAGAAACTCGAGTTTTGGGGTATGATCGCTCCCTGAAAGCGATGGTGTCCATGAGCTCTATTCCAGCTGGAGGTCCACGCCTGATCCGAGCCAGACCTCCCGGAACCACCAGCACCTGAAGGAGGTCAGGCCTGGAGGCCCAGGAACCACCCACGGCCACCCCGCTCTGCGGGCAGCAGGGCTGTGTCCAGCACCCAGCACTGGGCCCTCGGGCAAGGGCAAGCTGGAGAAACCCTCCCCCTTTCTCTACCACATCACCACAGCCCCCAGCCTGTCCTTCCAAGCCCTTCACCATGCTGCCCACAAGTTCTCCAAGACCCTTTCCCCCCGCCCCCCAGAGGGTGAGCCTGGCTCTCCAAGGGCCTGCCCAGCCCCCACCACTCCTCAGGAGCACCCAGGGCTCTGCACCACCTGAGTACCCACTCTCCAACCCGCCCCCCCTCCCCTCCATCCCACACCCACCTCCACCAGCTGGAAAGCCTCACTCAGCTGCCTGGGACAGGTCCCCCAGCCCCTAGGAGCCACCGGCACCTTCTCCCTCCTCCCTTTCCCACTTTCAGGTGCAATAGCACAGAGGTCCCCTGTTCCCTGCCCCCACCACCTCTGCTCCCCGCCCGCCCCTGTCCCTTGCTCTGTCCCTCCCTCAGAGTAGGAGAGAAAAGTCATTGAGACTCTGGTGGCCCTTTTTAGGGACCTGGAGGAGATGCCCCGTGGGAACCACCCCTCAGGTGACCACAGGAGAGGGACACAGGTGATCTTTCTTTCACTCCCGACACGCTCCACGGTGAGACGGGAAAGAACGGGCTGGTGGGACCCTGTGCACCTGGAAGCTGTGCGTGCTCAGAACCTCACCAGGTTTCCAATGGAAACTGGACACACCGAGTTCCCGAGGGAGCTGCCAGGTGTCTTGTCTGGGAGCTGAATGTGCAGGTCCGTCTGGTCAGAGACTCAGACGTGCGCCCTCCTCCACAGCGAGGCTGCTCCTTCCCTCACTAGTGCCTAGTGCCGGCTGCCGACCCCGCTTCCCCCCACGGTCATGTCACAGCGGGGTGAGCCCCACGCCCTTCCCCGGGGCAGCTCTGGGTGCTGAGGCCAGGCTGGGAGGTCACAGCGTGTGTGAGAAATGGCAGCCTCAGGGGCTCCGTGCCTCCCAGCATGAGGGCTCTGAGCTCAGAGCAGCCGGGCGCTTCCCAGCGAGGCTGCTGGGTGGACTCGGGCTTTGCATCTGCCTCTCGGCTCTTGTTCCAAGAGGGTTTGACAGGCACACTCACTCTGAAGGTCAAATTGCAAAGGCTTACTATCACGGAATGCCATTTGCTCCTTACCACTCAGTGCAATGACAAGCTCTTACAATCCCCTGAAAGGGTCGATGCAGGTGATTGGCCCTCCGTTGCTTCAGATTTCAGCTCAGAACTGACCTCTGAGGGTTGGCAACGAGCCTTTGCAATCACGCGTTGCTCCATGTCACCCAGAGCCAGGGCGGTGGGCGGTGCTGGCGCGCCCTCTGGTGTCCGCCGCTGGGACAGGCGGCCTGCAAGCCCGGGCGAAGGGTCGACTGAACCAGGGACTGAACCACGTGGGAGCCTCCAGACACAGCCCGCCCCTCCCTGGAAACGGAAGGAGTCAGAGTGAAGGGAGGAGAGAGCAGGGAGGACCCACCATGGGGAGATGTCGCGTCTCAGCACTGGCGCTTTCCTTCCTCCTTTCCACTTCCCGCCACCCCAACAGCTCAGTTTACATCAGTGGTTCTCAACCTTCCTAATGCCGCGACCCTTTAATACAGTTCCTGATGGTGTGGTGACCCCCAACCATAAAATTATTTTCGTTGCTACTTCATAACTGTAATTTTGCTACTGTTATGAATCATAATGTAAATATCTGATATGCAGGTTGTATTTTCATTGTTACCAATTGAACATAATTAGACCATAGTGATTAATCACAAAAACAATATGTAATTATATATGTGTTTTCCGATGGTCTAGGCGACCCCTGTGAAAGGGTCATTCGACCCCAAAGGGGTCTCGACCCAGAGGTTAAGAACCGCTGGTTTACATCCTCCCTTTGGGGGGCAGGAAACTGGGGGTCGGAGGTGAGGAAATACACTGAGGTTCGCACGGTTAATAAATGAGAACCCAGGACTTAATCCCGGCCTCCAGCTCCTCAGCTCAGGGCTTTAATGCCTCTGGAACCAATGGATGGAGGGGGCAGGCCTGAGCAGGTGGAGGGCAGAGAGCGGAGGGCCTTCCCGTGTCGTGTGCTCACTGATAAAGGAGCAGCACGCCTCCCGGTGAGCTGTGAACTCAGTGCCTGACCTGCCCGTGTTTCTTTTTTTCTTTTCTAACATGTTTTATTGATTTTTAGAGAGAGAGGAAAGGAGGGGAAGAGAGAGAGAGAGTGAAACATCGATGTGAGAAACACCGACTATTTGGCTCATCATACAACCCGTGGCATGTGCCTGGCCGGGGCCAGGCATCGCACCTGCAGCCTCTGAGAGCCCAGGACGCTGCCCCCTGACCTGACGTGTGTTTCCATCGTCACTCCTGGACCGGCGTGGGGTGGGGAGGGGGGACCCCACTCCCTGCTGCACTTCCCTCAGCTGCTTCAAAGATGACTGCTCGGTCACACAGGAGCCACCAGTTCCCGTAATGAAGACCTCGCGCCTGGCCGGCTGACTCCCCGCTGGCCCTGCCTCTGGCAATGGGCTCTTCTTGCAAGGTCTTCATTTCTTCCTCATTGTCGGGATGTATTTGCTTCATTTGTCTTGTGAGGAAACATTTTAGAAAAGTAATCTCCAATCTTGGGCTGCAGTTAATTTAAAAGCTCCTCCTGGTTTATTAATGGCATCATTTGTAACTTCAGTCATCCCCGCTCAGGCCAGCACGCGGGAGCGCGCACACACACACATCACTCATCTCAAGTCCCCCCTTGCTCTCTGCCTTCTGGTTAAAGACAATTCTTTCATCGCTGTCACTGTAACATCAGTTGACTTGAACAGCTCACCTGATAAACATCAGGATTTAAAACAGCAGGTGGTGGGCATGTCCATGTCCGTGAACTCCAGGCTGCGCTGGCTTCCAGCTCACAGGTACTGGGAGACCCTCCCCGTGGCCCCAGCGGCTGCTGCCCCACCTCCTCCTGTCCACCTTCCCCAGGAGCTCCCAGCAGGTGTGTGACCAGAAATGCTCAGCCCAGCCCTAGCTGGTGCTCAGTGGTTAGAGCATCGGCCTGCAGACTGAAGGGTCCCAGGTTCTATTCCAGTCAAGGGCATGTACCTTAGTTGCAGGCTCGATCCTAGCCCCGGGGCACGTGCAGCAGGCAACCAATCGATGTAACTCTCTCACATCAATGTTTCTCTCTCTGTCTCTCCCCCTCCCTTCCCTTTCTCTTAAAAAAAAAATCAATGGAAAAGATATCCTCTGGTGAGGATTTTTTAATTTTAAAATTAAGAAAATGCTCAGTCCCATTCTTGGCTGCTGTGTCTGGTCCATCTTGTACCCCCCTGAATACTAACCACAGGGCTGGGGCTCAAGCCCGCAAACACTGGCTGGAAAATAACTCGATGGCACTTAGCATGAAACACTCATTTGTGTTATTAGCCAACATCCACAGAGTGTCCCCTAGGACTAGAACAACACTCTGGTCCCTCCCTGGTGCCAACTCCCAATCAGGGCCACAGCCTCCTCCAGATGATTCCGAGGCCGATCTGGGCTCAGCAATTACCCAGAACACCCCGGTCCAGGCCAAGCCGAGAGGGAAGGTGGTCCGTCAGGTGTTGTCAGTCAGAGATAGATGCAATCAGAGATGTGCAGTAGGTGGGGTGGGGCCTGAGAGGGTTATTTTAAGGAACTGGCTCACGTCTCCCCCTCCCTTCCCTTTCTCTTAAAAAAAAAAATCAATGGAAAAGATATCCTCTAGTGAGGATTTTTTAATTTTAAAAATAAAGAAATGCTCGGTCTCACTCTCCACTATGTCTGGTCCATCTTTCATCCCCTGAATGCTAACCACAGGGCTGGGGCTCAAGCCCGCAAACATTGGCTGGAAATTAACTCAATGGCACTTAACACGAGAACACTAATTTGTGTTATTAGCCAACATCCACAGAGTGTCCCCTAGGACAGTGGTCGGCAAACTGCGGCTCTCAAGCCACATGCGGCTCTTTGGCCCCTTGAGTGTGGCCACGAAGTTTCAATCGCACTGTGCATGCATGCCCGCACGTGGTATTTTGTGGAAGAGCCACACTCAAGGGGCCGCAGTTTGCCGACCACTGCCCTAGGACTAGAACAACACTCTGTTCCCTCTCTGGTGCCGACTCCCAATCAGGGCCACAGCCTCCTCCAGATGATCCCGAGGCCGATCTGGGCTCAGCAATTACCCAGAACAACACCCCGGGGGCCGAGCCGAGAGGGAAGGTGGTCCGTCAGGTGTTGTCAGTCAGAGATAGATGCAATCAGAGATGTGCAGTAGGTGGGGTGGGGCCTGAGAGGGTTATTTTAAGGAACTGGCTCATGTGCGTGTAGGGACTGGCCAGTCTGAACTGTGAGGGTTGGCGGCGGTTGGAAACGCAGGAAGCGTTGATGTTTGGGTCTTGTGTGTGAAATCTGCAAGGGAGGCTGGCAGGCTGGAGACTCAGGTGCATTCCATGTCAGTCTTGAGGCAGAATTCCTTTTCCCTCTTAAAAGTCTTCAACTGATTGGCTGAGGCCCAGCCACGTGCTCTCCTTCACTTAAAGTCAACAGATGGCAGACGTTAACCACCTCCACAGAATACCTTCACCGTGACATCCTGGTGTGTGTCTGACCAAGTGCCTGGGCACCATCGCCGGGCCACAGGGACACACGGAATCTGCCAGCACAGGTACCAGGGACGCTCCCTCCCTGTTTTAGAAAGGCCGCCTCATCGAAGGTGCCAACCCCTTCCCGTCACCCTCAGAGCACACTCAGGCCACTTCCCTCACAGGTCCCCGTGAGGCCACTTCCTAACAGAACACAGAAGTAACAAGCTGATGCTCCATCATAGACTGTACAAGCCTTCGGGAATTTCCTAATTCCATCGGAAAGCTCCTTGGGGGCCACCTCTGCTTCCAGCGGGGCGGGGGGCTCCAGTCACCACTCTCACATTCTCAAGTGTCTCTGCCCCAATGCCTGAGAAAGGAGAGGTGGGAGGGGGACTTAAAGCAAAAGTGGAGGTTATATCCAATAGGCACTATGAGTGGGAGAAGCCGAAATCAATTGCTTTTCCATTTAAAGCCACAAGACAACAGTTACTAAGCAGGCCTCCCCACGGGGCTGTGCACACAGTAACACCAAGCAAGAAGGCTTCAGGGGCGGTGTGGAGTTCGCACAGAAGAAAACGTTACAGAATCCAGCGCTAACACCAATTAGAATGGCAGAGAGCACCGGGTAAACGCAGATCGCCCGCTTCCTCCACGTTCTCATCGTCTTAATCAGATGCACACACCCAGCCTCTCTAGTTAGTCCCTCGAACATCCGTTCTTAAAAGTCTTCATCGGATCCGGGTCATTAGGTCCCCCCTTAGACACCCACAGGTGTCCCGTCCGGGCTGACCAGCTGGGAGGGTCACCAAGCATCTCCATGTGCTTAACTTTGTCGCTTGAACTCACAAAAGTCACCTAGAGTCTCATTTGCTCCATCAAGACTCCCCTGACCACTGGAGCCCACACAATCTCTGGTGACATTGGCCCTTGGGACCCCAGACCCAGGGCACCCCTGGGCACCTACACATCACTTTGTGTGGTGGAGCAAGTCTTCTCTCTGCATCAGAATTGCCAATGTTTACAGCAGCAGCTGGGCCTTCCCATCATTCGGGTCAGAAAGTGCTCCAAGAACGGCCCGCCATCATACAGACATCGACCAGGTGGGAAAGTCATGTCTCAGGCCCTAACCGGTTTGGCTCAGTGGATAGAGCCTGCGACTGAAGGGTCCCAGGTTCAATTCCGGTCAAGGGCATGTACCTTGGTTGCGGGCACATCCCCAGTAGGGGGTGTGCAGGAGGCAGCAGCTGATCGATGTTTCTCACTATCTCTCTCCCTTCCTCTCTGTAAAAAAATCAATAAAATATTTTTTTTTAAAAAAAAGAAAGTCATGTCTCAGCATGTGACTTGCAGGTAGCTGACAGAGCACATTGAGGTAGTAGCCTAGGGTTCCCCAGCACCCGGGATGATAGCTGGGTGTCAGCCCTAAGCTCTCCCTGAGCAGGCATCTCGCCGCCCTGCTCGCCATGTCCTCCTGGGGAAAGGATGGCGTCCTTCTCTCTGCTGTCCACCCCTTCAACACGCTACCGGGCTCGGTGAGAGTTTGCATGTGGTGGGCTATTCTAAGTGTAAAACTTAACACTTGGACCTATTAGACCTTCAATCAAAAGTAGGTGTGTGCCCTGCCAGTGTGGCTCAGTGGTTGCGGAGTGTTGACTCACCCACCAAGAGGTCACCGTTCGATTCCTGGTCAGGGCACATGCCCAGGAGGGGGCCTGCTTCTCCTCGTCCATGCTTCTCTCTACTCCTCTCCCTTCCTCTCTCTCTAAAATCAATAAAAACATTTTTTTAAAAGTAGGTTGTGTTGTATACCTTAAATGATACAATGCTATTTGTCAATTATATCTCAACGAAGCTGGGGTCAGAAACAAAGGAGGTAGTAAAATTTGGGGGGTGTCGGTTTGTGAGAGTTGCAGGGCCCCGTCCAGCATCCTCTCGGGCTCGTTCTTGACTCCCTAGCCCTCTCCCGGCCCCTCCTGGGGCAGCCTGTCCCCACACCTCCCTCTGTCAATCTCCCCACCCATTGCAGGGCCCCGTCCAGCGTCCTCTCGGGCTCGTTCTTGACTCCCTGGCCCTCTCCCGGCCTGTCCCCACACCTCCCTCTGTCAATCTCCCCACCCCAAATGCAACTCTGCCACAAAGGGGCCGCCAGTGCCCTCAGCCTCTGCACCTCGGGGAGGGGCCACCTCAGGGCCTGAGGGGAGCATGCGCTCCATCCCTGACAAGCCCACAGCTTAGCCTTCTCCTCAGCCAGGACACCACCAGCCTCTGGATTTAGCCAGGGATTTAGCCAGGACTCGGAAGCTGCTAGAGTTATCAGAGCACGTTGCCCTGGCCGCATGCTCTGCTCGGTAGGTTGGAGTGTCGGCCCGGGCAGGGCACATACCCAGGTTACAGGTTTGATCCCTGGTTGGGGTGCATGTGGGAGGCAACCGATCAATGTTTCTATGTTTCTCTCCCACATGGATGTTTCTCTCTCTCTCTCCCCATCCCTTCCCCTCTCTCTAAAATTAATAAACATATCCCGGATGAGGATTTCAAAAAACAACAACTTGAGGCAAGAAGGGCCAATTGCACAAACCCAGAGGGTGCGGCTTCTGCAGACCAGACTGAAGGGCTCCCCTGGGGTCTCGATGAGAGCCGTGGCCCTCACACCCAGAGCCCTCACGCCCAGAGCCCTCACCTTGCAGCCTCCTCCGTCTCCCCTGCCGCTCATCTGCCCGCCAAACTCTACGTTGGGTCCTATGGCCCCTGACTCCCCTGGCTCACGCGCCCTCATCTCACCAGGTGAAGAAAAGGAAAGGAGACGAAGAGACAGCCAAGAGCAACAGCACCGAGAGCCAGCAAAGGCAGTGACGTCCCTGCTTCACCCCCAAACTCCGCTTCACGGTGATGAGCAAATGGGATGAAGTGAACCTCACTGGAAACCGTATCGTCTGGTCACCACCGCCAATCACAAACGGGAAGCAGGAGGAAAGGTCACACAAGGCCAGGGGATGTCTGAGGGGAAACTAGTCAGAATGCATCTGCGGGGAGCGCTAATGCAGCCAGCAGGCAACTAGGTCAACGGTGAGGGCCGATCCATCTCACCAGTTAATACTGAAAAGATAGCCAACACGATGTTATTTAAATTTTCCTCATCGATCCTTAGGTTTATCAGTATTAATTTTTTAACAGTAATTTAAAGCTATCAAATCAATTACCAATCAATCCTCTTTAACCAATTAAAAATTTTTTATTTCTTAGTAGCAAATACTATTTCTTTAAATATGTTTTTATTGATTTTTAGAGAAAGAGGAAGTGAGAGGGAGAGAAACACTGATTGGCTGCCTCCTGCAGGCCTCCTACTGGGGATCGAGGCCTCAACCCAGACATGTGCCCTGACTGAGAATCAAATTGGTGACCTCTTGGTGCCTGGAACAATGCCCAACCAATTTCTTAGTAGCAAACACTATTTCTTTAAATATATTTTTATTGATTTTTCAGAGAAAGGAAGTGAGAGGGAGAGAAACACTGATTGGCTGCCCCCTGCAGGCCTCCTACTGGGGATCGAGCCCGCAACCCAGACATGTGCCCTGACTGAGAATCGAATTGGTGACCTCTTGGTGCCTGGAACAATGCCCAACCAGCTGAGCCACACCGGCCAGGCTAGCCAATACTATTAATACATATGTATATGACTGTACACACACACAGCCAGAAATAATCTGCACCCCTAGCTGAAAACAAGGGTGAACTGAATGCCAGCCTGCGGGAGTACACCTGCTTGCTTTGAGACATATGCAGGGTAGAAGGAACTAGTATTTTTTTTTTAGTTTTTTTTTATTGATTTCAGAGAAGAAGAGAGGGAGAGATAGAAGCTGAAAACAAGGGTGAACTGAATGCCAGCCTGCAGGAGTACACCTGCTTGCTTTGAGACATAATGCAGGGTAGAAGGAACTAGTATTTTTATTATTATTATTGATTTCAGAGAGGAAGAGAGAGAGATAGAAACATCAATGATGAGAGAGAATCATTGATCAGCTGCCTCCTGCACGCCCCCTACTGGGGATCAAACCCACAACCTGGACATGTGCCCTTGACCGGAATCGAACCCGGGACTCCTCAGTCCGAAGACAGACACTCTATCCATTGAGCCAAACCAGCCAGGGCAAGAATTAGTATTTTAACACAAGAACAATCCCTCTGTGACACCAATATCAAGCTATCATTTCTCTCCTCTCTTTTTTAAAATGTATTTCCATCTGACCAAGTGGAATTGATGTAATTGCCAATTAAAGCCTCACGCAATTATTTTGCCAATCTATTTCTATTTAACAAGCCTGACAGTTACTTTTAAAGGAAACATTATGAAATATTCTTCATTTAAGGAAAGACTTTTTTCCCAGTAGATCTCCGCGGGCTCCCTTGCGGTGTCACAGAAGCTGTGCACGCGATCACTCTCACAAGACTGTCTGGCACAATCGTAATTTTTACAGATGAGATAGGAGGAGGGACCGTAAAGAAGGATTTCATCACGAAAGGCTCGCTGCTCCGGTCGGAAGCAGCTCATCATTCACATCAGGGAGCTGCAGGGTGCAGGCTGCTGCTCGGCAGCCCAGGCCCGCACGGCTTCTGCGGGCGTTTCTGCCACCAGCTCTGCTGTGACCATACGAGGACAGGACCATGTGGAGGGGCCCGCACACCAGGAGCAGGCGGACGGGAAGCCCTGTGACTTCAGGTGCTGGACTTCACACCATTAAAACTCTTAAGGTAACGCTAGCGAACACCCCGAGCGTGCAAACACCAGCTTTCATCTGCGGTTACCCACACGCTCTGCACCGCACGCCCAGCCTGGGAACCGGGTGGAGTCTCCTGTGACAGGAATGGAGTCCAGCGTTTGCTGGGCACCCACCATGGACCAGGCACTGCGGAGATCAGTCCCCGGGTTCAAGGACCTCGTCCGGTGAGGGACACAGGGCAGGACTGGGGAGGAGAGGCTGACCGTGGGAGGTGGCGCTGGGGGCGAGGGCGCAGGTGAGAGCGCTCAGGGGCAGGGAGCCCTTCGGGGGCTGGTCACTCAGGCGCTGCCCCCATCCTGCCCCAGAAACCACACAGGGATACTGAGAGAGCTTCTCACATCCCAGCGCGTTCGGCTGCAGCCTGGCTGCGGGGCGCCCGGGCCTGAGGTCAGACAGTCTCAGGCCTGAGAGGATGGTTAGCAGCTCGCAGCTCGGGGGAGGCAGGTGCTGTGCGGGGGCGGGGCTCTAACTCATGGATGATAAATGATTCCATCATGTCAGCAATGTGACAGGAAGAAAGGCCTAATGATGTTTAGACTCTGCAACTATAGACTGATGCCTTTTTAAAATATTTTCTTACTGGAAGTCCTGAAGACCAGTTAGTTCATGGACCTAACATTCTCTTTCCCCACGAAAACTATTTTTTAAAGCAGTTTTCATGAGTAGGCTCTCAGGACACAATCGCTTTTTAACAGAATAACGGCTGAAACTCACCGAACACTTGCTGTGCCCCGTGTGGCTCTCGGCGCTCGCATTAACGACTCTTCCACCTCGTTTGCCTTATCACTACGATGAAGTCAATGCACAGGGCAAACACATATTGGCAAAGCATCTTGAACAAAAATAATTCAACATAAAAATGTCGACAGCAGCTCCCTACAAGACATTACATGCCAGGGGTGTGGGTGGGGGGACCTTTTACAGCTCCTCGTCGTCGGTTCCCACCTGGCCACGCGCTGTCAGGAAATCACTTGACTCACGCCTCAGATGTGCCCACCCCCACGCGGGCTGTCGTCCACCTACTTCTCCAGGACGGGGGACGGATGCGCGCCTGAGACCACACAGTGCCTCCTCCCCCTCACTGTGTGCTTGAGTGTGTCATCCTGGAAAGTGGGGATCATGGCAGCCCCATTTCACAGGGGTGCTGCTAAGCTCAAACAGGCCATGCGTAGTCGGCACGTTGTGAGCTCCCCCAGGCGATGCTCAGGTTCTGGCCGTTCCCCACCTGCGACTCCGGGTCACAGTTTTGCTCTCATCTCCAAGGCCCCATTCCACCCAGATGGTGCCCGCCCCCAACTAGACCATCTGTCCAACGCCCTGAATTCTCCGGTTTCCAGTGAATTCAACCTCTACTGATGCCCACCTTGGCGACGCAGTGATCGCTGAGAAGGGCTTCGTCTCTGTGACCACAGTCTCCAGACCTTGGGGCTTGAACTTCCAGTCCTCAGACCCCTCCACTCCCAGCCTCTCACTCCCTGTCCTCCCCACCCTCCTGGGCTTCAGGGGTTTCACCCAGAGAACCCGGCACCTGCCCTGCCCCCACCCACAGAGAACCCGGCACCCTCTTGCCCCCACCGACAGAGAACCCCACCCCCCCCCTGCCCCCACCCACA